>NC_030811.1:1214000-1517500 GCF_001704415.2 Capra hircus | reverse complement strand
CCAGCTGTTGCCCCTGCACCCTTGGGCTCAGAGCAGATGGGGCGGCCAGTGGGGAGGCCCTCAGACACGGGGGCGATGGCAGAGGCCACGGCGCTGGGGCAGGCCCTGCGTGGTGTCCAGGGCGGCTTCAGCCACAGGGCCTGCACCGGGAGGATGAGAGGGAGCACAGATGTGACCTGGAGTCCTTGGTTCAAACACCGGGGAGGAGACGTGGGAAAACCAGCTTCACTCACTGGAGCCCCTCGACGTGCTCAGACCTACAGGGGACGCTGCGGGAAGTATCTGAAAGGACCACAACCTACTCATTCAACAGACCAGGCAGACTCTCAGAGCTGGACGGCAAAGCACAGGTTCCCGGGGGCGGGCTGGGGAGGCTGGCGTCTAAGCAGGACAGAGTTAGGCTGGGGTGAGAAATGGGGAACAGGATACTGCGATGTGACTGGACACCCCCATGCGCACACATCCAAAACACAGGCCTGCACACAGACGGAAATAAAGACTTCCTGACCGCTGGCAAAACTCAGCGTGGGCATCAAGCCTTCTCACCCAGGAGTTTCCTGGTGGCCTCATGGTTAGGATTTGGGGCTTTCACTGCCACGGCCCCGGTTCAGTCCCTGGTCAGGGAGCTGAGATCCTGAAAGCCGTGCAGCGCAGCCAAATTAAAAAAGAGAGACTTCTCACCAGAGGGGAGGGAAAGAAGAGGCCACACTCTGACCCCCAGGAAGGATGCACACCGCCCTCCGTCTGGCTGGCCAGGATGGCCGAGCCCCATCTTGAACCACAGACAGAGAGCCACGTGATAAAGGGCCTGGGCACCTGGGGGTCCCAGGACCACCAGCCCAGCCCCGGGGCCCAGGTGGAAGGAGACAGAGTGACCTTCTGTCCCTTGGGCTCTCCTGCCCCCTGGGGACCCCCCCACCTTCGTCCTAACTGATGAACGCTGACTCCTCCCCTGCATCCTGGCAGCCCACAGGCCATGGGGGTGCACACAGCGGTGAGGATGAGGACCCCACGGTCACCGACTAGCACGGGCTGTGTGGACACCCCCAGGGAGCTGCCCACTCCTGGGGACCCACCCGGGCTTCCTGCCTACAGCCTGCTCCGCCCTGAGGCGCACGGCAGGGACAGCCCGGCTCTGCGGTTCTCCATCCTCCATCCAGACTGGCTCCGACTCAGCAGATGAGTTACTCCACGAATATTACCTCCTTCAGGGGTCCAGGAGCCATCAGTAGGCCAGAGCTCACCCCAGCAGTCGCGGCTCAGACAGCTCCTCCTAGGTGACAGGCTGCCCCGGATGCAGCGACCTGCAACAGCCGCCCTCAGCTCGGCTCTCTCTGGGTCAGGTGGGACTCGGGGCTCCCTCCCAGGCTTGTGGTCGCCCTGCGTGTCGCCTGAGTCCAGCCGGCTGGCCCCTGCCCCTCCAGGGTAGCGGGCGGACAAGCCCTTTTCAAGGCCCTGGCACGTCCCATCTTCACATGCCCACTGGACAAAAGGAGGCTCAGGGCTCGGGCTGCCAAGAGAGGCAGGTTCCCAGGCAGCCATCAGCTCACAGGCTTTCTCCTTCTCTGTCTGTCTGTCTATCTCTCCATTCGGCCGGAGTCCCAGAGAGAATGATCCCATGGTGTGGACACAGTGGCCCTGGGTCTGCGTGACACCCGGCCAACCAGCCCAGCAGGGCAGCGAGTGGACAGCGGGGACGCCCCAGGCAAGAGGGCGCAGGCTTGGGGGGCTGACGTAGGGAGCCTCCTCTGGCCCCTCCTCACGGTGCATGCCCTTCTCCACAGCTGCCCCAGGAGACGGGCGCTGCCACTCTGCCAAGTGAGGCCCTCGGGCACAGAGAGGTCACGCCCCTGCCCAAGGCTGCCCAGCCACTAAGTGCCCAGGTGTCGCCTGCACCTCTGCCTCCTGGATCTCAGCCTGGCTCCCCAAGTCCCTGGAATCCCTGAGGAGACTTCCTCCCCAGCCTACCCCCACCCACCACGGCCTTTCCCCAGACCAGCCTTGAGCTGCAACCCTGAGGACCCTCACTGGAGCTCGAGGACTGGCCCCGTGTCCCACCCAGGCTCGTGGCTCTGGAGGCCGGGAGCTGGTTTGTGTAATTGTCCCGTGAGCCTGCAAGTGGGGCCCGGCGCGGGTTCAGCTGTCGAAGCCTCCTCCCTTCCTGTAAGACGGGACGACCTGGCCCTCCTCCTACGGATGGGGGCACGGGGCCCTCTGGGCACAGAACGGCAGGGGCGGCGGTGGTGGTGACGGGCCTGCATCCTGGTTGGAAGTATGCACAGGCTTCCACAGTGAGTGAGGGAGACGCGAGTCCTGCAGCTCGACTGGCTCCTGCAGGCAGGGCGTGCTGGGTGTGACGGGCTTGCCTCCAGGTTCCCAGCAGTGCACAGGAGTCTCCGTGCAGGGGAACACCACAGGTCTCGTCCTGCTCCCAGGGGTCTGGAAGCTTCTGTGTCTGGGGTCAGACTCCCTAAAATTGGCAGTGAACCTTTTATGTGAAAACTGTGGCTTTCTCTTCTATTTTCTAGAGTGGTCTTAAAGGCCTGAATTACTTAAGAAATCACTATTACCTAAAACTAATACCATGGTTTAGGTCAATTACATCTCACTGGAAAACAAAGAACAGAGGAAAACATACCTGAAACCTATTCCTGTCTCTAAACTCCCACTTCCACCACGCCCACGCGCACCTCTGTCTTCTGGACTGACTCCACCATCCGGGCTAGGACACTAAACAGGAAGTAAGTATCTGACTGCTTGGACCCGGGATAAGTACCCTGTACGGTTCTTAAAGGTCTCTAATTCTCTCACAGGCAGGCAGCCAAGCTACAGCGCACTTCCTCACCTTCCCACTGTGCAGGAGAAGAGGAGTCCTGCATTCAGGTGATGGGGGCTTGGCCCTCCCTCCTCGCTTTTTACCTGAAGCCGGTTCACACACCTCTCACACTATGTGACGCGAGTTTATCGAGTGCCAGTCTGGTCTTTCCCTTCCCACTTCGTAACTCAGAGAGTGGAGACTTTTGTCTTTCACTCACCCATGCACCCCCCCTGGTGCTCAGAACCGTGTCTAGCAGAGCAGCTGTTCTGAATCTGCCGAGCGACTGGGTGGTTGATGGATTTTCTGGGCTGGCTAGTATCTCTTGTGGGTGAAAAGGCTGTGGTGTCACACAGGTGCCTGATCCCAGGGCTTGTGGGAATCTGACAGTTTCCCCCATCCCCAATAAATTAATCACCAGGATAAATGAACCAGGGTGATGAAAAGTCCAAAGCAGGAAAGCAGACCCAGGGTTAAAACACACACACACACACACACACACACACACACACACACACACACACACACACACAACATGTTACCTTTCCTTTACAGAGTTACCTATTGAAAAACTCAACTGCAAGCTTCAGGCACTGGTGTCTCCTTAGGAGGACTGGCCCCAGAAAACCCCTTGGGGTCCCCCAGATTGGACACATGGGCCCTTCTCTCCTCACAGACCCCCGAGCCAGGGCGACTCTAACTCTTTCTGTGTATCATTTTCCAAGGTGCGGTTTCAGCACAGAAGAAAACCTGTGCTTGCAACCAGGGCTCTGCATCGGAAGGTGATCCCACTCAAAAACCACCAGCATCTTTGCAGACTCGGAGCACCAACCCCACCCCCAGACGAGCCTCCTTTTCTTCCAGCCCCGGGTGCCCGTGGGGCGCCTATCGCCCCTTCCCGAGCCCCCGCGGGCAGCAGGGACTCCGTGAGGGGGCGCGGCCACCCCTCGGGCGGCCCTCCTCGCGCCCCCGGGCTGACCCCGCGCCCCGCCCGGCCCGCGGTCCCCCCCACCGGCCTGGCGGCGATAAGGCGGCGGCCCTTTGTTCCGCCCCCAGCTGGGTAAACCGCGCCGCCGCCCCTCGCCGCGGCCGCCGGCCGGGGGCACCTTTGTCCCGCCCAGCGTCGCGGACAATGGCAGGGGAGCCGCACATTGTCCGGCACCCTGTGTACACTCGGGGCGGCCAGGTGCGCGGCCGCGGAATGCAGGGTCGGCGCGGGGCCGGCGGGCGGGGCGCGCGCCCGGGGGACCCCTCCGCCTCCCGCCCTGACCCCCCCCCGCCTGCTTGGGGGTCCCCCGCCGCCTCTCGGGGTGCAGGAGGGCAGGGACCAGGGCGCGGACCCTCGATGGATGGCCCGCCTGGCCTGGGACTGCGCGGGACTGGGCGCGGGGGCGGGGGCCCGGGGGTCGCAGGCTGGTTCTCGTTGGGGACACACCTGGCACGTCGTAAAGTGATTTACGAAGTGAAAGTGTTAAACGAGGCCACCAGCTGGAGCCCCGACCCGGCTTTATGAGTTTTATTAGGTGCCCTATTATGGAAAATAAACTTTAATCCGACCATAAAAACCAAATCTGAAAAACATATTTGCCTGCAGTCTGGAACACTGCAGCGATCTGGGCTGAGTCACACCTCCGAAAGGATTAGTTTTATTGAGGGAGACACCAGGCACCGCAGGACTTTGATACGGGTGGGGGGCGCCCGCGTCCCACAGGCAGAGCCCCCCCCAACGTCTCCCCTAGCCGGGGCTGCACCCCCGGGCCCCTCCCCGCGGGGGCCCCCACCCCCGGAGTGCGGTCCCGGACTCGGGGACTTCGGGGGGCAAGGTGGGGGCACAGGGGAGGCCGCAAACCTGGATGCCCGCTGAACCGGCCTGGGGCACACCAGGCTCCCCACACCAGGAGGGGCGGCAGGAGAGGGGCCCGTGCCACTCGGGTCCTGGGGGGCCGGGGCTCCCTTCCTCAGCCTTCCCGGGATCCCAGTGTTCTACAGCAAGCGAGCCCTTTCTGGAGGAGCGATGGGGGGGTGGGGAAGAAGAGGAGGAGGAGAGGGAGGGGAGGAGGGGGAGGGAGGGATGAGCGAGGAGGGGAAGGAGGTCTATCCTCTGTTTGATCGTCCTAGCCACTCGAAGGGTCTGGTAAGTAGCATTAACTATACACATACTGTGCAACAGAGCCCTGGAATTTTTTCATCTTGCAAAACTGAACATCCTCCTCTTTCTCCCGCCCCCAGCCCCTAACAACCTCCTTTCTATGTTCTGTCGCTGAAGAATTTGACTATTTGAGATCCCACATATAAGTAGAATGGACTTCCCAGGTGGCACAGTGGTAAAGAATCCACCTGACAATGCAAGAGGCGCAGGAGACCTGGGTTCGATCCCTGGGTCAGGAAGATCTCCTGGAGGAGGAAATGGCAACCCCTCCAGTGTTCTGGCCAGGAGAATCCCATGGACGAAGAAGCCTGGTGGGCTTCAGTCCACGGGGTCACAGAGTCGGACACGACTGAGCACACACACACACGTATAAGCAGTGGCAGTGATGTTGCTCAGTCGTGTCCGACCCTCTGTGACCCCATGGACTGCAGCCCGCCAGGCTCCTCTGCACATTATGTACAAATTAGAGTATTTGTCTCTTTGTGACTGGCTTATTTCACTATTCTGTCCTCAATGTTTATCCCTGTTGTAACAGGTGTCAGAATTTCCTTCTTTTTAAAGGCTGAACACTATTCCACCATTTATATGTGGCTCCCATTTTTTTATCTGTTCATCTGTTGACAGACACTTAGGTGACTTCCACCTCTTGGTTATTGTGACGTTACAATGAACATGGGTGTGCAAATATCTCTTCCAGATCCTTTTCAATTCTTTTGGATATACCCCCGGAAGTAGGGTTTCTGGGTCATATGGTAATTCCAGGCTTTTATTGTTCTTGGGTTGTTGGGTTTTTTTGAGGCCCCTCCATACAGGTTTCCACAGTGGCTGTGCGGTTTTACATTCCTACCGACAGTGCTGGGGGATCCAATTTCACTACATCCTCCCCCACACTTGTTATCTGCGCTCTCCTTTCTATAATAAATCCTAACAGGCAGGCGGTGAGCGCTCACTGTGGTCTTGAGCTGCAGTTCCCTGATGATCGGCGATGCAAATTCCTGCGCTTGTGGACCACCTGTACGTTTTCTCCAGAGAAACGCCTTTTCAATTCCTTTGCCTATTTTTAATCGAATTGTTTTTTGTTGTTGAATTGCAGTTCTTCGTATATCCTGGGCATTGATCCCTTACCAGAGATTTGACTTGCCAGTGCTTTCTTCCTTCCCAGGCTGCCTCTGGTCCCGTTGATCGCTTCCTCCGCTGCAGTGTTGACTGTTGACATCACCCCATTTGACAGTCTTTGCTTTTGCTGTCTCAGTCTTTCCTGCTGATCTTTCCAGGCTGACTTCAGCCTGGGTGCAGGGTGCAGGAACGCCAACCTGAAAGGAACAGCCCCATTTTGCCGACTTTCTAGCCATTTCTGCACTTTAGACTCTGAGCATAAGGCTGGTCAGGGCCTGGGACCCTGGGCCCGAGCTCTGCGAGGGCTGGACCTGCGATCGCTCGGTCTCTATCACAGAGAGCTTTAACCCCATTTTCTCACACACCCTGGAGACAGTGACCCACGACGAGAACCGAGGACCCCATTGCAATCACGGTGAAGAGAACCTGCGCCCAGAGTGGTGCCCTGGGTGAACAGGGGCCGGCAGGGTTCCCAAAGGGCAGGGTTCGCCTTGGGCGGGGCCGCGCTGTCTGAGGCAGCAGGGTCCGCAGGGCCGGCCCTGCGCGGGTGGACGGCGGGGAGGCCCCCCGGACACTGGGACTCCATGGCCGGGGGATAGCCAGGCCGGGCTTGTCTGGAAGCAGTGCTTCGTCCCCCTCGGGGCCCGGCTGAGGGGACCTGGCTCGGGGTCCTGGGACCCGGGTCCTCCAGGAGGCAGGGCCTCTCTCCCTCCATTGCTGCGGAGCGGGGCTGGCGGCCGTTCACTCGGCGGAATGAATTGTTCGCTTTGCCCGGAGTGGGTGAGGATGAGCCAGTGATTATATTTAAATTTGCTATAATTGATTTGGGGAAGAGCTACTGTGACAAGAACGAATTGATCATTAAATTTATTAGTGAGATAAATTCCGTCGCGATTAAGCCGCTGGCTGGAGACGCTGGGGCCGCGGACGGGTCCCGCCTTCCCGTCCGCCAAGTCCCCGCGCCAAGCCGGGCTGGCTCCGCCGGGGGGCGGGGGCGGGGGTCGTCACCACTCTGCCTTCCCGCCCTGCTCTCTGCCCCCGTGTCGCCGGGGGAGCGAACGGTTCCTGGGCTTCAGGAGGGTCCGGCCTTGGGATGAGGCAACGACCCTCTGCCGAGGCCGGATGCCCACCCCGCTCCAGGGCCGCCGCTGGTCGGGGGAGGGGGCGGTGTTGAGACAGGGTGTAGGGGGGCGCCGACGCCGGGCCGGCCGGAAGCGGGGGGCGCAGGGGACTATCCCCCAGCTGTGCAGCCTGCCGGCCGAGATGGCTTCAGGCTGAACTTGAGCAATGTGGTAGAAATTACAGCGAGGTGCACACGGAGGGCAGGTTTCCTTAACCCCCAAGGCGTCTTTCTCGTCTCTCCCCGCTCCCCGTTTCCCACCCCTCTCCTGGGGCTCTCGGGCTTTCCCTCCAGTTTCAAACCCAGTCCCAGTTCCCCCACCTTTGAACCCCGGGCGGCCAGGCCCGCGCCCCACCGCCCGCGCCGACAGCTGCGCCGGCCCGGCTCCCAGCAGCGCCGCGCCCCCGGCCGCGGCTGAGCCCGCGTTTTATGGAAGGAGCCGGGGTGATAATGAGCTGCCAGCGAGGATATTAATCTCACCCGGCCCTGAAGTCGAGGAGTGGCCCCGCTCGCCCGCGCGGTAATCACCCAAATGAAACTGCAGGCCCTTCTGAACTCATTTATCTGCCGGGAGTGGGGGGCCCGCGGAGGGGGAGGTAAGAGGGAGGGGCGCGCCCCAGCCCAGGTGCGGGTGAGACACGGGAGCGGGGGAGGCAGCTGATGGGGGGAGCAGCAGGGCCCAGGCTCACCTGTTTCCTCCGGGCCCGGGGCAGCCGGCCGGTCACGCGGGGGAAGGGGGGCCGCGGGTGGTGCGCGGGCATGTGCGCCGCACATGGCAAGGGCCCGGCTCTGCCCGTGATGGATGGCGCGCGCGGCCGCGTTGATTAACCCAGAGCCGCCGCGGCCCGGCTGGAGCGTTCTCGCCTTCCGCTGCGGTCCTCGCAGGCTGCCTTTTGCACTGATCCGGGAAAACCAGCCCTGGGCGGCTCGAGGCGCTTCGGGAGAGAGGGCCGGGATCGGAGAGGAGACGAGCCGCGCTGTCCGAGGCCATCCCGGGCAGGGCGCGCAAGCAGCGCCGCGGCCAAAGGGACCCTAGAGACCAGTGTAGTCATTTGAAGCTCCTTTTCTGAAATATTCAGACTGTGTTTCCACGTCTGAGGCGCCAGCGAAAAAAGAAGATCCTCTTAGAAATAGGAAAATAAACACGCGGCGTCCAGAGTTACTCCTTTGAGATGCTCGCATCCGCGACAGACGTGGGCCGGCACGTGGACGCGCGCTGACACCTGGCGTCGGGGACTTTTAGAGACACTTGGTACTTGCGACTCCCCAGCAGCCGGAATCAAGTTCCCCCGACCCCTGCCCTCAGGGCCGGGAGGAGGTGGCGGTCCTGACACCCATTCAGGATTCTGATTTTCACCTTCTGCTGTCAACTCAGGAATACGGCCCACCTCATCATTTCAGCAACAAAAATAGTAAAACTTGCTTTCACAACTCCCCTCAAAAGACTTGCACTCTCATCCAGTAAAAAAACCAATTTATTTTACATTCCATCGTGGGCGATGGCAGAAGCTAAATGATAATTTAGCATGCGTAAGTAGACATTTCTTTATATATATATATTTATAAATACAATATACAAAAATAAAGACAATACAGTTTTGGGATGTCCAGCAGTTTGAACGCTCATGACAAATTCCCCCCTTCCCAATATACATAAGCACAAAACATTTTTTTCTTTTTCCAACACTCAGAAGAACGGCGTATCCGGAGAAGGTTTCAGGTTTCGGAGGTCGTTTAACACTGCAGGTTTCCGACGTCACCATTCGGGAAGAAGGGAGCCGGGAGGCACCCGCGATGGTCGGTTCTTCTCAGGAACGCCTCCCCTCAACGCAAGCCAAATTAAATTAAAAAGAACAAGAGTTCGAGTTTGAACCTGCTGGGCCTCCCTCTCTCTGTCCCTTGAAAACGGACCCAGAAGGGCAGCCCCCAGGACCCCGCGCCTCGGCTCGCGGGCCTGGGGGCGCGGGTGAGGTCTGGGCCGCCGGCGGGGCCCCTACTGGGGCGGGGGCTGGTGGCCGGGCGCGCCGGGCCGCGGGGGCGGCGAGTCGGCCCCGGAGGAGCAGTCGGAGGAGGCAGCGCGCGCGCCCGCGCCGTTGCTGTAGGGGAAGCGGTCCTCGTCGTCGTCGTCGTCGTCGTCGTCGTCGGGCTCACTGTCCCTCAAGTCCCGCAGGCGGCGTGCGCCGCCCTTGTCCCCGGGCGCCGGCGGCCCCAGCGGCTCCTGATCCCCCGGGTCCTCGGCGGCGCCGCCGCCTTTGCCCGCGCCGCCGCCTCCCTTCTGCTTCTCGGCCTCCTGCGCCGCCTGCTCTTTGGCTTTCTTGCTGCGCTTCCACTTCATCCGCCGGTTCTGGAACCAGATCTTCACCTGCGGGCGCGCGCGGCGTGAGAGGCCGGCCGGCTCCCTCCCTGCCGGGCCGTCTCCCGCGCCCCGGCTCCCGGCCCTGCTTGCGTGGGGGCCCGGCGCGTCCGCCATCGCCAGGGCCTGGGTGGGGTTCCCCTTAGAGGGCTCAGGAGCTCCGGAAGACTCTGACACGGGCTGGGGGCTCTGAGGAAGCTCAAACCAAAACACCCCTCCCCCCACCACCCCCGAGGTCTTCCACCTGCACTCGGTCTGCGTGGGGAGGGCCAGGGCAGCTACGCTGCCCACTGCTGAATCTCGATGCCCCCTCCTCTCTCTTCCCGGAACGAACAAAATTGCTCTAATATGGCTTGAGGACTGACTACCTGCTTCCAAACAGGGTGTGTGCGTGAGTGTGTGTGTGTGCGTGTGAAGATTCCTGGGCCCACCAGAAGCAGCTGAATCAGACCCAGGCACAGGAACCCTGAGGGGAGATGTGAATCCACGCCCTGAAGGTCAATAGGAGCAGCTCCAGGTGCCCGGGGAGGCCCAGGGTGAGGAGAGCAGAGCGACAGGGTCCCTGGGAGGCTGGAACATGCCGGCAGGGGGTGCGGGGTGTGCACCGTACCTGAGTCTCCGTGAGCATCAGTGAGGTGGCCACCTCGAAGCGTTTGGGCCGAGACAGGTACTTGTTGAGCTTGAACTGGTGCTCCAGCTCCAGCAGCTGCTGGCTGGTGAAGGCGGTGCGGGGCCGGCGGCACTTCCCCAGCAGGTTGGACTGCGCCTGGGCTGGGGTGAGAGAGGCCGTGAGGCTGGAGCAAGACGGGGCCAGCAGCGCCCCTCAAACCCCGCTGCCCACGCCCTGCAGGGTTGCTGCTCCGTCTTCAGGGTCAGCACCCCCTCCTCAGGGAGGCCCTGGAGCCCTGGGCCCCACCACCAGGTGGACCCAGACCGTCTGGGTTTAGTGGGACCAAATCTTTTCATCCCAGGCAGGGCCGGGTGTCCTATTGACCAGGCTCGCCTTGGCCCCTCGGGTGAGCATTGGTGGAAAGCAGGTAGACAGAAAGGCAAGTAGCAGAGGCCCAGAGACCACCCCTTGCCCGCTCTGCCCAGCACCTTCCCCCCCAACTCAGGCCCAAACCCACACAAGCCCTGGCGAATCACTTCCTGCTTCTTCCGGGTGCAGAATTGCCACCACCACCTCCTTACATACAAAACGAGCAGAAGGAGAAAAGGGGGAGAAAGAGGAGGAAGGGAGGAGGGAGGAAAAGGGCCAGATCCTGGGCCTAAGCATGTGTTCCTCCGGTAAAGTGTTTTCTGACAATGCTGCCCAGTCCCCAGGGGCAGAGCCTGGGACAATTGGAAGCTTTTCAGGACAATTCTCATTACGCAAATTAAAGGCCTGGGCACAAGGGGGATCCGGGTTTCTGTGTGTTCAAGGAGGTCTCTCTGCTTTATTTACATAATTTCACACGGTTACATCACAGAGAATTTTATGACCTCAAAACGAGACTTCCCTTGATTTCCCAGGAGCCTGACAAGTGTTAGACAATAAAAGAAAGGAAAGCAGCAGCCAGCCCCGGGCAGGCGAGCCCAGGCTCCCCTGGGATGGGCAATTTGCTTTATGCGAAGGCCCACGCCCCCTGCTTTAGTTAAACAAGGCCCTGAATTCCCAACTTGACAATACATTAGAACTTTAATTAAAATGCTGGCTCTGAAGGGACCATTTGGGAAATGCCGTCCCATGGCTGAGACACCAGTTGAAACCAAACAGGTTTTCCAGCGAGAACCCATTATTCCAGCATCCTTGCCTGTTCCTATTGCCCTTTAGGATTCGGTGTTCAAATTCTTTCTCTGAACTTAAAGCTGGCTGGGTTTTAATTAGCTACCTCCGGGTCAAGATTAGGAGAAAGAATGAGTGAAGCATGTTGGCAAAGCGGTGGGGTTCTAGCCGATTTTCTGGGCAGCCTTGGGCTCCACACAGGCCTGAGAAAACAGCCCGGTGGCCAGGGAACCCAGTTCGGGGGAGGGGGGCAGCCAGTGTGCACAACCCCTCCCCCCGGACCCCCACAGCAGGAGACTAAGCCTGCCAGGTGCTGGGAGATCCGGTCAGAGTGGAAGATGGCTGGGTGGGATTTCATCAGCAGGGCTTGCTGGGCTCCGAGGCCAGGCCCCGAGGGCTCCCTGGGTTTGGTGGACCGGGGTCAGCAGTAGTTCAGGTGTGCCTGAAGCTGTGGATTCGATAGCCAGCTTGCCCTCTGCCTGGCCTGGAGCCCGGAGGGGTGACCCCATGGAAGAGAAGGGTGGCTATCAGGGCCTTCTGGGAGCTGAGCCAGGCCGGCCTGGGGCTCCGAGGGCAAACAGCGCACTTGCTGAGCTTTTCTCACCGGGCTGTGACTTCTCCAGCTTTGTGGGGTCCTAGCTTTTCTCTGTTTAGTCACAACCATCGCTTCTAGCAGAGGAATCTGATTTCTGGCAAGTGTGTGTGTGTTTTTTCACTCCCCCCACCCCATGCCTGCATCTTTCTCGTGTAAACAAATTCACTCAGACCGAAATAATGGGGTCTCTTTGTTTGGGTGTTTGGCCGCTGGAAGCGTCAAGCCTCACGCATCTTCCACCGATCGAGCCCGGATGCAGCGAGCCGACCAGAGATCCAGACTCCCCGCAGCTCCAATCCTGGGCCCCGGCGGCGCGCGCCAAGAAAGCCTGAGAGAGACCCAGGCCCCGGCGAGGAGTCCCGTCTTGAGTGGCGAGTTCCCCGCCCACAGTTGGGCCGCTCTGGGGTTGGGGGTGGCCAGCCCTCCCCGGCTGCGGTCTCGGGGAGGGGTTCTCGCTGTGCTGGGCGCCCTGAATTCGAGGTGGGCGTCTGCTGCTCAAAGCCCCTTAGGGGGTACCCCAAAGTAGGAGGGTGCATCTCCGGCCCGCTGGAGCATGCCATCTTGGTTCAGACCGGGCCACCCGCATTCCTGGGCCTCTCCCCAGCCCGGACCCGGCGCCTTCCAGAGGTGGGTACAGCCCCGCAAGGGCCCCAGCCTTGCGTCTCCAGCCTCCTCAGGCTCATTCCTGCTTTCCGACTCCGGGAGCTCTACCCTCTCCTGGGAGGGACCCGGAATCTCTCCAGAGCCCAGAATGTGGGACCGAAGTCACGTCCGTTTCTCTGAGCATAAAGCCCTGGTTTCGGTGGCCTCTGATTCCCAGGCACGCCTAACTCGCCTCTCCTTCCCCCACCACTTCCTTCTCTAGCTGCCGGTTAATCATTAGATTTTAGTCTCACACCTCCAGCTGCCCTTTCCCGTTAAGAGAGGAAGAGAACAAGGACCGCGCGTGGCCATTTTTTCGATCGCTGCCGATCCCACGCTGCGGAGCCCGCGCGAGTCCTCGCAGGCCCCAAGCGGAGCCGAGGCGGCCTGGGGGCGCGTCCACAGCTCGCTCGGGGCAGAGAGCCGGGGCAGGAGATGCCGGGCGGAGGATGCGCGGAAGACCCTTCTGCCCGTGCTCGCCACCCCCGCCGCTCGCTCTACAGGCTCGGGGCTGCGCGGTACTCACAGTTGAAGTCCGGCATCTTGGGCAGGATCATGCCCGCGGTGGACGCACGAAGCCACTGGTCCAGCTGGAAGGTGCCGGCGCCCAGCTTGATGGGGTCGGCGGGGTGCGCGGGGTGCGCGCCCTGCACCTGCGGGTACGCGTAGGAGAGCGCCGGGTGCTGCCCGGCCAGCGCGGCCGCCGCCGCCGCCGCCGAGTAGCCGTAGACCGGGTGACCGTAGAGCGCCGCCTGCGCCGGGAGCCCCGCGCCGCCCTGAGCGCCCCCCGGATGCAGCCCCAGCGCCAGGCCCCCTGCGGCTGCGGCGGCGGCGGCAGCTGCGGCGGCCGCGGCGGCGCCGGGGTGCGCGTGGTGGTGGGGCCCTCCGGGCCCGCCGCCCGCCGCGCCGCCCGCCGCGCCGCCCGCGCCGCCCGCTCCCAAGAAGCCGGGTTTGGGCAGCAGCGCGCAGTGCGCGGCCAGCAAGCGCGGCGGCGAAGGGCTCTCTGCGCGCAGGCGGTCGGCGGGCGCCGCGGGCGGCTCCGAGGACGCCGGGCTGCAGCTGCCGCTCGCCCCGCCACTCGCCCCGCCACCGCCGCCGCTGCCGGGTCCAGCTGCGGCGGCCGCGAGCGACGTGACCAGGGCCAGCGGCGCGGTCTGCGCCGAGGCCGCTCGCGGGGGGTCCACGGCCAGCAGCGCGTCGATGCGGAAATTTTTGGATTTTTCCATCGGCTCGTTAGGAGCTGGCGATCGGCGCCGGGCGGTGCGGGACGCGGCCGCGTGCCGGCTTGCGGAGTCCGTGCGCGGCGGCCGCCGGCCCCGAGGCTCGGTATGGTTACGATTATTTGCCGGTAATCAAAGTGGCCGCAGGAAACTCAGCCGAGGGCGACCATGGTCCGAAAGCCTCCTCCGGGCGGGCCCGCCGGGGCCGCGCTCACTCGCGCCCGCACAGAGCCCACGCAAGCGCTCGGCGCGCCGGGGCCGGGGAGCCCGGCTCAGCGGTGCAGCCGCGGGCGAGCGCGCCGCTGGGGCCCCGCGCCCCTCCGCGCACTTGAAGCGCAGCGCGGCCGCCGATTGGCGCGCGCGGCGGGGCCGTGGGCGGGGCTCCGGGCCGCCATTGGCCGAGGGCTGCACCTGTCAGCGCCCCGGCCGCCCGCCGCCCCGCCCCCGCGCCGCGGGGTCCTAAAGAGCACAACTGCCGGGCCTGGGGGTGGGGCGGGGAGGCAAGGGGCTGCGAGGGGCGCGCCCCCACGGTGCCTGCTCGCGCTCCTGACGCTGCAGAGCGGGCCTGCGGGTGCTGGCCGCCCTACCCGAGTTCAGCGTGCGTCCTGCCCCTCCTGCCCGCCAGCCCTTGAGGGTGCCTGCTTCTGCCGGGAGAGCCCACGCGGCTTCCACATCTGGAGGCTCTGCTGGCAGAGGGTCGGTCCCGGCCCTGCTCCGAGGTCTTGAGACGCGCGGAGGGGTGGGCGCCTGTGTCCGTGCCGCCGGTCCCCCACCTTCTCTGGGACTTCTGTGCGGCTCAGGTGTTGTGCGTGTGTGGTGGGGCGGGGGGCGCACACGTGCCCTCGCCCTCAGCCCTCTCAGGTCCAGGTGAAAAGCTGCAATACCCAGGTGGTCTTGCAGTGTCGCCCACCTGCCCTGAGGCAGGCCCTCGACTACAGAGCTCTTCCTCTCGGCCAGGGACACCGGGCTGTGCGCTCGCAGCACGTGGTGCCCACCCCGGCCCTGGAGAGCCCAGCAGGGCCGCAGGCCTCCGAGGCTGGTCACTCTGATCCTGCTGCCCCGAGGCCCTGGGCCGGAAGATGCAGGCTCTCTCCTGCCTGCAGCTCTGGGAAATTGGAGGAAAGGGCTTCCCTCATCCGGAGCAGGGCAGTGGGGAGAGAGTCCAGCCATCACCTACGTCCCCCATTTGCACTTAACATATTTACAGTAAAAAACACCTCCAAGGGCGTTTTGAAGCGGAAAGAATGGCCATGCAGGTCCAAGAGCCCAGCGGCCACCGACGCCAGGCTTTGTCAACAGCTCCATCACACTCAGTTATCTTCTCCAGACCAATGCGAGAATTGGAGAGGGAGCTTAGGTGGCTTCGCCTGGAGGTGAGAGGTGACTAAAGCACAAGAAGGGGCTGCGGGAGGGGCCGAGGACCAAGGGAAAATGAAACACAGGGCCAGGTAAACTTTACAATTAGCAGGTCAGGTTGCTACAGAGAGGCTTTTAGTGGTAAATGCAGGGACCAAGTCATTTCCCTTCAAAGGCTTTTTACCCAGGTGAGAGTGGACCACAGTGACTCCTGGTTCCGGGGGTGAGCCGTGTTTCCTTTTCACTCTAACAGGGTAGATCCGAGACCCACAGGACTAGGAGGAAGATTAGGAGGATAGGGGCAGATAAGTGACAGCAACTGGAATAAATGTTACACGGTTTTGCAAGAAACGGCAGCTTTGACGTAGTGTTTATCTTCGCTAGATCATGTCTCTGTGGTGGTAAAAGTGCAGTCATCCTTCCTCTGAGTGGAGAGAGGAGTGGACTCACATCCCTCGAACACCTACTGTGTGCCACAGGCTTTCTAGAATTATCTTACTTCATCCTCACTGTGATGCCTGATGAGGGATTTCTCATCTGCTTCCGAGTGCAGATTCAAAGAGGTTGAAGCTTTCATCCCAGCAAACTTGTTAAGCCTCAGAGTTTGAAATGAGATGGGTGTGACTGCAGGAGCTTCACCCCCAGGGTCCCCAGCCCTGTTCTCCGTCCTGTCTGTTCTCTCTGGGGAAGGAGGGTTTTACAAGGAGAACTGAGAGTAGCCAGCGGCTCGAGGGAGGGTGACAGTGTCTTTGTTGCCACTCTGCAACACTCTCGGCCACTCTTCCCAAGATAGAGTGAGCAGAGAACGAACATGGCCACCGCTCTGATGGGCCGTCTAGCCCCACGGCTGCCTGCCTTTCCCCATCGCATCAGCTCCCCCTCCTCCACCGGTGCTGCAGGTCGGCTGGTCCTGAGAGCAGCGACTTAGGAGGTTGTGGTAGGGGCATGACTGCAAGGCGAACGTCCCACAGTAGACCGCCTCTCTGCAACCTGAAATAACCGCTGCCAGGGCCGTCTTAGTTGGTGATGGGCTGTGCGGGCTAGACTTCATAAACCACCCCATCTTTAGCAACAAAATCGTCCTTTTTAAAAAAATATATATAACTCCTAGAGGACTCCACATTACCATTTTTTTTTGTTCTGCAGTAACTATGCTCCTGAACTCGCATAACCTTCACCTCCCCTGGGCTTCTACTCTGCCTGGACTGGCTGGTAACACTGCCTGAACAGACAGAATGGACACTGTATGTGGGACCCGGCTTGAACCAGGTCACCTGGTTACCCTGAGTCCATACCACCTGAACGGCCCAGGTTGCCCTGGGTGACTCTCTAAATGTAGTGTGATTGCAGATGTAGAAGCTTCTTTATCTTGATGAGTTTTTCTTTGTCTCGAAAAGTCAGGGTTAGACAAAACGGACCCTACATGCTAAAGGACTTTACAATGGTGACACACACTGCTTATGTTAAGAATTAGGTAACACACACGGGAGGTCTCTGTGAAGTTGTATGAGAAGAGAGGCAGAGAGGTGAAGCGGTCTGGGAGGTTTGGGGTCTTTGTGTGGTTTACGACGTGTGAAGCTGTGCACACCGGGCTCTTCCTGTTTCCAGCATCTGTATTGACCCAGCCCAGCTGGCTTTGAAGGTTTGGGGTAGACTCCTGTCTGGGGAAGGGCCTCAGCGAGAGATCAAAGGTCTGGTCTGAGCGGTACCCCTGGCCTCAGTCTCCCTGCCAGGGCCACAAGGAGAATTCTCCATTTCCCAGGAGAAGCACCTCCCATCAAGCTCCCTCCCAACCCTGCCCCTCCGCGCCAGGCAGCGCATCCGTATCTCTTTAACACTGAACACTGCCCGCACCCACCTTCCTCAGCGAAGAAAGGAGAACTGGAGATGTTTATAAACCAGTGGGAAAGAAAAAGCTGTTGTCATCCATGTCTATTCATGTCTGGAACGGAATATGTGGAGTTGGGATAAAGCCTATATATTCACGTGTTCAGATGATGGAAGGCAGGCATCTTTCTTCATCAGTTGCATTTTGCCTCCTTCCACGTGAAGCGGGCAGGCACAACAGAGCAGGAGCGTGAGGGCGGCTCCACCCCGCTGGCCTGGGGCACAGGTGGGAGACGACCTTTCCTGGGAACTGTTCTGCCCAGCTCCCCCCACACCCCTCAGAGCTCGAGGTTTCCAGAGCTGAGACCAGGACGGGTGCAGGTGATTCAGCCTGACCCGCCCAAACCATGCACTGCTCCCGGGACTAACTCTGCTGAACTTCAGTCGAACCACCATGCCAGGCGTCCTTCAGGAAACGGGCACTGGGGTGCTGTGTCACTTGCCAGGGTCAGGACCTAGGCTTTCGGACTCGAACCCCGGCAGGTTACTCTGCAAAGATGCTGGTGAGGAATCCCTGGGTCTGTCAGGGCGGAGGGGCAGGAGGGCGAGGCAGGAACTGTGTGAGACGCTGGGGACCAGCGCGGGAGGGGCTGGGGTCACTGGAGGGCAAGCTGGGGGGCGGGGCGGGCCGCACAGGTGTCCCCCAACCCCCCAGCAGCAGAGCCGGAGAAGGGGGCCCAAGGTGTCTTATAGCGCTCCCTTTGATTCACCGACCTCCTCCTAGATCCGGGCGCTCGCCTGTTAAAGGGACTGGGAAGGGCCTGCAGGACACGCTGGCGGTTCCCCACTCCAGGCTGCGTGTAGCCAGGTGCCTGGGCTGAAACCCAGCCCACCTCCCGGCATCCCTGGGGTCTCGGTCTGTCCCTTTCCAGCTGACTCAGCCTCAAACCAGGGGCCCATTGCTGAGGGCTTGCTAAGAAGGCCAGAGGATGCTGCAGGGTTCACATTCCCATCATTGGAACAACCCAACAAGCTACCAGCCTTCTATTTTTGGAAATTTCTTCCAAACACAAAAATATCTGCCTTACTCTGAGACTTTGGGCAGCCTTCTAGCTTCCCGGGACACCAGGGCGAAGGGACAGGCGTGGGGTATCCCTAGAGTGTTCCCACCCCCTGCGGGTCTCCTCCCACCAGGGAAGGAAGGGCGAATACCCAGGCTTTCTGTTGCACAAATTCAAAGCTTCCGGGTTACAAAGAGAAACAATATTTCCCCAAAAATTCAGGAGCAGGGAGGAAGCTCATTGGAGCCCCTTGAGGGGGTAAACAACCCTCTACTGAGCTGAGCAACTTCCGGAGAAAACCGCATTTTGGCCAGAGGATTTAAATTCAATGTCATTTAACTGTAGGTTCACGCAGCGGCCTCTACCTCGTGCTGTTGGCAGAAACAAGGTATGTAGCAGGCACACCTGAGAAGCCAGCTTTCTCAGAGCACAGAGGCCCACAGGACCCCTCCAGACCTGCAGCAGTCCTGAATCTGGGTGACTTCTTATTTTAAAACTGAGAACAAGGCTTATCTGCACTGGGAGAGCCCAGCTTTCCAGTCTCCCAGGCGATGTGTCTGGTCACCAAAGAGCAGCTTGCTAAGGTGTTCGGGCAGCGCTGACACACCTCTCCACCCTCAGCACCCCGCCACCCCCAGAGGCGGAGAGGCTGCAGAGCCCAGGCCGGCAGCCCACCCCCAGGAGGTCAGACGGCACAGGCTGCCGTCTGCCAGGCCTAGACCCCGACTGCCTGCCCAGTCGCCACAAACACACGGAAGACGTTGCTTGGGGGCGTTTTAACGCTTCAGTGGCGCACTTTTTACTGCGTTCCGACTCCAAATTATGGCTAAATAGTAGTGCACTAATGTCCAGATCCACGGTGGGTAATGGCAGGAAGTCACTGCTAATCGTCTATTTGGAAGTTGCTGAGGTGGCAGAAGCTGAGGCGGCTGGGTGGGGTAGGCAGAGAGATGGGGGGACGGAGGGAGGCTGGCCCTCCTCCTGCTGCGCCTGCCCAGAGCTGGGGGATCTTCCGTCAAGTTCATCTCTTTCAGCCCAGCCCCAGCGTCTCCCTCCAGGTGCCCGCTCAGGGCCCCAGGATGGCTCTCAGGCTCAGAGTGGACTTGGGGCTTGTATTTGCAAACAGGAGGCAGCTGGTTTGCCAAGGACACCATCCCAAGGCTTCCCCGCCCCATCATAGCCCCATCCAGGTTTCCTAAGTGGGGGTCAGTGGGGTGTGGTCAGCAGGCAACTCCCTGCCTCCCCAACCAGGTGAACAGGGAATATGTCCCCGGAGAGGGATCTGAGGCCCTGAGAAGGGCTGGCAGGAAGTGCGGCGGGGTCAGGCTTTCCACCGCCTCCTCCACCTGCCAGGTTGTCCAAGTGCTCAGTCCTGAGTGCCTCAGGCCACCTTCGAATAGTCATTGTCACTGTGGAAAGTGTACCCATGCCCCCATCTTACAGACGGGCAAACTAAGGCTCTGAGAAAACAGGCACTGTGCTCTAGAGCCCCCAGCAGAGAGGCCAGGCTCTGCTTCCAGCCCTGCAGTCCCGGCCTCACACCCTGGCCTGGTCAGTCACTCCACGTATCTAATAACCCCTTTTCCCAGCGACCTTTGACCCAGCCAGGCTCCAGGCTCCTACCTGTGGGGCCTGACAATGGCAGGGAGGTGGCATGTTTGCTGCTAAACAACAGAGGATCCGCCGCCCCCTTCTCCCTGGCCCGGCTGGCCTGGGGCTTTGCTCGAGCCCTGCAGTCAGCCCTCCGCACCCGCACCTCCGAGACTAGGGGTGAGAACGGCGGCGCTCCCTGCCTTCCCGCAGTCTCCGGGGCCCTGTGCGGCGGGCAAGATAATTTGGCTAATGAACTCGTTAAACGGCCCCTGGTGACCCGCCTGGCCTCCCCTCGGCCCATCTGGGAAATTCCACTGAAAGGCTGCAGAGGGTCCTGCGCCGCGCCGTCTGTCGCTACAAGAGGCGGGCACCCGGCGACGCTGCGCCCCTGCATTAAAATAATTACCCGGAGGGACAGGTGGCCCTCTCCCCCGGGCGCATCTGGGCCGCGGGGCCGGGGGTGGGGAGCGGCGGAGGGGGGCCTTCCCGCCCCGCAGCGACCCAGTCGGCCGAGGCATGAGCCGGAGGCCGGGGACCGCGCCCCCCAGGCGCAGAGGAGCGGCCGGCGCGGGAGCCCCCGGGCGGGGACGCCGGCCCAGCCGCGAGCCAGAGCGCAGCGGGGGCGGCAAGCATCGGCCCGGACGCTCGCGGCCGGAGGAGGCGGCTCTCCGTGCGCCTCTGGTCCCGACAGGAACGGGTTTCCAGGCGGGGTGGCGGGGCAGGAGGCGAGGAGGTCCCCGCTGTGCTGCTAAAAAGAGCGACGCAGCCCAGGCGCGGGGCCAAGCCTATTGCCAAAAACACATATTACACTGCGACATTCTGTAAATGAGATAATGATACATAAACCCGGATGATAGATGTGACGTGCCTGGGATGTCTTCTCTAAATTAGCTGCTCGCATCGACTGCTAATAATGGTGAGTTTATGAAAGCAATTTCAGTGCGAAATGCGAGAGGGTCTCCTTACTCTCATCAGCCTGCCTCGGCTAATGGACCAGGGGGTCAGGCTGAGAATTATTGACACGCCCGTGCCCTTAACCTGTTTCCCAATAAAGCTGATTAGTTTTCGTCAATTCATCAGCTAGCCACTCTTGCCGGAACTGCATCAAAGCCTTATTTGCTCAGGGGAAATCAACAAGTCACAGATCAGCCCCGATCAGGGGGCTGCAGATCCAGGACCGTCCTGGGGCCCAGGGCTACCCCTGCGGACCTTGCACCCACCCCCGCCGTCTAGAGCTGGCCTCCCCTAAAGTCTGAGCAGCGCGCCTGGGAGGAACACAGCAGAGGTGCTGGGCCTGAAGACTCGCCTCCACTTCCCTTGAGGACCAGGGAGAGGCCTAGGCCCAGCCCCTGCCTTCCGTCCACTCTTCTGGGTCTTGGTGCTCCAGGTTTGGAGCGGGTCACCTTGGAGAGGAGAAGGGATGTCACAGGGGGTGCAGGGCAGAGGGCGTGAGTGAGGGGCTCTCTGCCACATATCCTTCCCGAGTGTTCCCACCAGGGGACCCCGGATTCTGAAGGGTCACTGTAGGCAGAAAGGTGTTCAGGGGCGGGGCTGCCCCTGCCCTTGGCCCCTGACCTCAGCCACGTGGGAGAGGGCGCCAGCTGCCTGAGAGTGCACCTGGGTTGGGGCTCAGGCTGGTTGCCTCCGCCTGCGCCCCAGGTGAGCCGGCTGCAGAAGAGGCCCTCCAGGCCTTGGGCTCCCACGGATAGGAGAGGCAGAGGGGCTGCGCGCTGGACGTGACCTCAACTCCTGGCTTGCAGGTGGGGGAGGAAAACCTGCGCTGTGGCTGTCGCTTTAAGCCCCCGGCGCCTGCCGCCTCCCAGCCCCATCCCCCCTCAATTTAATTTCATTAAAACAGAGCATGAATATTTCTATTAAACCTAAAATGAAATATGAAGCCATTTAGACTCTGCCTGCACCAATCACCCAGATTTATGACTTTTATTCATCACATCAAGAGCTTGGAAAAATGAATTTTCTTCACCCAGGAAGGAAATAAAACCTCAGGCTTGGTCATTTCCAGAAAGCTGTTAATTTGACCATGTGGTAATTACTTTCACAATTAACTGAAATACAAATCAACTTGACAAATCGAGCTAGTTTATATATTAATTAGCCTGCTTAAATTTATTCATTATGAAAAGACAATTTAGGGGGACCTGCGGTGTCTGTTTTATTGCAATAAATTATTGTTAGGAAATGGGTCTAATAAAATATCTTAATATTTAAGGATATTGTATACGCGGGGGTGGGGAGATGCTTTATTGACAATTTCATTTTCCAATTAGTAATTTTGTTGTAATCTATCTGCGAACCGGGGACTCTCGCAGAGGCAGGGCTCTGCTGGCCTGGGCGGACCTGAGCAGCGGGGTCGAGCTGCCGGCAGAGACAGGAGCGATTCCGCGCGGAGGGCGGCCAGCGGGTCAGACGGGAACGTGCGGGTGTGGGGCGCAGACCCCGGAACCAAAGCCGGGCGGACGCTGCGCTCGCCGGCCCTCCTCCTCCCAGCCCAGGCGCGGGGGGCTGATTTAACAGAATGTCGATAGAATCATTCGATGCCTTTTAGCTTGTGATCTTTATAAATGTCCCTCTATTAAATTAGAAAATGATTCTCTTCTCGTTTAATTGTATTCTTTCGTTTCTTATTTCCAATTAATTAGTCCTATCGACGTTGCAATATTTTAAGTGACTCGAGTCCGTTTCCAGTTAGAATATATGGGTCAGCACATGCAATTTTATACCCGACAGAACTATATAATGCGGGTTTTAACTACTGGTCCCTCATCTGTCTTGAACATCTGGCCGAAATGGGCCGCCGGGCCTCCTGGCAGCGCCCGGGTCGGTGGGCACCGGGGTCTGCCCGGGCTGGGCTCCGGGGCCACCTCCGCGCCCGGGGCCTTTGCATGGCTGCTCTCGATTTTAACCCTGCCGCCTCGGGCAGCGCTGCGCGGAGGAGCCTGTCGCCCCTCCAGGAGGCTTCGGGCCGCGGCCACCCCGCAGGCTCTGGGTGCGTCGGGTGGCTTCCGCGCTCCCCTGTCCACCGCCCTCTCGCTCCTCGTGGCCTTGAAAGGCCTGAACATCGTTTTCAGGAAACGGCGTGGCCGAGTCTGACTGTCCAGTCTCTCGGGCTTTGCTCCCCCCACCCCACAACGGCGTCCCTTCCCCCACAACCATCTGACGGCGCAGAAGTTTAGCTTGACCGCGGAGGGGGTCCACCTCTCCTTAATTAATTGATGAATTAACTAATTCCTCCCGGGAAGAGGCGGGCGTCCCGCCGGCGCCCCCGCACCCCCTCACCGCTACCAGCCGGTGATTAGGGACCACCAGCTGGCCTGTGCGAGCCCCCCGCCTCGCTCCCACCCCGACCTAGCTCTCACCTCTCCTCACCCGAATTATATCGCACTCCTACTTCCCCCCAGCCTCAAAGGCAGTAACTGATGGGAGGGGGGAGGGGGAGGGGGGAGGGGTCCCCACCCACTCCCGGACCTGCCCAGCCAGGGGAGAGGAGGCGGGGGCAGAGTCCACACCCAGCCCTGCGCCCAGTCCCTCTTCTGTCTTCCCTACTTGGTGTGGATGCTAGTAGGTCCCGAGGGTCGGCTTCTTGGCTCCCTGGAGTCCCCGCCAAGTGGGACCTGGGTGGCAGTCACAGCCGTGTCCCGGGACCCAGGGTTAATGTCAAGCTTCCCCAACCCCTGCCCCATCCCTGCCTGAGCCTCTCAGGAGACCTCCCTGCTGGCTCAGACTCCCCAGGCTACTTCTACTGTTAGAAACCTTCCCCAGTTTTAAGGCTGGGTGGGGGGTGGTTTCCTCCAGCCAGAGTCCTGGGAGCCCCTCATCCTCTTTTCCCTCCCCGCACCCCCTCCAATGGGCCATCGCAGATAGACACTGGTTTTGCATATTTCTAACCAGCTGAGTCTCCCCTCCCACAACTTTCTGGACTGGAAAGATCTCTAGGCACCTCGGGTTCCTTCCGTGGAGGGAGGGGAGACTCCGGTTTCCTTTTCCCACCTGTCCTGAAGGTGGGAACATGAGGTCACTTGGCACAGCAGCCCTGGGGCACCTCCTGCCACAGCCTCTGCTGGGGACCCCCTTCCGCAGGAGCCTCAAACTCTCTCCTCCAGGCCCAGAGGGGTCCTGCTCCTGGGTCTGCTCCCTGAATGCCGGTGGTGGTGGGGAGCTGGAGAGGGGACTACAGAACAAACTTTGTGAGTCTGGGCCTCTGAGGCCATGGGAAGCCAGGTCAGAGAAGCTAGGGCCTCGCCAGGGTCCCGCCTGCGTCCTGACCCCCAGCTATCCGCCCTTCCGTGAGTTGCCCCTCTGCTAAGACACTGCTCCAGGGAAAGGCAGGAGCTGGCGCCTGGGGTCTTTACTGCAGTGGCACTTTTTGAGGGGAGAGGAGGACTTTGGCCAGTTGAATCTGGTGCCCATTCCTTCAGCCGCTCTGCCTAAGATGGGAGCGGGGAACCCTTCAGTCTGGATGCTACTGGAAAATCTCCAGTACCAAGCACCACAGTAGACCAGCCTTTCCCAGAGAGTGGACAAGACAGGCCGTCTCCTTTAATTCACCCTGAATCCTTCTGCTGGGGGAGATCAAACTGTGGTCAGCTCGTCTTTCTGGTTATTAACTCGACTGTGCACCGACAGGTTAGCAGGAAGAAGAGTCCTGGGCCTCAGGAGAACCCTAGATGGCAAACGCTGCAGACATCTGCCTGGCTCCCTGTCCCCCCTGGGGGCCACGGCCACGCCCGGAGCAAAACAGAGGGATTTTATGTTCGTCTCCACTGCATAGTCTGAACGTGGTCCAGAGCAGGGGCTGGAGACAGGCCCTCTGTGGCGGTGGGGGGGGGCGGGTGGGGCAGGAGCGCAGATAACCTCCTCAAGTGAGTTTTCTGCTGGATGAGTATGTGAGGACACGCTCACCGAAGCTGTAGTCTGGAATACCTCCGCTCCCTGGAAACATCTCCCGCTGTGGCTGGAGGGGGGAAAGGATCCAGCCTCATTCCCCTGCCCCAGGTGACACTCACAGAGACATTTCTGGTGTCTTGGCCCCAAATCTATTTAACATGATCCAAGTCAGCAACTACTCATCAAGCCTCTTGCACAACCAGCTTGATATTGCAGGATAAAGCAGTCGCTTAAAATACCTGACTGTGCTCAAGGAACTTAATTCCTTCTGAAGGGAGGAAAAAGCGTGCACAGATGAAAGAGAAACACAATGGAATCCTGCCCCGCAGCAAGGATAGCGCTTGGTGGAAGCGGACCTGCAGCCGGGTCACCTATGATGGAACGGATCCCAGGTCTGTCTCTCCAGGACCCTTTTAAGGGAGGAACCCCAGGCTGCACAGTGAATGGTGCAGGAAGCTTCTTTTCTTTTCATCTTGCAACGGAAGCATGACTTCTGCTTGAGCCCTGGGCTCTCATTCTTTACCCATCGCCTTGGCATTTTACTTAAATTCCTTGGGTCTCAATTTCATCATCCATGAAAAATGTCTTTTGCCATCCATCCTTAAAGTGTTATTCAAAGTGAATATATCAGTCTCTCAGTCGTGTCTGACTCTTTGCGACCCCATGGACTGTAGCCCACCAGACTCGTCTGTCCACGGGATTCTCCAGGTCAGAATACTGGAGTGGGTAGCCATTTTTTTTTCCAGGGGATCTTCCCAACCCAGGGATTGAACCCAGGTCTCCGGCATTGCAGGCGAATTCTTTACCAGCTGAGCCACCAGGGAAGTCCACAGAGTTATTAGGAGGCTCATAAAGTCATCAAACAGAATGGGATGTTTAGCACTTGTGGTATTTTAGTATTTTCCTCCGTGCAGAAGCCCAGCGGAGAAGTGGTCGTTAATGATAGTCCAGCTGCCATTTGTGGCCTTCAGGCCATTCACAGGGGAGGGGGTGCAGCCTGGGGGCTTCGGCTGCTTTGCCCCCAAATCATGCGTCCAGCAAGTGGCGGAGACAGGATCTGAACTGAGCCCTGCATGGCCCGAAGCCCCGCGTCGCCATGCTCACCCTTTCTCCTGCCACAGCCTGGTGGCCCTCGGCAGGAAGGCCTTCGCGGCAAGCGTCCGTCCCCCGTCCTAGCACCTCGCAGCGGAGAATTTGCCACCGTGCACGGGGACAGTGTGACCTGTCAGCAGGACGAAGCCTCACATTTCTGTTGAAAAGCCAAGTGCCACTGCTCTGTCAGCCTCTCGAGTGCTGGAGTCCAGCCACCCACAGCCTGGGAACGCCCCAGACACGGAGCTGGGCGGCCGGTCAGGATGCACAGAGAAGGCCGCTGATGCAAACCAGTGACCTGCCGAGAGAAGCCGCGGCCGCCAGGGCCAGCCCAGGCAAACGCGCGGGTTACGGAGCTGTGCTGAGAAGGAGGCCGACAGGAAGGGGAGGTCTGGCCGCGGAGGAACTGCAGGCCGTTCCCCATTCCACACACTAGTGCGGCAAAATTAAGTCAGGACGTGGTTCCCAAGACTGGGAGGCAAGTAGCAAACAGACAGTTAGAGAAAAATGTTGAAGCCCAAAGAAAAGCCCCAGAAATACGATCAAGAAAATGAAGATAGCAACCAAACGGGGGAAAGAGAGAGATGTTCAAGATCTTCGGAACTGGCCGCGCCTCGTGGTGACCCCGGGGGCGAGGGGGAGTGTGGAGCCAGCAAGTGGCTTCCTGTCCGTACCTCCCAACCCCACCTGAGAACAGCTTGCTGGGAGACAGGTCCCTCCAAGCTGTAGGGAGGCTGTCACCCCTCAAGAGGGCAGGCACCCGGGAACCGACTTAGGCAAGACCTAAAAACGTTGGAGGTGGAGGAGGACAGACCTCCAGAGGCTGGGGAAGGAGTCGGGGGTGGGCTGCAGGCCAAGGTGACCGAGGCCTGCTGCCAAATGTGAGGTGACAAGCTTTAGTGTTTGTCTGGGGGGCATTAAGATGACATGAATCATTGACAAGAAACCAAACAGCGCTGGATCTATATGATCATTTGGACCCATATTGCTCCAAGTAAAATCAAATTAGAAGCCTTTCCCCAATTAGATTATGCAAACTCAGGTTACGCAGAGCACAAACAGTGATGTTCCCGAACACATGCCGGCAGCCCGCAACAACACCTCACGCGGCCCAGATGCTCTGGGGCGGCCGGGCTCAACACTGGCTTGTGTCAACACTCTCCCTCTAGATAATAAATATGAGACCCAGCACACACTGCTTTTAATTGCATCGATAAACTGGGATTAACCCCCCAAGGCAGGCTTCACTGTTGCAATTAAATGTCCTCAAATAAATTGTTTCCTCAATAAGCAAATGGAAGGGCTGTGTTTGCCTTGAATAATAACAGGTGTAATATTTTACTGGCCCAAGTTAAGTATTAAGTGGAATCGCGCGCAGCCCTGATTTACTCCCTGAGATCGGAAAGTCATTTTTCATACGTCCTGTGCCGCTTCAGTACTGTATAAACAGCTAATAAAGCATTAAATCAACCCAGGCCGACCTTGCATTTCACCTAAAGCCGCCAGGCCTCAGAAACCTGGCACCAAGCATTTTCAGAGCCAGGAGAACTGCCCCGGGGAAGGAAGCTAGGAGCCTCTTTGGGCTTTGCCTTTAGCTTCAGGGGCTCAGAAGTCCAGAATTCTATGAAAACCCTCTGAGCCATGCGGTAGTACCGTGGCGCTTTCTGACGGTGTGTTCTCTTGGGTTTTCTGGCTGAAGGAGAAGGATCTGGAAAGGGGACCGAGGTGCCAGGTGTTGTGACCCTGTCCCCTTCACTGGTCACGTACACAAGACATTCTTAAAGCCAGGATTCCCCTTGTCCCCAGGAATGCTCACTTCCTGCTTGGTGTTTTAGGGGAGGAGGGAGACTTTTAAGGCTTTCGATGTCAGGAGGCAGATTTCAGTTGGTGTGTCTTCGAGGGTACTTGGCATCCTGGGAGGTTTGGGGTGCAAGTCACATTAGTTCTCAGATAACAAGGATCCATTTTTCTAGAATAAAATTGAATAGAGTAATATTCTTCTTCTGTCATAATGCAGGCCAGCATTTTCTGAACAGCAAGTGGTGAATTGCTGGGATGAGGATCCTAGAATGGACTATTAGTGGTCCATCTAAATGATCTTTCTGAGTTTATCTGTGCTTTTCCTCTGATTCCCAGGATGCTGTTGTTGCTGTCCAGTCTCTAAGTCATGCCTAACTCTTCGCGACCCCATGGACCGCAGCAGGCGCCTCTCCTCCACTATCTCCCAGAGTTTGCTCAAGTTCATATGAGATGGTTAGATAGCACCACTGATACCCAAAATATATCTAGTAATATCTAGCAATGAGAATTCGTCCTCTGAGCATTTGGGTGTTCATTATACTGCTGCTGCTGCTGCTGAGTCGCTTCAGTCGTGTCCGACTCTGTGCGACCCCATGGACTGCAGCCCACCAGGCTCTGCCGTCCCTGGGATTCTCCAGGCAAGAACCCTGGAGTGGGTTGCCATTTCCTTCTCCAATGCATAAAAGTGAAAAGTGAAAGGGAAGTCGCTCAGTCGTGTCCGACTCTTCGCGACCACATGGACCACAGCCCACCAGGCTCCTCCATTGATGGGATTTTCCAGGCGAGAGCACTGGAGTGGGCGCCATCGCCTCCTCCGTCGGTGGTCATTACAGATCTACTTTAGTAGCCTCATCTTTGCATGTAAATTCTCTCTGCCTCAGTCTGTTTAAGAAAACTCTGTGGGACTTCCCTGGTGATCCAGTGGCTCAGACTCCGCACCCCCAGGGTCTGAGCCCCGGTCAGGGAACTGGATCCCACGTGCTGCAGCTAAGACCTCGCGCAGTCAGACAAATGTTTAAAAACTAGGAAACCTGGCAACATGAAAGACCGCTCTCGTTTTCCTCTATAGACCTTATTCTTGCATACCAAGCTGAATTTAAAACAATGCGTTGCTTTTTAAAAATCCGTTTAAGACATGCTGAGCTTCTGGTGCTCGTGAGAGAGAGGACTCGCGTGCAGCACTGAGCTGAGGCAGTTCCACTTCCAACCAGAGACTCTGGTGACTGCAGTCAAGGCGGCCTCGTGGGGAGAAAAGGCAAGACCTCTGTGAAGCTTCCACTACGCTGAAATCGTCCGAAAGACATGCCCTCCCCACGACTACCTCCCTCCATGCCTGGAGACCCGGGGATTCTGGGCTGGGGTTTATTGATTTAGTTAAAGAGCAATTTAGGACACATTTTATTAATACTCTCATCATCAACCTCCCCATCACCCTAACCTTTTCAGTCTTCACCAGGTCGTTCTAAGTGATTACCAAGCCACACTTATTTTTAGTTAGTGAATCTTCCCCACTTATATTACCACAAGGAAAAATGCTTGCTTGGCTCCTACACAGACAAAAAAATATGCCTAGGAGTTATTGCATGCCTTAAATATATCAAAATGACCTTCCTTTGAACTGATGCCCTATAACTTAAGAGATGAAGAGAGTTTGGTTTTCCCAATCTATTATAAAGCATTTTTAGGTGATAAAGGATATCAGATGAGGAAGATAAAATGTTTCACATGGAGGACCTCATTCAGAGCACGGATATATCTGCGGATAATTGTAAGCTCCTCAGAATCCTTGATGGGAAATATATTGATAATACAATTTTTCTTTTGAAGGGGATTGTAATGATTGCAAATTTGGTTAAATAATTAAATTAATAAGAACTATTTGATTCAAACATGGGCCTTTTGATGATATACAGAGCTCATAATATCTGTCTTGCCAGCTAAAGAGGTTTTAAAAGACCATCCTGGCCTCTGTAGCCAGACCACCCTTGGCCCTTTATTAACCCATCAGTGACCTTTCTATTAAAATGCAGTTAAATGCAGTCTCCAGAAATACTAGAGAAAAAAAAAAAACAAATGTAAAATAGTTCACAACAATATTCTTATTTTATTCCTGTGAATAAAAATATCATTTTTATAATTATAAAAAGTCACCATAAAAGATGGCCTTTTAAATTTTAGGAATCCATTGCAGAATCCCTGTTAAAGCATCTCTGAACAGGAGCTCCCAAGACAGCGACATGTAAGGTGAAGCTCAGAACAGCTCAGAACACAAAGACCTGCACTTTGCAGGTGCCAAGTGTTCTTGGGAGCTGGTGCACGGTGGGGAGAGGGGCCAGGCAGCCAGGTTCCTGGTGGGAGCTGGACTTTGGAGCCCGCCCGACCTGCGGACTGCGATGGGACCCGGGTGAGAGGCTGTGGTCTTCTCAGCCTCGGTTTCCTTAACTCATCTGTAAAATGGGGCAATAACCTCTGTGGATTCTAATGAGGATGTCGGGGCAGGATGAAAACACACGGTGGAGCATCTGGCACACAGTAAGGGCCTGATACGTGTAGGTCCCCGTCTCTCTGTGGGATATTTGGTATCCGCTCATCGTGAAGTGCTGGTGGCTGGAGTCGTGGGGGAAATGTGTCTGCTGTGGACTGAACTTTTGTGTGCCCGGAATTCATCTGTCGAAGCCCCGACCTCCAGTGCGATCGCTTATGGAGGTGAGCCTTCAGGGTAGGGGGCTCGTGTTTAGGTAGGGTCCCTGGGAGGGCCCTCATGACAGCATTGAGGTCTTCCCGAGACGAGGTCAGAGCCACCCCCCATCACGTGAGGACCCGGGGAGCCGGCAGGCCAGGCGGGGGCCTCGCCAAGAATGGAACCGGCCAGCTCTTTGATCCTGGACTCTCGAGCCTGCAAGCCCCGTGTTTCTGTGAGGTGGGCTCTATCGCTGCCCGTCTGATGGGTCAACAGACTGAGGCTCAGAGGGGTGCAGCAGCTAAGTTGGTTCGCAGTTGCAGTTAGTCTGAAGGCCGTGCATCCGCTTCATCGGTGGTTCCCTCTGGAGCCTCACGGCGGCGAGCCCAGGGCCGCTCTGGAGACACTGTAGCCCCAGCGGGACCCGGGGAGTCCGGCTCGCAGGCCCCACTGAGTATGGCGCTGACCACCCCGTGGGTGCGGGGCGGCGATCCAGGCCTCCCTGCTGACCGGTCTCTCTGGGTCTTCCCCAGTGAGCGCGAGGCTTCTGCCAGCAGAGAGCTGGACCCCGGGGGCTGGCCACGGACCTTCAGAAAACCTACCTGCGTTACTGCTTCTCGCCGTTTCTGAGCTCGGGAGGCGCAGAGCACGCACAGCCGCAGCCCCGCCTTGGAGGGGCGAGTCCAGGCGCCAGAGCTGGGGAGGCTGAGCGGCGCGGTAGGGCCGCACGTCTGACTCAGGCTTGGGAGCACCCGCGTTCTGCCTCCCGGGCACGGCCGGTGTCCGGGCCGGCCCTGGGGACAGCCGACATCTCCCCACGCCTTCTGCGTGCCAAGCGCCGCCTGAGGCGGTAGCGTGCCGACGTCTGGTTCTCATGTGTTGCTCACACCGCGTGGACTTACTGCTACTATCATCCCTGTTTCCTGGAATTGCAGACTGGACCCGGGAACTTGCCCAGAGCAGCAGCATCTGAGGTGGCGAAGCTGGGGCTTGAGCCCGGGGTGCGCCACACCCTGACGCGGGTCTTTGGGTCAGATCCTGGTCGGGACAGGCAGAGCTCCACCAGTCAGGCTGGGGACCCGTGAAGGGGGTTCTAGCTGAGGCCGTGGGTGCTGGGCTTGGGGCAGCTGGACCGCTTCCGGGACATAGTGGCCAGGATGGGGGGATAGGTGTCCTCTCGATGGGGTCACCCTGGCCTCAAGGCCTTGGGGAAGCCAGGCTTCAGTGCCCCAGACTCCCGATGTGGTGAGCCATACAGGCAGCTCGGGAGATTCGAGCACCCCCTCTGCTTGTCGGGGGCCTCTCTCGCTCAAGGGGAGTCCAGTTTCCCATGAGCGGATGTGGGGTACAGAGCCGCGGCAAAGGGCAGGGGGCTCACAGGCCTGTGGCCACAGAGAGGGAGAGACAGGGGTCGGGGTGAGAGGGGCCGATGAGGGGTTACGGGAGGCCCAGGGCGGCAGCTGGTCCCTGGCAGGCACAGACCATTCTTCCGGGTAGCTGCCTGCCCCTTGCCTGCTCCTGGGCGGTTCTGAAACAGCTGGGAGCCAGTGGAGCCTTTCCTGGGCTCTGCGGAGAGGTTCAGAGCTCAGGATTCGGCCTTGGCCTTGACCATGTGTCTGTGTGCAGTCAAGAGCCCCTCTTCCCAGGGTGACAAAGCTGTATCTGTTTGCAAACAGCCTGCGAAGAACTGTGCCCGAGTCAGAGTGTCTGCGAGGACACTGCTGGGTTTCCATGTGCCCCGTAGCCCCGTGACTCAGGGCCACTCTCTGAACACTGAATGCAGCTAAACGCTTTTGAACTGTGGTGCTGGAGAAAACTCTTGGGAAGCCCTAGGACTACGGAGATCACACCAGTCCATCCTAAAGGAAATCAGTCGTGAATATTCACTACAAGGACTGATGCTGAAGCTAAAACTCCGATACTTTGGCCACCTGATGTGAAGAGCTGACTCACTGGAGAATACCCTGATGCTGGGAAAGATTGGGGGCAGGAGGAGAAGGGGACGACAGAGGATGAGATGGCTGGATGGCATCACCAACTCAATGAGTTTGAGCAAACTCCGGGGGTTAGAGGGGGACAGGGAGGCTGTGCTGCCATCCATAGGGTCACAAAAGTCGGACTTGACTGAGAGACTTAACAACAGCAACAGCAAATGCAATTTATTAAAAAATGTTTTGTAAAAAATTAATTTCCCAGGAGGTTTCTGTATATTACTCTAATTGCTTTTCCTTGACTGACTAATTTTTTAAATAGCAGTTTTATGAAAAAAAAAATCCAAGTGTTTCTAGATGAGCAGTGTCTCAGTGGGAACAGGGTTCTCAGAGAGGTTTGCAGTCTTGATATCTGGGTTTATATATGGCCCTCTGTTGACACTACCTTTTGATTAATATTGTGTATAACATTCCTTAATGCATCAGCAGAATTAATTATGCAGAAACATTCAGGCGTGCCGACATTATATTGATGAAATGACGTTTTATTGACAAAATGACAGTTTAATACTGAGCTTTCCTAAAGCTGTATATCTAATCAATTGCCTCATTCTGCGAGAGAGCCCATCGGAGTAAAAACCAGGTAAATCTGTTTGTCTGCTCCGCGTGTTCTCCGCAGATCCGCATGGGGGCTGGGGGTGTGCACGGGGCATTATTGCACCTCACTCAGACTTCGACAAAGCTTTTGGGTGAATATCAGAGCGTGTTCACTCCTGCTGTGCTTATCTGGATGGTGTAATATTGCTTTCCTTTCATGGCAATCTGCAGCCACAGCTCTTACAGGCTGGAGTCTGCTTTTGCCCCCTCTTGTGGGTCGAATGGTGTTCCCCACACCCACAAATGCTTGCGTTGATATTCTCCATCGACTCAGGACGTGCCCTATTTAGAGAAGCGGGACTTTACTGATGACCACGTGAAGGTGAGGTCGTCAGGGAGGGTCCTAGCCCAATAGCCCCCGTGCCGGCACAGAAAGGGGCCCTTTGGCCGCGGCCATGAGCACAGGGAGAAGGCCAGAGAAAGCCTGGAGCTCCGTGGCCCCGAGTCAAGGGCCCGCAGAAGCCAGGAGAGGTGCGTAGAGCAGGCCTTCCCCAGCACGCTCGGGAGCCTGGCCGTGTCCAGACTCCGGCCTCCAGACGGGGGACCGTGACCGCCGTTTGTCAGCCACGCGCTTTCTGCTCGTTTGCTCTGGCAGCCCTAGGCGACCACCACATGCAGCTTCCAAACCGTGAGGACTGTTCACTGTTCTCTGAGCACGCAGAGACCCCAGAGCTCAGACTGTGCCAAGGGTCTGGCTGTTCAGGCTTTGCTGTGGAGCCTGATCTCCTGGGACTGCGGTGGTGGTGCTGTTTAGTCTCTGAGTTGTGTCTGAATCTCCATGACCCCGTGGATTGTAGCCCATCGGACTCCTCTGTCCATGGGATTCTCCAGGCAAGAATACTGGAGTGGGTTGCCGTGCCCTCCTCCAGGGGGTCTTCCCGACCCCAGGATCAAACCTGCCTCTCCTGCACTGCAGGCAGACTTTACCACTGAGCCACCAAGAGACCCCAGGAGGGATCTGGGGTTAAATGATGGTTAAATATGGGTGGGGGTCTGGGAGGGATGGACGGAACACAGCCCCCGAGGCTCAGGAACCCGGACAGCTCTCAGACCAGAGGTGGGGGAGACTGAAGCTGATGGAGGCTAGACCACAGCGTGGTCACCTGTGGCTCAGGGCATCTCCCCCAAGCCCCTCACGTGGTCCTGCCTCCGTGGCACCTCCTGAACAAGTGTGGCTGCCCTGGCCTTCTCCATTTAACCCCCACTCCACCCGAGGCAGCCTGGGTAACAAAGCACCAGGCATTGAGGCTGTGGGATGCATGCGGTGGTGGGGGGCAGAGAGGGGCCCTCTCTGGAGTGGAACGGGCGTGCTGGTGGGGACAGGAGAGGGCCTGGCAGGGGCACGCAGCGCCAAGGCTGCCTCAAGGACAGTGAGCATCGCCCCCCCACCAACTGGTCACCCGGGGTCAGGAGCAGGTCAGTGGCTGCTCGTCAGCAGCGCCACCCGAGAGCCTCCTGGCATCTGGTGAGACGTGCTGGTTTCAAGCCATCTTGGAGCCGGTGGGAACCCACATCCCTCTTAAAGCACTATCTTAATTGGCAGTTTCAGCAGAGAGGTCCAAGAACGAGTGAGGATCATTACTGGGTACAGCTTCATCCGCTGCGCTGTGCCGTGAGCATTTATCAGGGGGCCACCGATGTATTTATCACGAGGAGCGAGGCCGCCAGCCTTCCTTCCGTCATCTCTCCGTTGTGCCGGTCGATGGCCAAGTCGTCAGGCCGTCCCTGCCCTTGCGTGGGTCAGGCTTCTCCTTGCTCCTGCAAGCGCCAGGCTCACGGGCCCCTCCCCGGCCAGACTGGTCAGCTGGGCCTCCAGCAGGACTCAGCCCTGCCCCCCATGCCCACCCCCAGCAGAGCCAGCTCTCCTGCCCTGGGGCACGTGCTCACTGAAAAAGCACTCAGTCGAGCTGGGACCTTGTCCCCGAGACGAGCGTTCGATCCCTGACTCGGGAAGATCCCCTGGGGGAGGAAATGCAGCCCACTCTAGTGTTCCTGCCTGGAGAATCCCTTGGACAGAGGAGCCTGGTGGGCTACAGTCCGTGGGGTCGCAGAGAGTTGGATACGACTGAGCAGGCACTGGCTGGCTGGCTGTAGATTATAGATAGACTAGAGTGTGGGCTCCGGACTGTTTTTGGTCCTTCTCACTCGGCGTGATTGTTTTGAGATTCAGCCACACTGAATCACTAGTTCACTCTCCCTTTTTTACATTCTTTTTTGAAAGTGAAAGTCACTCAGTTGTGTCCAACTCTTGTGACTCCATGGACTATACAGTCCGTGGAACTCTCCAGTCCAGAATAGTGGCGTGAGTAGCCATACCTTCTCCAGGGGATCTTCCAACCCAGGGGCTGAACCCAGCTCTCCCTCATTGCGGGAGGATTCTTTACTGTCTGAGCCACGAAGGAAGCCCTTCTTTTTAAAACATCATGGTAAAAAGCCCATTCTTGAGTAATATCTTCTGCCATTTCCCTCATGAGGCGCTCAGCATTTTCTTATTGACTCATCAAAGCTCTACACGTACGTACCGAAGGCCTTTACCCTTTAGCTATCACGTTCATTGCCAATGTTTTCCCCAGATTTTTCTTTATAACTTAATTGTTATTTTAAAAAGGTACATCAGTATTTAAGAACGGTCTTACAAACTGGTCCTCATAGCAAAGAGAAATGGAGCCGGTGCCAGGGCCGTCTGAGACGGCTGTGTCGTCTCGGGGAGGACACAGCCCCGCGCTCCCCACTGTGCGATGCGGCGGGCGGGGCAGGGCAGGCCGTCAGGAGCAGCGGGGAGTGAGCTCAGGGGAGAGAGGACCCTTCAGGTAGCCCAGCAGCAGGCTGTTTCGTCCAGACTCCCAGGTGTGCAGGGCATACGTTCAACGTCCTAAGCTCCGTTGTGCCTGCATCCCACTCCTGTCTGGCCCTCGTCCTGCAAATCTCCAAGCGGAGTACAGGAACACATCCTGCCCACCCTTCTGCAGCTGAGCAGACACCCACGCCGACCATCTCAGCTTCAGTGTGTGGTCGCGGACCTACCTGCCCGTAGACCCCCCCACCCCGGCTCCCATCTGCCCCTCCCCAGCCTCTGGTGCCCGCTCATCTACTTCCTGTCCCGATGGACTTGCCTCTCCCAGACACTGTGTATACACGGGATCACACGCCAAGTGAGCTTCTGTGTCCGGCCTCTCTCACTCAGCGTGTTCGAGGATCACCACGTTGCAGCCTCCGTCAGGGCCTCCTTTCTTCTTGCCAAAGATGGACCAGGCATTTAGGCGGTGTTCCGTCTTTTGGCTGTTACGAGAAACGTCGCTTTGACACTTCGTGGGCAAGCTTTCGTGTGGATGTACGTTTTCATTTCCTGTCGCTTACACTGAGGAGTGGCACGGCTGAGTCATCTGGAAACACGATACAGCACGTTTTGAGGGATGTGTGGTGCTGCATTTGCGTGTCGACTTGGCTGCACCACGGGTGCCCGGACGTTTGGTCTGACGCTGCTCTGGGCGTGTCTGTGAGGGTGTTTCTGAATGAGATGAAGATTTGAAACTATAGACTAAGGCTGATGGCTCCCCAGGGTTGGGCCTCATCAGTCACCAGGAGGCCTGGCTGGAAGGAAGGGCTGAGTAAGAGCGACCCTGCTGCCTGATGGGACGAGCTGGAAAGCTGGTCCTTTCCAACCTTGCACTTGTTCTTAAGGGGATTCTCTGATGGCTCAGAGGGTAAAGAATCCACCTGCAATGTAGGAGGCACAGGAGGCGTGGGTTTGATCCCTGAGTCAGGAAGATGCCCTGGAAGGGAGTGGCTACCCACTGCAGTACTCTTGCCCAGAAAATCCCATGGACAGAGGAGCCTGGCGGGCTACAGTCCACGGGGTCACAGAGAGCCGGACGCCGAGCGACTCCACTCTCGCCTCCTAATGGCCTCTGAATGTGGGCTCCTCTCCGTGTGCTTAGTGGCCACTTGAACATCTTCACCAAAGAAATGTCTGTTTAGATCCTGCACTAGTTTTTAATGAATTATTTGTCTTTTTATCATCAAAGTGTAAGGGTTCTTCACATATTCCTGATACAAGTTCTTTTTCTGATGTATGACTTGCAAGAATTTTCTTCCACCTTGTCCGTTCACTTTCTGGGCGGTGTTCTTGGAAGAACGAAAGTGTTTCATTTTGACAAAGTCAAGCTCACTTATCTTTCTTTTGTTACTTGTGCTTTTAGCGTCCTAAGAGCCTAGGAAGGCTGACCTAACCCAGGTCATGAAGATTCGCTACTGTGTTTCCTTGTAAGAGTTTGATAGTTTGACCTCTTAAATTTAGACCCATGGGGACTTCCCTGGTGTTCCAGTGGCTAAGACTTGGTGCTCCCAACGTGGGGCACCCAGGTTCAATCCTTGGTCAGGAGGCTGAGACCCCACACGCTGCAACTAAGATGCCCCAACAAGACGAGGTGCAGCCAAATAAATGAATATTTTAAAATATAGGTCCGTGGTGAGTGAACTGCCTTCCGCGTGGTGTGAGGGTCCAGATTCATCATTTTGCTTTGGATATAGCCTGTTGTCCTAGGACCACCTGTTGCAAAGGTGGCCATTAACATTTCCCCCGCTGAGTTGTCTCAGCAACCTAGCGGCAAATCAGCTGAGTGTATGTGTGAGGGCTCGGGTCTGGGTCTGCAGTTCTCTCCCGCCCGTCGGCACCATGCCCGGCCTGTGCCTCGCTCTCTCGGTCGCCGTGCCTTGAAGAACGTCTGTGCGTGGGCACGGGCGAGCCCTCCAGCACTGTTGCTCTTCTTCTTCGAGGCTGTTGTGGCCAGGCAGGGCATCCACCGGGCCCTCTCCGCTCAGGCTCCCCTGGAGCCGGTCTCATCTTGCTGGGGCGCGTGGGAGGGGGCCGGTGTGCTGAGTCCAGCCCCCCGTCTGGGCCCCTGCCCAGTGGCTGCAGGGCACCCTGCATCTCCCTTGCGGCGCTGTCTTGGGAGGCAGGATGCCCTCTCCAGGAGTCGCCCGTGTTCGCCTGATGCTGCCTCTCAGCCCCTGTCTCAGATTCCTCCTCGTTCCTCCAAGCTCTAGCCACTGGAGTGCGCCAGGCTCCACCCTTGACTTTCCTTTCTTCCTTAGGTCAAGTCTTTCCTCGGGTGACTTCCTTCAGTCTCGTGGCTTTCAATATCCACAGTAAAGGGTCAATAAATATCGGGTGAGTAAAATAATAGCTGCCTTCATTTGAATGAATGACTGTGGGAGTCAGAATGGTCACCCTTCCAAAGAACCTACTTGTGCCTCTGGGCTCAGCCATGTCCGACTCTGGGTGGGGGTCAGGTCAGCAATGGAAAGCCAGGCAAAGAACAAGCTCCTGGGGGTTATCTAACATCTCCATCTTGTCCTCTTCAGTCATTTACGTAAGGATGCTCTGACTGCCGTGTGGAGAGGCGGCCCTAGCATCTCTGACAGAGCGACCAGGCCCAGGCCACCAGGAGGTCACCTGGGTAGACGTGTGGGGTCTCCACCCCAGTCTCCAGCCCTGGGGCTGAGCACCCACAGACCGCACTGTCCGGGAAGCCCAGCTGCCTGTAAACACTGCATCAGCATAAACCCCCTCTAGGCCCTGGGCGAGGCCAGGATCAGCATAACGAAGGGGGAGTGAGTATTGATGTTCTGTGTATCTGCAGCCTGATCCTGCCCTGGGAAGAAAGAGATCTCAGTGCTAATGGAAATGTAATTGATGTACAAGCGCGATTCTCCCAGTGACTCAGAAAGCAAAGCGCTGGCTCGTAAAATAGATAAGATTGGAGGCAGCACCAGGGATCCCGGGGCATTAATCCCAGCCATGCTCCTGGTGCCAAACGCTAATAAGCCAGTGATTGTTCAAATTCACACAGGTACCACCCGTATTCATTGTCTCCTCCGGATCAGGCCTGCCTGCTGACCGGCGAATCAATAAGAGCTCTTCATAACTTCATTTCTTCTCTCTCAACAGCGTGTCAATGCACAAGATTACAATGGGGGTGGGGGGTGGAGGTCAGAAAGGGCGCGTTAGCAGGAGTCCCGCGTTCAGAGCAGAGGAGCTGCGATCCTATTTCCTGTGTGTGGCCGCTCAGGGGCTCTTGTGCGTGGGGCCACCCGGTCTTGCCAGGCCCCTCCGCTGTCCGGCCAGGACCACTGCAGCCCCAGGAGAAAGGGCCTCGGCCCGGGCGATGAGCCTCCTCGCGGCTCTGCGCGGTGATACGGGGCAGGCCCTGCACGACTGGGACTCAGCCAGAGGAGGTACAGGTGGCTTTCTGGAAGCCGGGGGGGAGGGAGGGGAGGGCAGCCTTCCTCTCAGAGGGTCTCTGCCGCAGCCCTGGCTGCCTCTGGAGTCTGGACCCTGTGCCCCTTCTGTGTGCTGCTTGAGGGATGGTAGTGGTTCCGCCGTCACAGTTGCTGAGAATCTTTCTGCCCCTGCTCAGCTGCCTGGCCCCCCACTCTTGGTACCCCTCACCCCGAGTCGCCTCCCTTTAGTCCTTGACCGTTTTCCTGGTTCAGACCTGGCTCCTGTCCCCTCTTAGAGGATTAGGAGCTGGTCTTGCGAGTCATGGGTGCTTTGGCCCCTTGGTGGAGCCCAGGGACCTGCTTCTCAGAGGAAAGGGTTTCAGGCTGTGATACTCCGTGTGCCAGTGGAAGTGTTAGTGGCCTGTTGTGTCCGGCTGTGTGCGACCCCGCCAGGCGCCTCTGTCCTTGGCGTTCTCCAGGCAAGCATGCTGGAGTGGGTGCCATTTCCTTCTCCAGGAGTTCTTCCCTGCCCAGGGATCGAACCCAGTCTCCTGCATTACAGGTGTGTGGGGGCTTATAAAGGAAAACAATGGTTCTGAAACACATTTATCAGAACATTTGAACAGACGTGTGAGAGGAACACGCTCGCCTCTTAACCAGCGACTTCAACCACAAGGTCCCCGGCGCGGACGCCTCTGACGGACTGACATGTGCAAGCCACCTTGGGAGACCTGTGCAGGGCGGCCCAAGTCTGCAGTCACGTGACAGGGGCCTGCAGTCATGTGATGCTAGACGGTCTGCTTCCTGCTGCTGGCGGTGGGTTGTTGCCACATTCACAATTAAAAGGCCCGAGAAACTCTGGACGCAGGTTAGTGAAAACAAAGATATTACTTCCTATTCAGGTACAGGAACTCCTGACTTTTATCCACAGAAGTCTTTTTTTTTAGCTTTTCATTGGAGTAGCATTGATTTACAATGCTGTGTTAGTTTCAGGTGTGAAGCAAAGTGAATCAGTTATACACAGACAAATATCCACCTGTTTTTCAGATTCTTTCCCCATACGGGTCATTACAGAGTATTGAGTAGCCCCTTGCACTATACAGTGGGTTCTTATCAGTTGTCTGTTTTTATATATGCAATGCGGGAGACCCGGGTTGGGAAGATCCCCTGGAGAAGGGAAAGGCTACCCACTCCAGTATTCTGGCCTGGAGAATTCCGTGGACTGTATAGTCCACGGGGTCACAAAGAGTTGGGCACGACTGAGCGGCTTTCACTTCACTTCGCATTTCCATATATAGTAGTACGTACATGTCAGTCCTGGTCTCCCAATTGGTTTGCACCCCCTTCCCCCCGCCCTTGGTAACCTTGCTTGCTTTCTACATCTCCAACTCTTTTTCTGTTTTGTAAGTAAGTTTTCTTTCTGCATCTGTGACTACTTCTGCTCATTTGCACCACTTTTTATGGTTCCACATGTGAGTGCCATCACGGGGTGTTCGTCCTTCTCTGGCTCACTTCATTCAGTGAGAGTCTCTAGGTCCATCCACGCTGCCGAACATGGTCCGCAGATCTCCCGGGAAGGGCCTCTGGGACACCTTGGCTCACAGCCCCGAGAGGCACTGTCCTTGGAGTTCAGCTGGAGACTCACTGCCCTTCTCCCACTGGCCAGCTCACGGTCACCCAGGTTTCTGAGTGACCGCTGCTTTCCCTACACCCCAGACCTCTGGCCACATGGCTGCCTTCGCCCTGCTGTGACCTTGTGCCTGGCGGAAGTTTGCTGGTCTCCGAAGCGGGGTGCTCTCGGCGGATACAGCAGAAGCCCACCTTCCCAAGACGGCCTTCAGGTTAGGAAGCCTGACCTCACTCCAGAGCCCTCCACCCATCTCCTCTTCAGGGGTGGGAGTCAGCAGGTGTGGCTCTCATAACCAAACTCCACTTTTAATATTTTATGGAAATTATAGGAGAATGCATCTTCTCAGGGGAGACAGTTTCCTGGCCCCAAGCAAGCTATTCATCGGTGGTGGCTGGAGCAAACTTACTTCCTGATGAAGTCACATGCGTGCGACTCGGGCCCTAGCAGGGTCCCCAGCTGGATCAGTCAGGTGCTTTCCCAGGCATCCAGGGGTCAAGGCCAGGCATGAGGCCAGGGCTCCAGCACAGCACCAGAGACCCCGTCCTAGGGCCAGGGGCTGGAATGCTTGTCCATGGAAAGACTATATAAATTCAGGCAAACTGCTGGTAAGAGACAGAAAAAAAATATCACAGAAACCAGCTGTTCAACTAAATTGTTTTTTCTCCCCCCTTTAATTAAATTGGTTGGTCGGGTAAAAAATGATCCGTGTGACTTGTGTAAGTGGATCCCGCCTTCCTTGTGACTCATGGGGTCGTGGGTCCCTGTAGGTGGTAACTTACTACACACACTGTGTTATTAGAGTCCTGGGGCTGCTGGAGCAAAGCGCTGCTGGGGCGGCCACTCAGTTGTGTCCGGCTCTTTGCAACCCCATGGACTGCAGCACGCCAGGCTCCCTGACCTTCACTGTCTCCCAGAGTTTGCTCAAATTCATATCCTTTGCAGTGGAAATGTATTATATCACCATCCTGGAGGCTAGAGGCCTGAGACCAAGCTGTAGGCAGGGTGGGGTCCTGCTGGGGCTACGAGACAGCCTCAGTCCCAGGCCTTCCCCCAGTTCCAGTGGTCTCTGCTGTCCTCAGTGTCCCTGGGCTTGCAGGAGCACCACCCCCTGGTCTGCCTCTGTCTTCACATGGGGTCTTCTCTGTGGGCATCTGTCTCCGTGCCCAGATCTCCCCCTCGTGTGAGGACAGTCCTGTGGGATCAGGACCCACCCTAATGACCTCATCTTAACTTGATCGCGTCTGCAAAGACCTGATTTTCAGGTGAGGCCCCTTCTGAGGTTCGGGGTTAGGACTCCGTCATGTGAATCGGGGCGGGGAGAATGTAATTCAACTGATAAAGCACAGGATATCTTATGAAATTGGGAGCTTCTCAAATCAGGAGCCAGGTCCCATTTCCGTCTCATCTCTCAGACACGGTGGCATCACTAACAGTGAGCCCACGCTCAGATCAGCCCAGGGTTGGAGAAGTGGAGCCCACAGAAGTGAGGCAGCCAGAGAGAGGTCTTCGCGGGCTCCACTGCTGTCCTGCCTGTGGGCATCCCCTCTGCCACGGCTGGGCTTGAAGTTGCTGGCCGGTGGGGCACACTGTCACCCCGTCTGGCCGATTAATACCCGTCGGCTACTGTCCAGACAGTTGCGCTCTTGTCTGACTAGCAGAGGTTCCTGCACCCAGATGGAAAGGGGCCCACACAGGACTTGGGGTCTCCTCCTCTGTGGGACAGAGGTCAGGAGAGGCGGGCGGGGGAGGCTCACGCCTCTCATTGTGAATTTTGGGGGACAGTCCCATGGAAGCGGGAGCAGGATGGAGCCGGGAGAACACGGGAATCTGGGAAAGAGTGTCCCGGGCTCAGCCCCTCCCCGGTGACCGTGGCCTATCCCTTGCCCACCTCGGGCCCCGCTGTCCCCCTCTGGGTGAGGAGGCTGTGTGCCCACTGGGTGGGGGTTCTCATGGCTCCTCTGTGACCTTCCGCCTGGGGGTCCAGAGGGGTCAGCTCAGCCCAGGACTCCTGCACATCGGCCTTACTGAGGGGTGTCCGGCTCCACGGAGCAGACGCCCCTCATCCTAGCTAGGGTACGTGGGGCTCAGAGAGGAGAGCCATCCAGCCATGAACTAAGTCATCGAGCCTCAGGCCGTGATTTTTTTTTTTTTTTAATCCAACCCTCTTAGTCAAAAAACTCGGGTCCACGGAGATGAGCCGAGTGAGTTGCATTTGCTTTCCGGACACCAAGGCTGTTGATGGACTAACTGACCTTCACTGGGCAGTCCTCCAGTGGGTGGAGAGGAAGAGCCTTCTGTACCAGGGACCCGTCCCTGAAACCCTGTGGGCATCGCCTCCTTTCAAGGGTTCTCACCTGGGCACAGGTGGGCAGTCCCTCCTGGGCACCCTCACCACCACTGCCTCCCCCTGGCCCAGGAGAGCCCTCCTTCTAGGCGGTAACTTCCAGAACGGTGCCAGCCCTCCGTGTGCAAAGCACTCCCTCCCCTGGCCCGCGCCCTCCTTCTGGAGCCTGCTGTCTTTCCCTGAGCTCTCCCAGTCCGGCTGAAGCTTTCCATTCCTGGTCGCAGTCACTGGTTTCCCTCCCTCCCCTCTTTTTCTTTTCAGTTATCTATGTATTTATTTTTGGCCGCGCTGGGTCTTCAATGCTGCAGGCGTGCTTTCCCTGGTTGCGGAGAGCGGGGCTGCTCTCTGGGCGCATTGCGCGTGCTTCTCACCGGGGTGCTGCCTTCTCCTGTTGCCAAGCTAGGGCTTTTGGGCTCATGGGCTCCGTAGTTATGGCGTGAGGGCTTAGGTGTCCCGACAGGCGTGGGATACTCCAGGACCAGGGACTGAACCCGTGTTCCCCACATCAGCAGGCGGATTCTTATCTACTGCACCACCAGGGAAGTCCCACAGCCCCCCTGTTCTAGAATGTTCCAGCGGGCGCTTGGTTTAGGTTGACATTCTGGACAGCGTTAGAGCCATTCCTAAGATGACTAAGTTAAAATGTATTTTGAAAAAAGCGGGATCTCTGTGCACTGAGTAACCCAGGTTGGTTCTCTCTGCCGGCATTTGTCAGCCTCTTTGCATGTCCCCATGCAGGCCTCCTGGGGAAGTTCCGTGAAGGTGCCCGGCCGGCCCAGGCATGCCAGCGAGAGCACTCACCTCTCCTGGGCCTCAGCCCGTCCTTCCTGCGTGCTACAAAGTGCAGCCGTGCCCGGGCGGGCTGGCCCAGGCTCAGGAGGCTTATTAGACCGCCCCCACTCCCCGTTATAAGGCGCTTCCTGTTCAATCGACACGGTTTGCAGGTAACCTAGCACCTTTGATCCAAGGTTGTTTACCTGCCCAGGGACACCAATAACTCCCTGAACCGTGGCTCAGCTCCAAGAGTTCCCGGGGACCCAGGTCTAGTTCCAGAACAATCAACTCTAAGTTGTTTAAGAAGCTTGTGTACATTAAAACAGCTATAAATCACAGTAATGAATCCACCAGCATGGAGAGACATTCATTACACGTCTGATCAGGGGGCTACATCACGTGCCTTGGAGGGTGATAATGCTGGGCAAAAATGCAGTATCAACACACCGCCCCTAGGCAGAAAAAGCTGCACATTTGGTGGTGGGGAGGGATGGACAAGAGCCCCCCTCCTGCCCCCAGCACGTATGTCTTTATTAATGTAAGATTTCTTGGGGCCAACAGTTCAGCAAAGAGGATTTATAAACATATCATTTCAACCCTTGGAAGGATTTCAGCATAATTTGCCGGGGCTCCTTAAGTGAGGTGAAAGCGTCTCCAGGGCTTCGCAAGGTAATAAAAGAGGGAGCCTGGCTGTTTGTGTGCCTGTGACTTCATGGCATCCGAGATGCTCCTACTTTCTCAACTAAGTAGGTCTGCTGGGGACCCGCGGGCACGGCGGGCCGGGAACGTCTGGAAGAGACACAGGACACTCGGAGCTGGCGGCCTGGGCCTGCCAGGCACCCCAAGGTCAGCTGTCTTTCTGAAATCCTTTCATTTGGAAGGGAAAACGCTGATGCATTTCAGCACAGCCCTCGTCTGATTTCCATTTGCAAATGAACAGGAATGATTTCTTCCACTTACCCTTGGTGATTAACCGCTGGCAATCAACACCACACGCACAAATGCGCCTGCCCCAGTTTCGGCTCCAGCGGCTGGCCCCTTCAGAAACGTCACAGCTGCGGCTTCTGGGTCAGGGGCGGCAGGCCCGGGGGACAGCAGGCGCTTCACCTTGAGCCCGAGTCTGGGCTCTCCCGCCGCAGCCTCTCCCTCTCAAGCCCGAGTGCCGCCGTGCCCCTTCTCCAGGGGGCAGCGCTGCCTCACGCCTTCTGTGAAGGACACTCTGGGAAGGACATGGCTGGCGTTGCACATGTGGGCAAAGAGGCCGTGGGGTCATGCAGGCGTTTATTCTGGGGTCAGGACGCCTCCCCCAGAGGGTCAGCTCCCTGGCCACTGGGGCAGCCCGCACCCCTCACCGGCTCCCGACGCCATCAGGGCACTGTCTCTCTGGGTGTCTCAGGTCCTCGGCCTCCTGGAGACGCCCCCAAGCGGCTTCTCAAGTCTCAGGGCGAGACCCTCCCCTTCCTCAGTCCGCAGGGACACTCAGGGGCACGCCTCTGGGAAGGAGGAAAGGAAACCTCCTCCCACGTCTGTGGTTTGTGCCCTGGATGACATTGACCTTGGGGCGTCCGTGATGTCCACAACGTTCAGTCTGGAGCAAGCATCCCATCCTCACCTCTGTCCCCCGAGGGGGTCTCAGGCAGACTGTGGTTGGTGGAAGGGGCTTAGCAGGAAGTCATCTGGCCGTGGAGAAAGTTATCTAGCCTCAGACCTTCATTCTTTTTAAAGAAGGATTTACCACTGGCCTCCTCCTCCATCCTGCCTGACTCTTCCTGCCCCAACTCCCTTGCAAGTTCGAATCCCCCGCCCCCAAGAACACCCTCCGAGACTGGTCCCAAGTTGCAGAGCCTTCCGCCCTGGACCACGGCCTCCCCAGTGCCCACCTCCACCCCACAGCACCTTGCTGACTTCCCTGCATCTAGGAAGGGTTGCGTTTTCTCAGGGTTCAGGCCGGCCCATGCCTCTTCTCACTCCAGGGGCTCTTCCCGTGCTCCTGACCTCATTCTGTGATTCTGACTCCCGGATCTGCGTCTTTGCCCCCCCACTGCCACACCTCTGTTTAGAGAGCTCCAGGCTGAAACAGCCCCCTGCCTGTGTGAGGTCTTCACTTGGGTGTCTCGCAGGCAATTCAGATTCAGCACCTGCAGGACCGGACTCTCCTCCTCGCCCCACTGCTGCAGCGTCAGTCCCTGGGGCTGAGCCAGGCACGTGGGGTCCCCATGATCCTCCTGACCCTCAGCTGACACCGCGGACCCGCCACTGGGATGGCTAGAGTCTCCCACCTGAACTGCTCCTGAACTGACTTCTCTTCAGCCCTCTCAAGCTCGTCTGAAGCTTCATCGGTGCCGGCCTCGATTCTGCGGTAGCTCACAGTTCACTCTGCATTTATATTGCCTTCCTTGAACCCACAGTCCACAGTGAAGCCAAAACGGCATTTTGGACACTCAAAAAGTGGTCTTCAGGCCTGCCAAGCACACGGGGTGAAGTCTGACCCCGGTCAGGGCTCGTGAGTCCTGCAGGGTTTGGCTGCTCTCCTGGCCTCTCTTGAGCCACTTTCTTACTCAGATCCTTCCCAGCACAAGATTGGAAGATCTTCTGGCAACACGCTGTCCCTTATTGAACATCCTTTCACAGCTTATCATGATGACCTGGATGGGAGCAGGTGAAGAAGACAGTATCAGCTGTCGAAGAGGTTGCAGAGACGGCTGGAACTCTCCCGTGCTGTTAATGGCAGCATAAGTTGGTTCAACCACTTTGGAAAACTGTTCAGTGGTATCTACTAAAGCCAATCATACAACCTACATCTCCCTATGGACCCAAAATGCAAATCCAGTCAACCAAAGAACCAAGCAGGAATGTCCATAGCAACAAAATTTGTTATAACCCCAACTGGAAATAACCCAAATTCATCAACAACAGAACGGATAGATAATTGATGGTATATTCGCTCAATGAAATACGTGGTGGTGATGAGAATCGAGCTGATGCTGTAGATAACAGCACACGTTATTGTTGTTCAGTCGCTAAATCGTGTCTAACTCTTCATGACCCCATGGACTGCAGCAGGCCAGGCTCCTTTGTCCACTGTCTTGGTGAGTTTGCTCAAATTTATGTCTATTGACAAACTCAAGTCCATCGAGTCTGTGATACCATCCAACCATCTCATCCTCTGTCATCCCCTTCTCCTCCCGCCTTCAATCTTTCCCAGCATCAGGGTCTTTTCCAATGAGTCAGCTCTTCGCATCAGGTGACCAAAGTATTGGAGCTTCAGCTTCAGCATCAGTCCTTCCAATGAACACCCAGGACTGATCTTTAGGATGGACTGGTTGGATCTCCTTGCAGTCCAAGGCACTCTCAAGAGTCTTCTCCAATATCACAGTTCAAAAGCATCAATTCTTTGGTGCTCAGCTGTCTTTATAGTCCAACAGTATCTCGAATATACTTCATTAGAAGTTTTCTTTAAAAGATAATGGGCTAAAAAAATGGTAATGGGCTATATGCTTATCAAACCCAACCTCGATGCGCATGTCTTTCAGTTCTGGGAAAAGTGCTGGCGTTACTTCTTTGCTAATTTCTTCTTTTTTGTTGTATCTCCTCTCCTTTTCTGGAATTCCTATCAGTGTAATGTGTGACTTTGGGGGGTTGATCCTCATTTCCTTATTGTTTATGCTTCTCTATCTCTTTGTCTTCTTGTATTTTTTTTTTCCCCTGAGAGATTTCTTCAACTTCCTTTGCCAAATTTTCTAAAATTTTCAAGATTTCTTATCTTTTCAGTCTAAGAGCACTTTCTTACTTATAAGTTGCTCCCCTGTTCAGATAACATTCAGTTCCATTGCTGCATGAATCCAATATCTTCTACTTCTCTGCAGATATTAATTATGGTAGGTTTGGTGGTGGTGGTGGTGTTTTCTTATTCTCCTATTTTATCTTTGCTTTTTATAGTCTCTTTTACTTTTCTTTATCTTTGTCTTCATATTGGAGGCTTTTCTCCAATGTCTTCTGATATGTGGCTATCAGCTCACATTTGATAGGGCATTAAAAACTGTTCAGAGCTCTGGGCATGCGGTTTAAATGGCGGTAAATTCCTTCTATTCCTGCCGTTGAGTTACTTCCTGAGAGTTCTACGGTCAGATGGCAAACAGCCTTGTGGCTGCTGCCCCGGCTTTCTGGAGTTCTTGCCTGTGCAGTTCAGCTGCCATGCTGTGGGGAAGCGCAAGCAGCCCTCGGAGAGGCCCATGAGGAGGGGATCAGCAGCCTGGTCTGAGCCCCACACTGACAGCCCTGGGCTGAACCGTTCTAGAAGCTGATCCTCCGGCCCCAGTCACGCCAGCCCATCGTATGGAGGAGAAATGAGCTGTCCACACTGAGTTCTGCCAAACTGTGGACTTGTGCACAAATGATTGCCATTGTTTTAAGGCCCTACATTTTGGGCTGGTTTGGTACCCAGCATGGACAACCACTTCTACAGCTAGGCAGGGGGTTTCAACAGTGTGCTCACTCAGGGGTGGTCAGGTGGCAAACTGGCCTCTAGTTTGGTGAACCCCTGGGCGCCTGACTGTAGACCAGACGTGGCCACCTCCCGCCTGGAGCCAGCGTGGGGGCTCCACCGGAGCCCACCCCTCCGCGCGTCTGTCTGCACCCGCGTCCTTACGCAAGAAGCCTCTTTCGTTCAATCATTCCAGAAAAGAGATCATCAGTCTCCTGAAGGAAGGGGACATGCAGGTTTCATGGTGATGTTTGATGTAGAGGCAGCGAACAAGTACACGAAGAGTTGGACATCAGAGACACGGAAATGGAAGTCACACGAGACGTCACTCCACGTCCATCAAAATTTAAACTGTGATAAAACCAAATGCTGCCAGAGATGCAGAGGAACTGGGTCATTCCTGCGTTTCTGGTGGGGATGCACGATGGCCCAGCCACTGCAATCACAGTTTGGCGATTTCTCTAAAAATTAAAAATGGGCTTCTCCTGCAGCCCAGCAATCATCCAGATATTCCAGAAAGGGAAAGGGAAGTCGCTCAGTCGTGTCCGACTCTTCGCGACCCCATGGACTGCAGCCTACCAGGCTCCTCCGTCCATGGGATTTTCCAGGCAAGAGTACTGGAGTGGGGTGCCATTTCCTTCTCCAGGGGATCTTCCTGACCCAGAAATTGAACCCAGGTCTCCGGCATTGTAGGCAGACACTTTACCGTCTGAGCCACCAGTCAAGCCCCCATATATTCCAGAGAAATAAAAATTTATTTTCACATAGAAACCTGTAAGCAGATATTCATATTTGTATTAGCCTCAAACTGGAAACTTCCCACGTGCCCTTCAGAAGGTGAATGGCTAAACCGAAGGGCATAGCCATCTTAAGCCACAGGATTCAGCCACAAATTGGAACCAGCGCTAATACACGCAACAACTTGGATGAGCCTCAGGGAAATTATTCTGCCTGTTAGGAAACATGTGGCTTGAGTGAGATAACGTAATTATCAGATTAGTGGTTGCGGGGAGTTAGGGATGCGGGGGAGGGGATAAAGGGGGTCTGTGGTGATGACTCAGTGCAGCGGCTTGACTGTGGTGACTGCTTGAGGCTCCACAGGTGATAAGTCACGCAGAGACACACACACGAGCGTTTGCTTCTGGCTGTGACAGCGCACTGCAGTGGCGAACGGTGCTCACGCTGGGGGGGCGGTGACAGGGAAGGGTGCGTGGGACCCTCCTGCACAGGCGCCTCCCCCGTGCATGCGACCTTCTTTGCAACTTCTCATGACTCTGCAGTTACTGATAAATTAAGGGTTTTCAAAAAATAGGCTGGGCCTGAGACTTCCCTGGTGGTCCAATGGCCGAGACTCCGAGCTTCCAATGCAGGGGACCTGGGTTCAATCCCCAATCAGGGAGCTGGATCCCATATGCCTCAACTAAGACTCAGCACAGCCAAATAAATAAATAATTTATTTTAAAATAGGCTGGGCCCATGGACAAAGAGGGGCTTCCAAGTTGGTGCATTGGTAAAGAATCCGCCTGCCAAGGGAGGGGACGCAGGAGACACAGGTTCAATCCCTGGGTCGGGAAGATCCCCTGGAAGAGTATTCTTGCCTGGAGAATCCCGTAGACAGAGGGGCCTGGAGGGCCACAGTCGTGGGGTCGCACAGAGTTGGACATGACTGAGCGTGCAAGAACACACATGGACAGTGATATATAAGCAGCAGCTAAAAGCTGTGGACAACCTCCTAAAACCAGTCAAAGGCTCCCCTCCTTAATCTTTAGATTCCTCATGCCATGCTTTCCCGTTTCCTGGACAAAGTGATGCTCCAGCCCATCTTCAGTGGAGGCCGCTAGGCTTCTCCCAGGGTCTGTGTCTCTTCTGTGACAATAGAATCTCTGACTCTTAGCTCCCTATTAACATATATCCACCCGGGATAAAGGTGGCCTTTCTCAGCCTTCCCTACGTCTAGTGGTTGTATGACTAGGTTCTAGTCAGTGTTTGTAAGCAGAAGAGGCGTCTGGAGTGAATGCTTAATGGAGGAGATGGGACCCTTGCCTCATCCTTCTTCCTGGAATATAGACACGATGGCTTGAATCAAGAGGTGGAGGCCGCCATTATTCTTCGTGGTCAAACTCGGTGATGCACCATCTCAAGGCTTCTGCACACAGTCCCAGGATAGAATTCCTCTCTCTGTTCTGTTTCTGCTCAGATCATGCCTCCTTATTTTTCAGATTTTAGATTAGTGCTGCTTTCTCCAGGAAGTCTTAGCTGAGTTGAGTCTAGGTGAGGCGTGAGCCCTCGTGGGGCTGTTCTCCCTCGTCTTGATGATTTCCACTCGTGGAGAACGGCCATCTCTCTAAAAGCCAGGTCCCGGAGGAGGACCCCAGGGCGACCTCTGTGCACCACTGCCGACTTCCGGGGAGCTGAACCCTGACCCAGCCCGGGCCACGCGGGTTTTCTGCTCCGGGGACAGGGGATCGAGACTCAGCAGCTGTTGGTCCTCACAGGTTGAGCCTTGAGCCTGGACTATCTCGGTGCTGTCTCGGTCACAGGAACTCAGTGACCACTACAACCTTATTATCATCATGCTAAATCCTACCCTGCTTTTTTTTTCGGATTGTTGTTGCTCAGTTGCTAAATTGTGTCCAGCTCTTTGTGACCTCCTGGACTGCAGCACGCCAGGCTTACCCGTCCTTCACTATCTCCTGGAGTTTGCTCAAACTCATGTCCGTTGAGTCGGTGATGCCATCCAGCCATCTCATCCTCTGTCGTCCCCTTCTCCTTCAATCTTTTCCAGCATCAGGGTCTTCTCTGATGGGTCAGCTCTTTGCATCAAGTGGCCAGAGCATGCATAACATAAAATTGACCATCTTAACCATTTGCAAGCGCTCAGCTCAGTGACAGCTCGTCCCTTCACGTTGCTGTGCATCCATCACCCCTTCCATCTCCCTGACTCTTTTCATCTGGCAAAACCGAAGCTCTATCACCTTCTGAATCAGTTCCAGGTGCTTCCTATTACTTGCCACTCAGAGTTCTAACCAGGACACATGGGACTGGGCCAGGTGTGTGTACTTCCTGGAGGGTTTGGCTGTGTGCATAAGAAGCTTAGGTGGAAGGTCGGCTTGGAGGGGCTCCATGGGTGGTGAGGAAGGCTGAGCTGGAGCCCCCGTCCCCTGGCCGCTGGGGGACACCACACGTGTCTAAGCAGCGGGTGACAAGTGGGAAGTCTGACTTGGCAGAGGTGAGCAGTATGGATTGAGGAGGAATATTAAAGGCCACGGAACGAGTCCATTAGCTCAGCAAGTGCTTACCGAGCTCCTGTGATTCGCCGGCTCCATGCTTGGCCCTGGGAGCACAGCGAGGGACAGGGCAGACGAGGCCTCCGCTGCTGTGAAGCTTATATTCTACTCGGGGAAGACGCGTGCTGCGCAAGTCGATGAGTGCACAAGATGGTTTCAGGTGGCAAAACGGTTATTAGCGGAATGAATGCAACAATAAGATCGACAGTGACAGGGAAGGGCAGTCTCTTTTATCAAGACCTTGACTTAGGGTGAGGGGATGGAAGTGGTACTAGGGCAGAGTCTAACCCAGGAGAGAGTCATTCATTCCAGTTAAATTTCATGAATTGTTATGTGCCTATGGGCATCAAAGCTTGGCCATGTCTATACTAGCTTACAGTCAGGTACTTTTGTGCCTGGATGGGATCGGGCGCTGAACACAGGCCAGAGGTTAGGGGGCGCACAAAGGGCTGGAGGAGAAGAAAGCTACAGAGTCGCTGAGAGAAACTGGAATGTCTGCAGAAGGGTTAGTTTAGGAGGAAGTTGATTTATTCAGCTTGGGACCTGGCGGTTTGGAGGTACAAACAGGACCCTCAAGTGGAAATGGTCAGCTGACCCGAGGTCAAGCCTAGGAAAGTCAGTCCCAGAAGCAGCCCAGCCCTGCCCATCCCTTCACCTCCTGAGGCTGCATCTGGGCAGCTGCAGCTTGTGTGGTTGCCCTCGCAGTGCGAGGCGCTCAGGCCAGGCTGCAGAAATGCTAGCTTCTATTGAGGGGCAGCTATATCTGCGATGTGCAAAAGAACAGGAGAGCTAGCTGCTCAAATCAGGAGTTGGCGGCATTTTCATACTTTTCCCCAGACGGTCAGGAAAAGGAGGCCGTTCAGGCAGGAGCACCCTGCCCCTGGGGACCCCTCATCCCTCAGGGCTCTGCTGTCTACAGGGAGGTGGTGGGGAGCCTGACGCCATGAAGGAAGCTGGGGCTTTAAGGAGGGCGGCATGCTCACACGTCTGGGGGCCCCAGAGCAGTTCTGAGCAGCGGGCGTCCCCTTTCTGGGGCCATCTTTTGGTTTCGGGTCACACTCCTCTCCTCAACCTCATCACCCTCTCCATTAATTAATATATGACCTGCGTGCTAAGTGACTTCAGTCGTGTCTGACTCCGGGACCCTATGGACTGAAGCCTGCCAGGCTTCTCTGTCCACGGGATTCTCCAGGCAAGAATACTGGAGTAGGTGATCATGCCCTCCTCCAGAGGATCTTCCTGACCCGGGGGTCAAATTCACACCTCCTGAGGCTCCTGCTTTGGCAGGTGGGTTCTTAACCACTAGCACCACCTGGGAAACCCAGTATATGACCTGGTGACCCTGAAATATCTAGGTAATGAACTTGGAGTCAGGAAAAGTCTTTGCAGAGTGACGAAACTGAGGTTCAGAGACTGCAAGTCACTTCTTCAGGGTCACACAGCAGATCAGTGGCAGCAGATGGTAGAAAAGGCCTTCTTTCAAAAATAAAATCACACCTTTGTGCTTCCAAACTTGAGGCAGTCAGCTCCAAGCAGCTGTGGAGGGGCTAAAGACGAGCACTGCTGGGTTGTCCCAGAATGAATCCCTTTCCTCCCTCCCCTGCACCCTTCAGACAAGATTTACTGAAGTCAAGTGAACCTTGGTTCAACCTTGTTCGCAGGTTCTAAGTGGTCGTTTCATTTAAGACATTTAACTAAAAGCCCTTTCCATGGAACCAACTCCTGCAGGCATGGTGCCAGCAATTAATGAAAGATGATAAAATAATAAAAGAAGTAATACATTAACTATATTATCCTTGCACATTTGGGCAGTCCTTTTCATTATATCCTCTTTATGGACATTCTCCAGCAACATTTGAAGAGCTCCTTTATTGCTGTTCTCTGACTGTTTAGGCTTCCAGACATTAACAGGCCGCTTAATGCTAATGCTCTCCTCCGCTCTCCGTCTTCGCCGGTGGGCTGGGAGGCGCATCACTTGCATGCCTCTGCCTTTCTGCTTGGAGAGGGAGCTGACAGAGAACTGGGGATGACAGATTTCATTTTTGGACTCTCAGCCTCTGAAAGAGATTGGTTTGCTAATTAAGAGAAATGATGCAATTGGCCTCCATCTCTAATTTGCTTAAAGAACAATTTGGTCCAGAAGCTAAGTGTCCCCGTGGAGACATAATTTCCAGGTCACAGTCTGTGGTGGGCATGACTGAGATCTTTCATACCCTGAACAGAGGACCTGTGGTCACACTCTACACGCTGTGTGTGCACACCTCTCGTCTACCCAGCTGACCTTCCACCTTCCCCCAAGATTTTACCAGACTCTTTAATATCAGTCGGACACCTCCACTTAAGGCCCGGGTCTTTACTCCCAAAAAGAACTCTAAGGGATTTCCCTGGTGGTCCAGCGGTGAAAAATCCACCTTCCAATCAATGCAAGGGACACAAGTTCAAACCCTGGTCAGGGAACTGAGATCCCACATGTCTCAGGACAACTGAGTCCACGCCGCAACTAGAGGTAGGCCTGAATACCATACCTAAGACCTGATGCAGCCAAATTAATTAATTAATTTTTAAAAAAAGGAACTCTGAATTTGGAGGAGGGGAAACATGCCCAACACAAACACTAGTGCTCCAAAATCTCTCTTGAAACTGGTGGCCATGTGACACAGCTCTGACCAATGGGATGTGAGCAGAGGTATGGAGGAGACTGCTAGGAAAGTTTGTGTGGCCACGTGACATCGTTCTAACCAATGAGATGTGAGGAGATGTGTGGGTGTGACTTCTGGGAAAGCGCAGGTGACCACGTGACACAGCTCTAACCAATGAACACGATTTCCGGAAAGCTCAGCTAACCAGACACAGGAAGCACTCCTTCCTCCTCTCTCTTTCTTTCCCTTTTCTTCTCTTCCCTTCCCTTTTTCCTGCCTGGCAGGAGGGCAGATGCATTCTGGATAGGCAGCCTGCATCTTAAAACCACTGGGCTATGCTTAGTCTGAGTCTGGAAGCTCGCATACTAGGCAGGATGGAGCAGAGGGAGACGGAGGCTCTGGCAGCGGTTTTGAGCTGCTGCGCCTGCGTGGGTCCCCCACCTCAGGACTTCTTACAATGGGGGCCAAGTCCTTAGGCATGGGGGCCGCTGTCGGACTGGCTTCTCACTCTCAGCTGGTTGCCATCCTGGTGATACAGGATCGCACCAGGGTGGCGGGCAGGCTGAGCCACGGTCAGCCTGATAAGCTTGGATATGGATGAGTACCCACCAGGGGCCACTCTGGCCAGTTCCAGCCTCCTCTCTGCTATAAACTTGACTCTCACAGTCTCTCGGGCTTCCCTGGTGTCTCAGACGGTAAAGAATCTGCCTGACATGCGGGACACCTGGATTTAGTCCCTGAGTCAGGAAGATCTGTTGGAGACAGGAATGGCAGCCCACTCCAATACTCTTGCCTGGAGAATCCCGTAGACAGAGGGGCCTGGCAGGCTCCAGTCCATGGAGTCACAGAGTCAGACACAACTGAGCAACTAACACCTACCACATTCGTGGCCTCCGTCCCTCCTGTGTGGATTGCTCTTGTTCCTGAGCTTGCCTGGCAACAACTGACCTCTTGAGTCCTTGAATGACTTCTGCTGGGGGTTTGTCTCCTTTCCCAGCATCTCTCACCCCAAACTCAGCCTCAGCTTCCAGTCCTGATCGTCTTGTTAAGGGGGCACAGGCCCCGCCCCCCACACCTCTGCCTTCACCAGAAGCTGACTGGCCTGCGGGCAGTCTGCGGATCCCGCAGACAGTGAGAGACCTCAGACAGCGCACAGTGGGTGCCCTTATGCCCAAGCCGTGCCCGCCCGGCACGAAGCACACTCTGCAACCTCCGGCCATCATCCTTCCTTCTCTGAGCCCTCAGTCCAGGAAGCTGACTGGCTTTTCCAAGCGAATCAAAGGAAAGGCGAGAGCCTTAAAGAATCGGAGTGCCCAGGGAGTGAGGGGTGGGGGCGGCTCGTTGGACCCTGACAGCCGGGGCTTCACGCGGGGTCTCAGACAATCGCTGTGAGGATGGGAGGGTCTCTCTGAACTGAAGCACACACTGGAAAGGTCTCTTGTCAGCTTATTTTCCAGCTGTTTCTATCAGGAGTGTCATTTCGCTGCAGAGGTCCTTTTACCTAATTAAGCTTCAGGTCTGGGCCGCTGCCTGTCCAACTGGCTGGCTTGCGCAGCGGCAGCCGCGCTTCCCCATCGGCTGAGGAGGAGTCTTCTCAGGGAGTCTTCTTCCTGCAGGGAGCGGAGCAGGTCTGGGCTGCGCTGGAAACACAAGGCGGAGAAGCTGTGGGAGAAGCTCCAGGAAGAGGTCAAGGTCAGGGCCCACGAGGTCAGCCAGCCCCTGCCAGGCAGGCCGGGGAACAAGTGCAGCCAGGGGCAGGAGCGGGCCTGGGAGCCTGGAAGAGAGCAGGCTTTCCAAACTTCAAGCGCGTCCCTGCCCCTCCTTCCTCACCTGACCTCGGGCGGGCCCGCCGTGTGCTGAGCATCCCCATGTCTCCTTGCTCCGGCCTTCAGAGCCGTCCTCTGATCTGACCCCTCGCTGTGACCGGCTGACTTCCCAGGCCAGCACAGGCCACGTTGCCCTCCGCCCCAGAGGGAGCAGTGTGGTCTTGGCTGGACAGCTGGCGTGTGGTTGTTCTGACCTTGGATCTGGCCCTGACTGTGGGGAAAACGGTGAGGGCTGTTCAGAGGGGTGACCCAAGGCCGACCCAGCCGGCGCCTCACAGCACCCTGTGTTTGTGAGCAGAAGTGCTGCTGAGGGCTTTGAGGCCGGCAGCGCTTCAAGCTTCAGTGCTCAAGGCAACAGGAGTGTCTGCAAAGGCCGAAGGACAAAGCGCCTAGGGCAAACCTTCCTGAATCAACAATAAAAGGCCCTGTTTTGCCTAAACCTGATCTCTCAGTGATTTCGGTTTGCTCACTGGTGAGACAATGGCCTATATCTCCTATGTTAAAATTTTGTGGACGATTACTCTTATGTATCCCTTTTTAATTCCTTTTCATTTTGCTCTTGGAAGAAATCCTCATAACCTTTCAATTTAGCGATTTCGTATTATTCACTATGGAAATCAGAAAGCTTTGCCAGGTTGGAACTGAAATGTCAATTAATTGTCAATTCGTCACATTGAGTAATTGATTAATTGGCACAATGTTAATCTCTAAATCAGTGGTAATAAATTACTTGGTTTTTAATCTTGACCTTCAAAGTGCTAAAACTCTTCAAATTGCCACTGTTCCTGCAGGAAAATGACTGATGAAGCCACGTTCCTCCCATAATTTTTGTTGCTCCTAAAATTCCTGCCTAATTGAGACTCACAGGCGTGTCTGCAAGCCAACTTTGCCGGAGTGCGCCCAGCCGTGCCCAGACATCAGGTGGAAATGGCTGGAAACTGGGCCACCGAGGGCTGGAACAGGGAGGACACTGCAGGCGAGGATTTTTTGCAAAGCTAATCACTTTACTATCACACAGAATTAATTTAATAGTTGCCCTATTTACCACAAAATTTATGGCTAAACCACTGGGAAAGTTTTCTTCTCTCTCTCTCTATCTTTTTCATTTATGGGGCAGAGAACAGAATAAGTCTTTACTGATTTCCGTTGGGGTTTTTTGTGCGGTTGGTTTGCTTGTTTAGTTGCTTCTGGCTGTGCGGGTCTCTGTTGCCGTGCTGGCGTCTCTAGCTGTGATGCACGGGCCTCTCACTGGGCGGCTCCTCTTACTGCAGAGCACAGCCGCAAGAGCACGGGTTCAGAGGTGCGGCGCCGCGGTCTCGGTGGCTCCATGGCCTGTGAGATATTCCTGGACCAGGGCTCGAACATGTGTCTCCTGCATTGACAGGCAGATTCTTTACCACTTAGCCACCAGGGCAGCAGCTATTTCTTTAAAAAAAAAAAAAAACAACCTGATTTTCCTGTGTTTTAGTTTCATATTTCAAATCCTACTTTCTCCTTGAGCAAAGCAATATGTCTTTAAATAAATGCACTGAGCCTGACCCCAAATGGCTTGTAAAGGTTAATGTCTTTGTAATCCGGAGAGCTTCGGGAAGAGTGCCTTTGAATTTTCTTTCTGAACCTAGACTTGGCTGTCTGTCCGGAATCAAGGTGAAGTTGTGGAGCAGGTGGGAGGTCACTTGCTTCTGGCTGTTCCGTTCTCTTTCCAGCCCTCCCTCTGGCTTCCGCTCTGCTGCGGCAGAGAAGTGTGGACCGGCCAGCTTTCAGGGCTACTTGAGAATTAACCATCCTCCTGAAGGCCTCGAACGTCCTTCCCTTGGCGCCCTGGGGCCCCGTGGGCAGTCCTGGCCCCTCTGAGCTCTGTCTTCTCTGGGTGCTTGTTCGTGGGCTCCTCTGCGTGACCCGGGCACAGCAGGTCGAGGTCCCATCTGGAAAGCTCTTTCTCTGGTCTGTTGGTGGTCATGGGACTCCGTTGCATGAACACTGCCCGGTGTCCACACGCTACCTTGTGCTGGCCGCTGTCTGTCTGTCTCTGGGAAGCCGCTTGCATCAGTAAAACGAGATGAATGTTGCTGACCTCACTAGATAGCTGTGAAAATTACTACATGAAAAAATGTTTAGGAAACGTAGTGTTGTATACATAAATTAGGCATTGTTGTTACTTTTTTTTTTTTTTTGACATTTCTAGGAGTTCTGGTGGAATTCATGGCTTTTCTGAGAACCCGAAACCACAAGTCCATCAGGCCTGGGGGTGTCCTGGAGCTCGCTTTGCAAGTCCCTCATGGTCAGTGGGGTGGTCTGGATGTGGCCGGACCCCACACACCAACCATCAGGCTGCTTATGGGTCCCTTCCCAAGCTGTGTGTGAAACTTGCATGGATCTGAACTTCCACAATTCAGCTTTAAACTAGTCAATATAAGGGACATCAATCCTGAATATTCATTGGAAGGACTGATGCGAAAACTGAAGCTCCAATACTTTGGCCACATGATGCGAAGAGCTGACTCACTGGAAAAAGACCCTGATGCTGGGAAAGATTAAGGGCAGGAAGAGAAGGGGACGGCAGAAGATGAGGCGGTTGGATGGCATCCCGACTCAGTGCACATGAATCTGAACAAATACCTAGAAAGGTTGAGGGACAGAGGAGCCTGGCGTGCTGCGGTCCATGGGGTCGCAAAGAGTCAGACACGACCGAGCAACGGAATAACAGCAACAGGGGGCCACTGGGTAAATGCGAGCATTATGTGATGTGACCGAGTTGTCCGCTCTCTTTGGTGTGATAATGACAGTGTGGTTACATAAGTTACTTTAGGAGATGGAGTATTTAGGAGTGAAAAGTCATGCTTGCTCAGTTCAGTTCAGTCGCTCAGTCGTGTCCGACTCTTTGAGACCCCATGGACTGCAGCACGCCAGGCCTCCCTGTCCATCACAAACTCCCAGAGCTTACTCAAACCCATGTCCATCGAGTCGGTGATGCCGTCCAACCATCTCGTCCTCTGTTGTCCCCTTCTCCTCCTGCCTTCAATCTTTCCCACCATCAGGGTCTTTTCCAATGAGTCAGTTCTTCACATCAGGTGGCCAAAGTATTGGATCTTCAGCATCAGTCCTTCCAATGAGTATTCAGGACTGATTTCCTTTAGGACTGACTGTTGGATCTCCTTGCAGTCCAAGCGACTCTTAATAAGAGTCTTCTCCAATGCCACAGGTCAAAAGCATCAATTCTTTGATGCTCAGCTTTCTTTATAGTCCAATTCTCACATCCATACGTGACTACTGGAAAATCCATAGCTTGACTAGACAGGCCTTTGTTGGCAAAGTAATGTCTCTGCTTTTGAATATGCTATCTAGGTCGGTCATAACTTTTCTTCCAAGGAGTAAGCGTCTTTTAATTTCATGGCTGCAGTAACCATCTGCAGTGATTTTGGAGCCCAAGAAAATAGTCTGACACTGTTTCCACCCATCTATTTGCCATGAAGTGATGGGACCAGATGCCATGATCTTAGTTTTCTGAATGTTGAGTTTTAAGCCAGCTTTTTCATGTTTGCTACTTGCTTTCAAATGTTTCAGCTGAAAGCGTGTATGCACACACCCTCACGGGCGCCTGTACCCACACTGACACGCGCAGGCACGCCCCCTTTTATCGCGCTTTGCTTTACTGTGCTTCACAGAGGCTGTGTTTTGTACAGACTGAAGGTTTGTGGCAACCCTGAGTCCAGCAAGTTCGCAGACACAGTTTTCCACATTCTCCCACTTCATGTCTCTGCTATATTTCGGTGATTCCCACGATATCTGAAGCTGTTCGTTATTACTGTGTTAGTTTTCAGGATCCGTGGTCAGCGATACTCGCTGTGACTGTTTCGGGACTCCACAGACTGCCCCTCTGCAGGGCGGCAGGCGTTCCCAGCGTTGGGTGTGTTCTGGCTGCTCCTTTAACCAGCGGTTTCCCACCGCTCCCCCGCGCGTCCGCCGCCCTGTCCCCAAGACAACAATATCAAGGTGAGGCCAGTTAATAACCCTACGGCGGCCTCTCAGGGTTCAAGAAAGAGAGTGATAAAACACTACAGATTGAGTAAAACACATTTGTGGCCTGGATTTCACCAACTATCTGTAGTAAATTTTGGAGCTGGAAGTTACTTTAAAAAAATTTTTTTAAGGTGGAAATCTATGGCTTTTTTAAAAATTTTATTTATTCGCTTATTTTTGGCTGCTGCTGTGATTGGGGGCTCCTTTCAGGTGCGGTGCACAGGCTCCTCATTGCGGTGTTTGTCTTATTGCGGAGCACGAGCTCTAGAACACACCAGAAACTCACTTCAATTTATATTCCAATTTTCTTGCGTCTTTTAAGCTGCTGTAGCTTAAACACATACATATTTGAGAATAAGTGGAGAAATGGCACTTACAAATTGCTCTAGCCTTTTCCTTCTCTTTTCAGATTCCCAGGGGGACCTTAAATTGCAGGGAGAAAGGTCTTGCTAAGTATGTAAAATACATCTAAACTTATGGAGTTGAATAGACCAGAGAGCTGAGCTGTGGCTACAGGTAAGGAAATCATTCTGGATTCTCATAATTGCCCAGAGACTGTAGCTTCCCAAGGACAGGGCTTGTTAATCCCCTGCGTTCTGCGAGCCTGTTCCGATGACTATGGGTGATTGGTTCCTGGGCGCGGTGAGGGAGGGAAGCAGGGTTGTTTCTCCCCATCACTCCCAGGGGTTGGGTGTTAGCTGGTGTCAGGGACCATGGGGGGCGGTGTTTGGATCCTAATTTTCATGGGTTAAGTCCTCTCCTGGGCTCTCCCCCTCCCAGAGATGTTCTTCTGTGGCTCGGTGTGAAGCAAGCCTGAAGAACATCCCAGAACACTCTGGAACTTTTCAGTTCGATTCTTCCCTTGGTATCTGGGAGGCTGCTCCTCTTTATACTGATTAGAAAGAACAAGCGTGTCTATTCCTGGTAAAGCTCAGGTTCAGTTCAGTTTGGTTTAGTCACTCAGTCGTGTCTGACTCTTTGTGACCCCATGGACTACAGCACGCCAGGCCTCCTAGTCCATCACCAACTCGCAGAGCTTACTCACACTCAGGTCCATTGAGTCAGTGATGCCATCCAACAATCTCATCCTCTGTCGTCCCCTTCTCCTCTCACCTTCAATCTTTCCCAGCATCAGGGTCTTTTCAAATGAGTCAGTTCTTTCCATCAGGTGGCCAAAGTATTGGAGTTTCAGCCTCAGAATCCATCCTTCCAGTGAATATTCAGGACTGATCTCCTTTAGAATGGACTGGTTGGATCTCCTTGTAGTCCAAGGGGCTCTCAAGAGTCTTCTCCAACACCACAGTTCAAAAGCATTAATTTTTCAGCGCTCAGCTTTCTTTAGAGTCCAACTCTTACATCCATACATGACTACTGGAACAACCATAGCCTTGACTAGACGGACCTTTGCTGCAAAGTAATGTCTCTGCTTTTTAATATGCTGTCTAGGTTGGTCATAACTTTCCCTTCCAAGGAGTAAGCGTCTTTTAATGCTCAGGAGCCTGGTCTTTAATTTGCTGCAGCATCCATGCTCTCTTTGCTGAGGCAGTAATGGATGCAGCTGTGTGTTCACTTCGCTGGGTGAGAGCATGGAGGTGGGGCCTGGCGGGAGCAGACCCCGGACACTTCAGAACAGGCATCTGTGGCTGGAGGCTGTTTCTCTTCGGGCCCCTGGTTTGGTAGCTGGCCTTTGGGGGAGCTTACTGTTGCTTCTCCACCTTCAGACCCTATAAAGCGTGGGTTGAGAGGACCCAGGGTCCAGGCTGTGAGTCAGCCTGCCGGGGGGGAAGCAGAGCTCAGGGCTCGGTGCCCACCTGCCCGTTGCAGCCAGGAAAGGCCAGGTCAAGGTCTCTCTGCTGCCCGGTCCCTTCGTGGATGGAGCCTGTGAGACCAGCCTCGCTGCCTCCCCTCCAGACCCAGCCCCTGGAGGAGGTCGCCGGCAGCCAGGCGCAGCTGCACCCCGTTTGAGACAACCGTGCCATTTTTGGAGTGAACACGCACAGGTAGGCTCCTGACCTGCAGTGTCCTAACCAAATGCAAAATTAAAAAACCTCAGCAAGGCCGACGGCGGAGCCTGAGTGCGAGAAGCGTGGAGTCACAGAAGCAGCCCCAGGAAGGGGAGGGAGGGGACCCTGTTGGGCCCGCGCTCCCCTCACCCCGCAGGTCTAGCTTCCCTGGGCTTCGCTTCGTTTCCTGCTGCTAATTCTCTGGAAAGTGGTGGGAAGCAGGAGAGAGGGGCAGGCCTCCGCACAGGTGTCACAGGTGTCTGGTTCCCAGGCAACCCTCCAGCTGGACCCCAACCCGAGAGGCTGCCCAGCGCCCAGGAGCACCGGGGTGCCCCCCTGGTGGCCAGTGGTCGCTGCTGTAGAGCCGGGGTTGGGGACTTTCTTGTCCTGTGGGATCCAACGTGACCCCATCTGTGCCTTAACTAAGACCTTGGAGAGACCACTGCCTGGATTCCAGGCCTGTCCCTCTAACCAAGGGCAGCACAGACCTCCAGGTGGCTTGTGCTGCTGGGCACAGAGGGAGGGGAAGGAGGAGACAGAGAGGTGGCCCCCCGCCCTGGGCTCAGCGGGCACCGCGGAGGACTGCAGGGGTCCAGGTGCAAACTCTCCTCCCTGAGTCACGGCATATTCTGTCTGAAGGGTGCAAATAACTCCTTCCTCCTATTCTGTGAAGACAACCAGAGACGCCTCATCTTCTTTGAAAGCATTCTTTCACCCTCTCCCTTGACTCTGCCTACCTACATGCAGAGGAGATAATAAACAGTAAACGGTGTTGACTGCATCTGCCGTTCCAGCAGGTGGCTTTCCAGTTCCAGAGCGAGAAGATGAGCACGCATGGTTGGAACTCTGCCGAGGTTTCTATTTCCCTTGTTTGTTCCTCCCTCTGGGAACTGTCTTCTCAGAGTAGGGGCGCCTGCTCTCTGTGACACCCTGAACGGCCCTGTGGTGCCCGCCTCCAGCAGGTCACAGCCTCGACGCCACCACCCTCCAGCGGGGCAGCCCTGCTGGCTCTGGAGAAAAGCCAGGAGACTTAGCTCGGAGGCTCGTCCTGCACCCTCGGGTTCCCAGCCCCAGCCACTTGTCCGGGGCACGGCGCTCGCAGTCAGGAGCCCCTGGGAGTGGGGACAGATGGCTGGGCCGGCCTCCAGTGTGAGACGTGACCCCGCAGATGGCTGCCTTTTCTTCCACAGACCCCAACTAAGCTATTTCTCACCCAGATCCGTGACACAAGCAGGAGAGGGAGCGTCAGACGGAGAGGCGAGGCTCCTTTTCAGACCTAGGGCTCCTCCCCAGGCCGAGGGCTCCTCCCCAGGCGGGGTGATTGGATTCACGCCCTCGGAGCCCACTTGTGGCCAGAAATCATTGTCCTTGGGTTTGGGGGCCGTTTCCAAGGAAGGCCCTGTGAAAAGGAACCCAGGGGAAGACAAATGACGCATTTGTTTGAAAGGAAAAGCGCTACAGATCAATACTGGGGGGCGAGCGGGAAGCGGGGAGCAGAGGTCGGGGACAAGAAGCAGGGAGAGACAGGGGAGGCTCAGCTGTCGGTACAGGACCGGAAGCGTTTAAAATGCAATCCCAGTTTTTACACCTAAAAATGTAAAGCTGTCAATTTTCATTAAGGATGAAGCAAATGAAATCTAGATGGTGCCAAATAATTAATGACTTTTAATAACCCTAATAAATTTAGGTTTCATCAAAACCATGTTGCTGATAAGCAGCGATCACCAGCGAGGCTGGGGAGGGGGGCATTAGGGGGGCTTCACACCTGTGTGGGAACCCGGGCCGCTGACATCTTTCCCAGGTACATCAATTACAATTAAAGAGTCATAAGAATGCCAAAACGGACTTCTTCAGCGCTTTGGTACGGAGGCCCTTGCGTTTAAAATCAAAGCTATCAATTGTAACTACTGTGCTTTGTGATCCCACAGGTAAGGCACAGGCTGATTCACTGCCTTGGCAGGCATACCCGTCCTGTTCATTAAGGGTCTTGATTTATCCCACATGGGGAGGGCTGCACGCGTGCCCCAGACCACACTGATAGAGGGTTGGCAGACACTGCGCTCCAGACAGGCAAGGAACTGACCATGAGTCACGTCTCCAGAACCTGGATCGGACCTGACCGGAGCCAGATGCGTGGGTGGCAGGCTCAACACGGACCAGCCGTCCGCATTTCCGTGAGGGCAGAGGCTGGTTTTTCCCTCGTGCCCATGCCACGAAAATCTATTCTAAACTAGAAGCTTTTATATGGCGCTTGGCAGGTCTGCTGACTGCTTCAGGGGACAGGCTTGGCGATTCATCAGTTTTGACACGGACCCAGGGAGGCCGCTGGGAGAAGAGGAAAGACGGGCTTCCCACGGGCCAGGCGGGTCTGCCAGAGGAGGAACTCAGGGCCGAGGAATGGCACCCCCAGGGCCCCCCTAGCCGGGCAGGCAGCTCAAGGCCTGGCCCCCCAGGGCTACCACTAGCCGGGTGGACACCTCCGGGTACAGGTGACCCTTCCTCCTCTGGTGGGAGGAGAATTGGAGCAGCGGGGAGTGGCACCCACGGGCCCTGGCGCTGGCCCTCTCTCGGGGAGGCCACCTGGAAGGAGGGGCTGGGTCCAGGGCTGACAAGCTCCCCCCCGAGACCAGGAGTGCAGGGCGCCCCGCATAGGTGGGCGACAGGGACAGAGGGCACCCAGGTGCCGACAGGCTTTGGACCACAACGGGGAGCACGGAGGCGCTGCCCGAGAGCTCAGTGCACAGCGCTCCTCCAGACCTGCTTAGGGAGCTGGGATGCGCGGACACTGACCGCTGCCCTGGAGAGGCGAGCACAGCCTGTGAGAGGCCGGGGGCGGCCAGTGGCCAGGGCCGGCCACCTCTATGGGACTGGCGGGTGGTGGCCAGCATGCGGACAGGAAGGGGCGGGACAAGGAGAGCGGAGTCCAGGGGAGCCAGCGCCCGGCTGACGCCGAGAGCACGGTGTCCCGAGGGCGTCCCGTAAACAGGTTCGGGGGCAGAGGGGCGCCCGCGGGGCTGGCAGGTGGGCAGCCAGGTCTGGAGCCCAGAGCGGAAGCGGACAGACGGCAGGGGTGGACAGGACTCCGGGGCTGTGATGGGCAGCGTGAGTGGCGAGAGAGAGCCAGTCTCTTCCGTCCTTGCCCCCGAGGCCTCTGCTCGCTGCCCCTGGGCCCTAGCGCGGTCCTGCCCCACCTCCCTCCCAGGCTGGCCTTTCTCAGTGCTTACGTGTCCTTGAACCAGACAGCGACATCCTCAGGACGGGCTGTCCCTCAGTCACAGCTCACAGCAGGCGCTCAAAAAGCGCTCTGCTCAGGGGACTCGGCTGAGTGGCACAGTTCCTGGTCTCAGACACCCTTCCGGTTGTGTGAACAAGCCCCGCTGTGACGCACCCGCTGGGAGTCGTGGCTGCGGCCACTCTTTGGCTCCCCACTGAGACGAGAGGCTGCCTCACCTGGCCTTAGGTGTCACAGGGTAGCCTCTCTGCTCTGGTAACACTGAATGCTGCCTCTGGACCTCTCAAAAAAGCTTCTCTTCCTTCAGTGTGCAAGGGAAAGTTAGTAGCTGACTTGTGTCCATCCTGTGGACCGTAGCCCTCCAGACTCTTTGCCATCCCGTGGACTGTAGCCCGCCAGACTCCTCTGTCCATGGAACTCTCCAGGCAAGAGTATTCTAAATAAGAAACACACTCGTGGCCGGTGAGCTCAAGACCCCCTGGAGATGCTGACATTATAATCCCTAGAGCCTCTGGGCACTTCGCCTTGCTGGGCAGACGTGATGGTGTTAAGGATACTGACTCGGGGGATTGTCCTGGATTATCTGGGCGGGTCCTTAATAAGAGGGAGGTAGGAAGAGATGTGCTGGGGAAGCAGAGGGGGAGTGAAGTGATGGCTGGGAGGAGCCATGAGTCTGCGTGACCGTCTCCAGAAGCCAGAAAGGATGCTCCCCTAAGTCACAGAAGGAACCAGAACACACAGCTGTTGTAAGCATCTCAGTCTGTGGTCTTCCGTAACGGCCGCCACGGAAAGGAGTGAAGCGTGACGTGGTCACCTCCTACTATGGGAAACATAAGCCTTCCTTGCTTCGTAAGAGCAAAGTTTAATAGAATCAGGAATTTCTGCCCAGGACTCCCCTTGTGGTCCACTGCTTGGGAGTCCACCTGCCAAAGGAAGGGGACACGGGCTCATCCCTGGTCTGAGAAGATCCCACGTGCCTCGAGGTAACTGAGCCCGTGTGCCAAGGGCCTGGGCCCCACAAGACAGCCACTGGGACGAGGAGCCCACGTGCTGAACCAGAGAAAGCCCGCTCTCCACAGTGAAGACCCACAGCAGCCAAACACAAGTCAACATGTGCCTCAGTCCAGTCACTCAGTCGTGTCCCACTCTTTGCGACCCCATGAATCGCAGCACGCCAGGCCCCCCTGTCCATCACCAACTCCCAGAGTTCACTCAGACTCACGTCCATCGAGTCCGTGATGCCATCCAGCCATCTCATCCTCGGTCGTCCCCTTCTCCTCCTGCCCCCAATCCCTCCCAGCATCAGACACTTTTCCAATGAGTCAACTCTTTGCATGAGGTGGCCAAAGTATTGGAGTTTCAGCTTCAGCATCAGTCCTTCCAATGAACACCCAGGCACCCAGGACTGATCTCCTTTAGGATGGACTGGTTGGATCTCCTTGCAGTCCAAGGGGCTCTCAAGAGTCTTCTCCAACACCACAGTTCAAAAGCATCAATTCTTCGGTGCTCAGCTTTCTTTATAGTCAAACTCTCACATCCATACATGATTACTGGAAAAACCATAGCCTTGCCTAGACGGACCTTTGTTGGCAAAGTAATGTTTCTGCTTTTTAATATGCTGTCTAGGTTGGTCATAACTTTCCTTCCAAGGACTAAGTGTCTTTTAATTTCATGGCTGCAGTCACCATCTGCACTGACTTTGGAGCCCAGAAAAATAAATTCTGACACTGTTTCCACTGTTTCCCCATCGATTTCCCATGAAGTGATGGGACCAGATGCCATAATCTTCATTTTCTGAATGTTGAGCTTTAAGCCAACTTTTTCACTCTCCTCTTTCACTTTCATCAAGAGGCTCTTTAGTTCCTCTACACTTTCTGCCATAAGGGTGGTGTCATCTGCATATCTGAGGTTATTGATATTTTTCCCGGCAATCTTGATTCCAGCTTGTGCTTCTTCCAGCCCAGCGTTTCTCATGATGTACTCTGCATAGCAATTAAATAAGCAGGGTGACAATATACAGCCTTGATGTACTCCTTTTCCGTTTGGAACCAGTCTGTTGTTCCATGTCCAGTTCTAACTGCTGCTTCCTGACCTGCATATAGGTTTCTCAAGAGGCAGGTCAGGTGGTCTGGTATTCCCATCTCTTTCAGAATTTTCCACAGCTTATTGTGATCCACATAGTCAAAGGCTTTGGCACAGTCAATAAAACAGAAATAGATGTTTTTCTGGAATTCTCTTGCTTTTTCCATGATCCAGCAGATGTTGGCAATTTGATCTCTGGTTCCTCTGCCTTTTCTAAAACCAGCTTGAACATCTGGAAGTTCATGGTTCACGTATTGCTGAAGCCTGGCTTGGAGAATTTTGAGCACTACTTTACTAGCGTGTGAGATGAGTGCAACTGTGTGGTAGTTTGAACATTCTTTGGCATTGCCTTTCTTTGGGATTGGAATGAGCTGATCTTTTCCAGTCCTGCGGCCACTGCTGAGTCTTCCAAGGATTTGCAACAGCTCAACTGGAATCCCATCACCTCCACTAGCTTTGTTTGTAGTGATGCTTTCTAAAGCCCACTTGACTTCACATTCCAGGATGTCTGGCTCTAGGTGAGTGATCACACCATCGTGCTTATCTGGGTCATGAAGATCTTTTTTGTACAGTTCTTCTGTGTATTCTTGCCACCTCTTCTTAATATCTTCTGCTTCTGTTAGGCCCATACCATTTCTGTCCTTTCAGTATCCTATCACTTTGCCTTTTCATACTGTTCATGGGGTTCTCAAGGCAAGAAAACTGAAGTGGCTTGCCATTCCCTTCTCCAGTGGCCCACATTCTCTCAGGACTCTCCCCCATGACCCGCCTGTCTTGGGTGGCCCCACAGGGCATGGCTTAGTTTTGTTGAGTTAGACAGGGCTGTAGTCCGTGTGGTCAGATTGGCTAGTTATCTGTGATTATGGTTTCAGTGTGTCTGCCCTCTGATGCCCTCTCGCAACACCTACTGTCTTACTTGTGCATAAATGCATAAATTTTTTTTTAAAATATGGTCTGCCCAGAATCTCTGGGAAATGACCACCCCGATGCTCAGGGCCAAAGCATCAGCTGGCCCTCTTGCTTGGGTTTGTTCTGGCTGTTGCCGCAACACCAAGGTCCCCAGGAGGCCCCCGCTGACTTGTGCAGTTTACTCAGTTATTACCCTAAGACTGTCTGAAGCAAGGAGCAAGCTGGACTGAGTTGCCCAACAATCCATCACATATTCAAAGTAACCGAGTCACTTTGGCAGCCTAGGTGGGACAGTCTCTGCTGTTGGATTTTGAAATTCTAGACTTTTTATTTTCATTTCAAAATACCCTTCCAATGTATTTATCCTCACAGCAGACCAGGTAATCTGATGTTCATACTTAAAGTCAGTTCAGTTCAGTTCAGTTGCCCAGTCGTGTCTGACTCTTTGTGACCCCATGAATAGCAGGACGCCAGGCCTCCCTGTCCATCACCAACTCCCAGGATTCACTCAAACTCATGTCCATCAAGTCAGTGATGCCATCCAGCCATCTCATCCTCTGTCATCCCCTTCTCTTCCTGCCCCCAATCCCTCCCAGCATCAGGGTCTTTTCCAATGAGTCAACTTGTCGCTTGAGGTGGCCAAAGTATTGGAGTTTCAGCTTTAGCACCAGTCCTTTCAATGAACACCCAGGACTGATCTCCTTTAGGATGGACTGATTGGATCTCCTTGCAGTCCAAGGGACTCTCAAGAGTCTTCTCCAGCACCACACTTCAAAAGCATCAATTCTTCGGTGCTCAGCCTTCTTCACAGTCCAACGCTCACATCCATACATGACCACAGGAAAAACCATAGCCTTGCCTAGACGGACCTTTGTTGGCAAAGTAATGTCTCTGCTTTTGAATATGCTATCCAGGTTGGTCATAATTTTCCTTCCAAGGAGTAAGCATCTTTTAATTTCATGGCTGCAATCACCATCTGCAGTGATTGTGGAGCCCCCCAAAATAAAGTCTGCTACTGTTTCCACTGTTTCCCCATCTATATCTCATGAAGTGATGGGACCGGATGCCATGATCTTCGTTTTCTGAATGTTGAGCTTTAAGCCAACTTTTTCACTCTCCTCTTTCACTTTCATCAAGAGGCTTTTTAGTTCCTCTTCACTTTCTGCCATAAGGATGGTGTCATCTGCATATCTGAGATTATTGATATTTCTCCCGGCAATCTTGATTCCAGCTGGTTCTTCATCCAGCCCAGCGTTTCTCATGATGTACTCTGCATATAAGTTAAATAAGCAGGGTGACAATATACAGCCTTGACGTACTCCTTTTCCTATTTGGAACCAGTCTGTTGTTCCACGTCCAGTTCTAACTGTTGCTTCCTGACCTGCATACAGATTTCTCAAGAGGCAGGTCAGGTGGTCTGGTACTCCCATCTCTTGAAGAATTTTCCACAGTTTATTGTGATCCACACAGTCAGAGGCTTTGGCATAGTCAATAAAGCAGAAATAGATGTTTTTCTGGAACTCTCTTGCTTTTTCGATGTCAAAGAGGGTTAAAAATGTATTTTCATCTTGAGGTGTTTCATACCCCCCCAATTTGTGTGTTAAAGCTCTGAAATCCTTGGGAAGGTTGCAGGGTTTCACCAGCTCGCGCTTAGAGCCCCATCAGCTACAACCGACGGACGGCTATTGTACACGCCGACCTTTGCCATGCGACTGATTTCTTGGCTGCAACCTGCCACTCTCTGGGGCCGCGAGAGCAGCGCCCACATGAGGCTGGGCTGCTCCTCACCAAGATATTATGAAAAAGAATCTCTAAAATATGCTGCTTCGGTGACAAAATCCCGTTCAAGTTGCTCTAGGGTCGGTCTGAAAAATTCCTAGCAGCGTGCAAAAAAGAAATGAGTTTAAAATCGCTTTACCAGAAGGTGCATTCCCATTCCAGAGAGCAGAGACTTGTCGAAACATGTCCGGATGGGAATTTCTAGAGCAAAAAGCTACAAGCGGTTCTTGTTCTGGTTTATGAATTGGTTGTCCGGAGGCAGAGACCCCCGGCGGTGGGCTTCTGCCTGGGCCCGGCACAGACCGAGAAATTGTGAACGTTAGGTGTGTCCTGGCTTCATTTCATCGCACAGGCCGAGTATATTTTATGGGTTTTTGTGAAAGACATGATTTATGCTTTGAGACTCCTGGAAGAGCTTGCAGCTTTTAAAAATGATTTCTGAAAATGAATTTCTTTTCAGGGTCAGTGGCTTCGGCGTGTAGCGCAGGAAGACGCGGGGCTTGCGGCAGCAGCGGTTTAGATGCTTCGCTCCTCCTTCAGGACGCACATCTTCTTCTGAAATCTTCAGGACCCTACTAGCCACGGGACACATGCTCTCTGTGTATCATTGGCACACTGGCTATTTGTAGTCCCTTCACCCAGCGTTCCCTTAGCACCTCCGCTGCCCCCTGCAGATACTTCCCGACATAGAATCAGCAGGCGAGGCTGAAGACCCAGCTGCAAGGCCTCATGGGTGTTGTGGCATCCCTACACATTGTGAAAACTCCACCCAGCCATCGCCTCCCATAGTCGCCGAGCCTTGGGAACTGTCGTGTTGGGATCCAACAGCCTCGCTGAGAATTTCAAGTGTATGGAGCACACTGTTAACTGGAGTCTCACGGCCGTGCCTTGGGTCTCCACAACCCATCCTTCTCGTGTAACTGAAACTGTGAACCGTCAACAAACACCTCTCCAAGCCCAGCCCCCAGCCCCGGGCACTCGCCATGCCACTCTCTGCTTCTCTGAGTTTAACTGTTTTATTTTACTCTTTGGCCTCGCCACACATATCTTAGTTCCCCGACCAGGGTTCGAGCCTGTGTCCCCTGTGTTGAAAGTGTGGAGTCTTAACCACTGGATGGCTAAGGAGGTCCTCAGTTCGACGGTTTTAGATTTCACATCTAAGTGAGATCATGTAATACCTGTCCTTCTGAGACTAGATCCGGTCTTTTATTTTTTAGCATAATGTCCTCCGCTCTGTCCAGGTTGTTGCAAATGACAGGATCTCCTTCTTTTTGGGGGCTGGCTGGTGTTGTAATGTGACATTCACCGCATCATCCTTATCCACTCACTCAGAGAAGGACATTTGGTTTGTTCCCATGTCTTGGCCATCAGGAACGATGCTGCAGTGAGCCTGAAGATGCAGGTGTCTCCTTGAGATTCTCATTTTAAATCCTCTGGATAAACACCCACAAGTGGGATTTGCTGAATCACAAGGCAGTTCCATTTTTAATTTTGGAGGGAACCTCCATACTGTTTTCCATTACAGCTGCACGAGCTTACGTTTCAATAGTGTACAAGGGTTCCCTTTTCTTCACATCCTTGCAAACATGCACTATCTTTTGCCATTTTTTTTTGGGAATAGCCATTCTGGCAGGTGTGAGGCGATGTCTCATTGTGGTTTTGATTCGCCTTTCCCTGATGTTTAGCGATGTTGAGCATCTTTTTATGTTGGCCATCTCTATCCCTTCTTTAGAAAAATGTCTATTCAGGTCCTGTGTCTCTGTTTCGGCCTGGTTATTTATTTGTTGTTACTGAGTTGTACGGGTTCCTTGTGGACTTTGGAGAGGCCACCTGATGGAAAGAGCTGACTCACTGGAAAAGACCCTGATGCTGGGAAAGATTGAGAAGGGGGCGACAGAGGATGAGGTAGTTGGATGGCATCACTGACTCAGTGGACATGAGTTGAAGCAAGCTCCGAGAGATGGGGAAGGACAGGGAAGCCTGGCGTGCTGTAGTCCATGGAGTCTCAAAGAGTCGGACACAACTGAGCAACATCAACAACCCCTCTTTAGCTATGTGGTTGGCGTGTTTCACTCCCAGGCTGGAGGTTGCCATTTCATTGCACTGGTGGTTTCCTTAATTCTGCATGAGACTTTCAGGCTGATGCCAACCCACTGGCCTAGTTTGCCCCCCAGCCCTCATCCTCTCTCCTCACATCCACTAATCAGGATTTCTGAGGCTCTCTTGAAAGCAGCTGGGCTCAGCTTTCACTTTGCCCATTTCCTTTCTTTGAAAGGACCCCTTCCTCCCTAGCAGTAGTCTCGGAAGATTAGCGGCTAATACCCTCTTCAGCTCAGAATGCCGTCAACCTTGCCGTTGGCCAACCCCAGGGTCAGAGGGAGGAGAGAAGGGCATACAAGGGCAGGGAGGACGGGGTGTCGCCCCGGGGACTCGGGGTCTGCTCGAGGAGTACCCAGCCCCATGGTCAGGCAGCCACTCCCTGCGTCCAGGGGCTTAGAGTTGTATTATTTGGAGAAACTGGAGGCAGACTCCAGATGGGTAACCAGGCGCTTGGCAGCAGGAAGGGAGAGACGGCCCGAGGCCAGGCAGGCAGGACCAGCCCACAGGCCTCCCTGCCCCCAGCTCCAGGGAGGAGTCCCACTCTGCACCCTGGGGGCAGCCCTGGGGCGGGGCCCCGAGCATCCTGCCCTGGAGACACTGAGCTACACGGAGCAGGATATGCAGTTGTTGACCTTTGGGGTTTCCAATCAAAGAACTGCTGCTGCTGCTGCTAAGTCGCTTCAGTCGTGTCCGGCTCTGTGTGACCCCATAGACGGCAGCCCACCAGGCTCCCCCATCCCTGGGATTCTCTAGGCAAGAACACTGGAGTGGGTTGCCATTTCCTCCTCCAATGCATGAAAGTGAAAAGTCAAAGTGAAGTCGCTCAGCCGTGTCCGACTCTTAGTGACCCCATGGACTGCAGCCCACCAGGCTCCTCCGTCCATGGGATTTTCCAGGCAAGAGTACTGGAGTGGGGTGCCATTGCCTTCTCCAAATCAAAGCGCAGATGCCACCAAATATGGAAGCGTTTTCCAAGAGACAGGCCCGCATTTGACATGCCACCTTCTCTCCACTCACACACCTTCCAAAGGTTTGTTTTTTTTAGTGCTGTAATCAGTTGAATGGACAATGAAGAACATTATGGGATGCTTCCAACATGACAGAAAGAGATAAAAACAAGTGAAATGATGAAAGGCTCTCAGAAGAAGCAGAGACCGTGGAAAGAGTGGAAGAAAATTACCAAATAACTGCCAAGCTCTTCAGACTAACAAGAGAAAATACTGTAGCTTTAAGGCACAGGAAAACCATGAACGAGAGTCAGAGGACAGGAAAGAGAATAGTGAACAAGCAGATAAAAGTTGAAGGAATTCAACCCTGGACAGTAGCCCCTGTCCATGGAATTCTCCAGGCAAGAATATTGGAGTGAGCTGACATTCCCTTCTCCAGGGGATCTTCCCCACCCAAGGACTGAACCTGGGTCTCCCACATCACAGGCACATTCTTTTACCATCCGAGCCACCAGGAAAGCTCCAATAAGTAAAAGTCAGAGAACAGGAAAGAGAATAATGAACAAGCAGATAAAAGTTGGAAGAATTCGCCCTGAGAGTCTGCAGACAGAGGGATGCTCAGGGAACCCAGTGGGACCAGAGGGGCACGTGGGAGCCCGATCTCAAACTGTGACTGTCTCAGGAAGACAAAGCAGGGAAAAGGCATGGAGGGAATACGCACAGAAATAATGAGCGGAGTTTCCCAGAACTGAAACATACACGTTTTGAGTCTGAAAGGGGGCCTTTCCATGCCCTAGAATCATGAATGTAAAGTCCCACATGGTGTGAAGTTCAAAATATGAAGGGTGAGATCCTAAACGGTTCCAGAGAGAAAAGAATCCCAAAGTTCTGTGCGAGGGATCGAGGTCCGAGCCTCCTCGCATCCTAAAAGGTGCCGTGCCGTGGAATCCAGCGTCCTGTATGCAACCAAACTGTGTGGAAAAAGAATTCACAGACATCGAGGACGTCGTGAAATCTACTTGTCTCAGGTTCGTCCTTAGCAAGCTGCTGGCCAATGCATCCCACCCAGTGACAGGTGAGCCAGGTGGAAGGGGATCGCAGCGTTTCCAGAGAGATGGCATGGCTGATGGGGGTCCCCATGCCAACAGCTCACTGGGAACAATGGGGCGCATTTTATGTGGCCCCTGGAGGTGAGGACACACTGCAAAGAGAAAGAGATGTATAAAAATGAAGACAGTTATAACTTAGGAAAAAAGTTGCACAAGAAAGGAAATACAATCATAGTGCAGATTCCACGGGCTGTCAGAATGACAACCCTGAGACGGGGGTGATTACTGAAATTGAAATTAATCAGAACGAAACAAAATTCAGTTCCTTAGCTGCACTGCCACGTATATCTGAAGTTAGGCAGCTCAGATGTAAAACATTTTCACCATCTCAGGAAGTTCTGTTGGAAAGTGCCTGGAGCTTTGGGTCAGCAGAGACAAATATTTACATTATCATAAGGATGAAAACGCTAAACGTCGATGTAATGTGGACCTGTGATGCAACTGTCCCAGGGGTCACATATGGATGTGAGAGGTGGGCTGTGAAGAAGGCTGAGCGCCGAAGAATTGATGCTTTTGGACTGTGGTGTTGGAGAAGACTCTTGAGGGTCCCTTGGACTGCAAGGAGCTCCAACCAGTGCATTCTAATGGAGATCAACCCTGGGATTTCTTTGGAAGGGATGATGCTGAAGCTGAAACTCCAGTACTTTGGCCACCCCATGAGAAGAGTTGACTCATTGGAAAAGACTCTGATGCTGGGAGGGATTAGGGGCAGGAGGAGAAGGGGACGATCGAGGATGAAATGGCTGGATGGCATCACGGACTCGATGGACGTGAGTCTGAGTGAACTCCGGGAGATGGTGATGGACAGGGAGGCCTGGCGTGCTGCGATTCATGGGGTTGCAAAGAGTCGGACACGACTGAGCGACTGAACTGAGCTGAACTGAACTGATGCATCTGTCTGTGGAAGCCGGTGGGGAGGGGTATTAGAGGGATTAAATCCTCATCTCTGAGGTCGCGGCATCGTGGCGTCATGACGTCAGCGTGGTGAAGACCGAATCCAGATTTCGCTGCATATGCTCCTTACACAGAAAGAACCAGAATGAAAAACTGGAACGTGGCTATCCAGGGAACTTGGGGTAGAGACCTACATTTTTTTTAAGTTTAGAAATATACCAAAACCTGTGCATATTTAATGCATAATGTCCTCCGGTTTCATCTGTGATGTCACACATGACAGGAATTCCTTATTTCTTTAAAGGCTGAAAAGCATTCCACCATATATGCATATATGTAAAAATACATATATGATAAAAGTGAAAGTCACTCAGGCGCATCCAGCTCTTTGCAACCCCATGGACCACACAATCTGTGGAATTCTCCAGGCCAGAATACTAGAATGGGTAGCCTTTCCCTTCTCTAGGGGATCTTCTCAACCCAGAGATTGAACCCAGCACTCCCACATTGCAGGCGGATTCTTTACCAGCTGAGCCACAAGGGCAGCCCACATATATGAAATTTATAGCTAAAATGTTTAAATGTGTTCACTCACTCTCTTTTCTATAATTATCCCTTGAAATCTTTACAGCTCTATTTGGCTTTTCATCATCTTTGCATGACTGGAAAAGGTCATTTTTTATTCCAATCCCCAAAAAGGGCAATACCAAGGATTTTCAAACTACCGCACAATTATGCTCATTTCACATGTTAGCAAATCCTTCAAGCTAGGCTTCAACAATACCTGAGCTGAGAACTTCCAGTTGTATAAGCTGGACTTAGAAAAGGCAGAAGAACTAAAGAACAAATTGCCAACATCTGTTGGATCATAGAAAAAGCAAGGGAATTCCAGAAAAACATTTATTTCTGCTTTTTTGACTAGGCTAATGCCTTTGACTGGGCAGATCACAATGAGTGCAACCGTGCAGTAGTTTGAGTGTTCTCTGGCACTGCCTTTCTTTGGGATTGGAATGAAAACTAACTTTTCCAGTCCTGTGGCCACTGCTGCCTTTTCCAAACTTGCTGGCATATTGAGTGCATCACTTTAACAGCATCATCTTTCAGGATTTGAAATAGTCAAAGGGAATTCCATCACCTCCACTAGCTTTGTTCGTAGTGATGCTTCCTAAGGCCCACTTGACTTCGAACTCCAGGATGTCTGGCTCTAGGTGAGTGATCACACCGTCGTGATTATCTGGGTCGTGAAGCTCTTTTTTGTACAGTTCTTCTGTGTATTGTTGCCACCTCTTCTTAATCTCTTCTGCTTCTGTTAGTCCCTACCATTTCTGTCCTTTATCGAGCCCATCTTCTCATGAAATGTTCCCTTGGTATCTCTAATTTTCTTGAAGAGATCTCTAGTCTTTCCCATTCTATTGTTTTCCCCTATTTCTTTGCACTGATCACTGAGGAAGGCTTTCTTATCTCTCCTTGCTTCTCTCAAGAACTCTGCAAACAGTTGGGTGTATCTTTCCCTTTCTCCCTTGCCTTTCACTTCTCTTCTTTTCTCAGCTGTTGGTAAGGCCTCCTCAGACAACCGCTTTGCCTTTCTGCCTTCCTTTTGCTCGGGATGGTTTTGGTCGCCGCCTCCTGCAGTGTTACGAACCTCCGTCCGTAGTTCTTCAGGCAGTCTGTCAACAAGATCTAGTCCCTTGAGTCTATTGGTCACCTCCACTGTATAACCATAAGGGATTTGATTTAGGTCATACCTGAATGGACTAATGGTTTTCCCTACTTTTTTCATTTGAGCCTGAATTGTGCAATAAGGAGCGGATGATCTGAGCCACAGTCAGCTCCACGTTGTATTTTTGCTGACTGTATAGGGCTTCTCCATCTTTGGCTGCAAAGAATTTAATCAGTCTGAGTTTGGTACTGACCATCTTCATGAACAGTATGAAAAAGCTGTTCACCTACTTCCTGGAAAAGTAGTAGCTCTCTGTAGTATCACGAAATTTTGTTGCAGGAAGTGGGACCCCTTCTAGGGCCCAAGAGCAGGCTCTTTTCTAACGCTCGGAAATGAATCGTCCGAGGAGACACACACGTGCTCACAAAGTCAGAGACTTTATTGGGAAGGGGCGCCCAGGCGGAGAGCAGGAGGGGAAGGGAACCCAGGAGAGCTGCTCTGCCACGTGGCTCGCAGTCTCGGGTTTCATGGTGATGGGAGTATTTCCGGGTTGTCCTTAGCCAATTATTCTGACTCAGGGTCCTTCCTGGTGGTGCACGCCCTGTTCAGCCAAGATGGATGCCAGCGAGAAGGATCCTGGGAAGCGGTCGGACACGTGGCATCTCCTTCGACCTTTCCCGAACTCTTCCTGCTGGTGGCGGCTTCTTAGTTCCGTGCTCCTTACCAGGACCTTCTGTCATAAAACAACTCATGGAAATGGTTACCATGGTGCCTCTCCAGGGTGGGCGGTTTCAGGCAGTGTGTTTCTCCTAACAGTTTGAGTGGAACCAAATCTCTGCCATCAAAAACTGGCCTTATATTGAACTATACATTGAGAAATCAACCAGAATAAGTGTTTAATTTCAAACAAAAAAAAAAAGGGAATGTGAATAACGCCTCAATGAACTTGGAAGTGCAGACAGCTCCTGGAGGTCCTGATTTCATGACCTTCGGAAAACTATTAATATCCAGAGGTAGAACTGCTGAATCGTCTGGTAGTTCTATTTTTAATTTTCTGAGGAACCTCCTTACTGCTTTCCATGGTGGCCGCACCAACTTACACTCCCACCGACAGTGCATAAGGCTTCCCAATTCTCTACATCCTTACCCGCACAGGTTATCATTTTTGGTTTGTTTGTTTTGGTAATAGTGGGTTTAACAGGTATGAGATTAGACCTCACTGTGGTTTTGATTTGCATTTCCCTGGTGATGAAGTGATGTTGAGCACCTGTCCATGCATATGTAAGCCATTTGTATGTCTTCAGAGAAATGACTATTTAGTTTCTTTGCCTATTTTTCAATTGAATTATTTGCTTGTTTGTTATTGAGTTGTTATTGAAGAGACCTACTTTTGTTTAGAGCCATGTAGTACTGCTTGATTTTGAAAACGAGGTCTGTGTATCACTTGGATAAAGATTAAATCTACGAACACTCCAAGCTATACTGTGTGTGGGCGCGCAGGACAGGCAGTGGAGCGGAATGGCACGGCTGGGGGAACGCACAGCTTCCTTAGCAAAGCACCTCGGGGTGGGGGGTGGGCAGGGTAACTGGGAGGCAACATGAGGGCTCCAACAATTGCTGACGTTCTGCTTCTTTAAGGAAAAACAATGTGTGGGCTTTCCTAGCCATCTGGTGGTTAAGACCCTGTGCTTCCACTGCGGGGCTGCGGGTTCAGCCCCTGGTCGGGGAAGTTCCATATGGTGCATGGCGCAGCAACCCTCCCACCCCCGCCAGGAAAGGAAAAGAGGTGTGAAGCAGAAGTGGGAAACAATTCCTAATCTAGGTGACGAGGACAGAGGGTGTGCTTGCTATACTCCATGTACTTGTGTTCGAGACATCTCACGAGAAAGATGAGCGAGAACTCCCCCGTGACAGCGGCTCGTCTACACGTGGCATTGTCATCTGCTGTGTCTCTGCCAGAAGGCATTGCGATGGGCTCCATCACAAATGGGCCAGAATCCCGTACGTGGGGCCTGCTATAGCTTGTCAACCCACATCAAGGAAGCTGCCAAAGATGGCGAGAGTCGTGCCCGACGGGCTCGGGAGCTGAGTCTACTGGTCTCCCCCAGCCAGAGATGGGGTGGTCCAAGCCCCAGTGAGAATACTGACTACAGTGGGCGAAGACAGACAATCCATGGGGGTTTCTTATTCTTAAAGAAGTTTCCTGGTGGCCCAGTGGCCACGACTGTGAGCTTCCAGTGCAGCAGGCCCGCATTCAACCCACGTCCAGGGAACTGGATCCTGCGTGCTGCGCCTAAGACCCGGAGTGACCTAATAAGTAAATAAAAATATATTAAAAACAAAAAACCTCTGCAAGCGCTGACAATTCCAGTTTCGTTGTAGCAGAGGATACAGATCAGAACCAGCCGCAGGGAGAGGCAGAGGGTGGGGACGGGCGAGTCCTGCTCTTCAGGGCCGCCTGACCTCCCAGCACCCACGTGTGACTGAGCTCCCGGCTCACCGGTCCTCGCCCCCTGAGGCTGTGTGGGCCTTTCCCGGGGCCGGCCCCCTCATTAGCATAAGTGGGCGGGGTGGTCCGTGTACTTAATGAGGACCCTCCATCACTCAGGAGGGCTTAGAGCTTCCCTCCAAGGGACCAGAAAGATCAGCCAAGGTCCTACTGCCACAGCTGGCAAAGCACGGAGAGTGCCCAGGAATCAGTGTGAGACCTTCAGAGCTGGTGGAGAAAGGGGAAAAGCGGTCGAGCATTCGCCCTCCTTCCCCGTGTTGACTGTAGCGGGTCGCAGAGGAGCCTGGCGTGCTGCAGCCCGTGGGGTTGCAGAGTCGCAGATAACTGAACAACTCAACAACATCATCACTGCCACCTCTTTCCAGGCCAGTAGCTGAGACTAGGGGTCTAGGAAATCAGGATACAGGACAGATACCCTTGATCGAGAGGAGTTACCCTTAGTGTCTGCAGAGAAGCAGATCCCTGGCCAGGGCGATGCCGTCCGGGGCCCTGGCCGGGCAGCCTGCTCAGCTAGTCCTCAGTCAGTTTTGCTAAACATCCTCCCAGTCCTGAAATGCAAGGAAAAAGGCTCGCTTTGAAACATGATGGAGATAATTTTAGAATAATAAGCAAAGGCGTCGTGATATTAATACGAAGAATGGGAGCTGGAATTTGCATCCATTTGGGTAATTTTCTTGATTTCTCACAGTTCAAATTTTCTAATCTGTAAAATGAGGGGGTTGGACGAGATCCATAACTATCAATCTCTGTTCTATTTAATATCGACCTATTTAATATCTGTGTGTCAGTCTTTGCACCTCAAAAAAACATAAACTATTTTAAAGTAATCACATTTCCTCAGGAGAAATACAATCATAAACCTACTTACCAAATTTAATTTGAAAGATGAGCCACAGGCTCTTGGTTGCTTTCTAGCGCGGTATTTATGCCTCTGCGTTCATTTATTAGTATCGTCTGTATTTTGCGTAGAAGTGAGTGTAAAACCCAGATACCAGAATATGACTAGCTTGTTATCACAAATTTTCAATTTTAAATCTCTATTGCACATCAATTCTATGTATATTTCTTTTCACAAAGTGTCAGGACTTAGACTCTTCAATAGCCTGTATCAGTCACATTTTCAGTCTCAAGAGGAAAACCTCTGTGCCTCTGAGGCCTGGCATCGTACTTCTCCGCTGAATCACAGCCTTGCAGCTACTCTCTGAGAAACTGTCCTGGGTGGAAAGGCATCTGAGTCACGCTTTGCTTTCTCATGCCTGCGTGCGCTAAGTGACTTCAGGCATGTCAGACTCTGTGCAATCCTATGGATGTAGCCTGCGCAGCTCCTCTGTCCGTGGGATTCTCCAGGGAGGAATCCTGGAGTGGGCTGCCGTTCCTTCCTCCAGGGGATCGTCCCAATTCAGGGACTGAACCCGCATCTCCTGCATTGGCAAGCGGTTTCCTTACCATTAGCGCCACCTAGGAAGCCCCTTTCTCGTGCATATCAGTTATCATGTTTTCTTTTTGCTGCTCTGATTTTGCCATAAGGGAGAAGTTTGCCTTCACCTTTCAGGTTTTTTCAGCACCTAGCTGTGTCAGTTCAGTTCAGTTCAGCGCAGTTCCTCAGTCGAGTCTGACTCTTTGCGACCCCATGGACTACAACACACCAGGCCTCCTTGTCCATCTCCAGCTCCCAGCGCTTACTCAAACTAACATCCATCAAGTCGGTGATGCCATCTAACCAGAGTCGGTGATGCCATCCAACCATCTCATCCTCTGTCGTCCCCATCTCCTCCCACCTTCAGTCTTTCCCAGCATCAAGATCTTTTCCAACGAGTCAGTTCTTCACATCAGGTGACCAAAGTATTGGAGTTTCAGCTTCAGCATCAGTCCCTCCAATGAATATTCAGGACCAATTTCCTTTAGGATGGACTGGTTGGATCTCCTTGCAGTCCAAGGGACTCTCAAGTCTTCTCCAACACCACAGTTCAAAAGCACCAATTCTTCAGCACACAGCTTTCTTTATATAGGCCATCCCTCACATCCACATGTGACTACTGGAAAACCATAGCCTTGACTAGGTGGACCTTTGTCAGTAAAGTAATGTCTCTGCTTTTTAATATTCTGTCTAGGTTTGTCATAACTTTTCTTCCAAGGAGCAAGCGTCTTTTAATTTCATGGCTGCAAATCACCATCTGCAGTGATTTTGGAGCCCAAGAATATAAAGTCTCTCATTGTTTCCACTGGTTCCCCATCTATTTGCTATGAAGAGATGGGACTGGATGCCATGATTTTTGTTTTTTGAATGTTGGGTTTTAAGCCAACTTTTTCACTCTCCTCTTTCACTTTCATCAACAGGCTCTTTAGTTCCTCTTCACTTTCTGCCATAAGGGTGGTGTCATCTGCATACCTGAGGTTATTAATATTTTTCCTAGCAATCTTGATTCCAACTTGTGCTTCATCCAGTTCGGCATTCCGCAGGATGTACTCTGCATATAAGTTAAATAAGTATAAATAAATGACTCCTTGACCAATTTGGAGTCTAGCTGTGTGCTCAAAGGAATTGAAAATAGGGACTCAAACATGCTTGTACACCAATGATCAGAGTATTATTCACGCCATCCGGAACATGGAACCAACCCAAGTGTCCACCAACAGATGAGTGAACAAACTCAGTGAAGTCCATCCATACAGAGGAATATCAGCCTTTAAAAGGAAAGAAACCCTGACCCCTGCTACAACATGGATGAACCCTGAGGACATTAGTGAAATGAGCCAGACACGAAGGACAAATATACTCCCGGGAGACTGCACTCATGATGGGGTCGGGGGAGGGAAGGACTGGGAGTCTGGGATTAGCATGTTAGTTTAGGTGATATACAGGATGGATAAACAACAAGGTCTCACTCTACAGCACAGTGAGCTGTATTCGATATCCTGTGATAAACCATTAACGGAAAAGAATATTTTAAAAAAGGATGAGGGGACATCCCTGGTGGACCAGTGGTTAAGACTCCACCTTCCAGCGCAGGGATGCAGGCTCAATCCGGGTCAGGAAACTAAGATCCCACATGCTGCAGAGCAACCAAGCCCTCGGGCCGCAGCTGCTGAGCCCGTGTGCTCCGGGACCCGAGGGCCACGACCAGAGAGAAGCCCGGGTGCCGTGATGAGAGAGCCCAGCTGCTGCCACCGAGACCGAGGCAGCCAAAGACGCGTAAAGAGAATGTGTGTGTGTGTGACTGAGCCACCTCGCTGTACAGCAGCAATTAACACAGCACTGTAAATCAGGTCTACTTCAATCAGAAAATAAAGTTGTGGGGAATGAAAAGGTGAGGCAGCCTCATCCAAGACTCCGCCTTCAAGACGGCGCCCGGCCTGCTTGTCCGCGGGAGGCGTTGGTCCCCTGTAACCTGCTGCTCTGCCATGGGGGGCCTTGGCGACCCTGGAGGAACTGCCTGCCCCAGGGTCAGCTAGATCCTGGAGAACGTAGACACGTGGCCACTGGTGAGTGCCCTCCACGAACCATCACCACCCTCTCCATCAGGCTCTCCCGGGCTGGGCCACCGCCCACCTGCGCGTACCAGCTCGGGGCCAGTCCCAACAATGAGGGGCCACCCCTCTGCCACAGACTCACCTGAACTATCCATACCAGCCAGTCCGGTGTCTGCGGCACACCTGTCTCTTCCTGCAGAAACCACAGTAAGTGCTCTAGCCCACGGGTCTCCGACCTCTGGGACCTAACGCCGGATGATCTGACATGGAGCTGATGGAATAATAATAGAAATAAAATGCACAGTAAGTGTACTGCTCCTGAATAGTTCCAGAACCAGGCCCACCCTCGCCCCCGTCTATGGAAAAACTCTCTTACATGCAACCGTGCCTGGTGCCAAAACGGCTGGGACTGCTGCTCTGGCCGCTGCACCCCCTCACCTCCTGACCTGCACTGCGCCCCCGGCGCTGCGGCACACCCCCTCCTCCCGGGATTTGTGAGTTCCAGCTGGGCTCTCTGCATCCCTTGCAGACACCCACCTGGTGCCGTTGCAGACCTTCGTGAAGGCATCGTTGGAGGCCGCCCCTCTGGGACCATGTTGGGGGGACAGTGGACCGTGTGGCCAGGCGTCATGGGGAGAGCTCTGAACAAGGTGTCGTCGTCTCTGGGTTTCCTTCCAGGCTCATTGCTGCCCAGAAGCTTGGCTCTCAAATAAGCTCTTTGTATCACAAGAGATTTACTACCCTAAGTATATCTGTATCTCAATTTAATGAAAATGTTAAGGATACTTTGATGGTCTTGCGCCAGTGTAATTTTAAATAAAATGTCTTCATTCTTTGGCAGCACACACGGCCCTGATGTTTAACTGTCGGGAGGTACTTAAGTGGAGTGCTCTCTACAATATTGTCTTTACAACACTGGCTTGTTTTACAGCACATTTTTTTCCTGCTCAGAGTAAACAAAAAAAGTTGTATGGAAATCTTTGAGGCAAAGCCTCAATTATGTTGCTAGAAATTGAACCCAGGCTGACTTTAGGTTATAAGGTGATATGTTTGAAGGGAAACACCAGATTTTGGAGCATCAGCTGTGCACTGACTGGCTGTCAAATTGCTCAACCCTGAATATTCACTGGGAGGGCTGATGCTGAAGCTGAAGCTCCAATACCTTGGCTACCTGATGCGAAGAGCCAACTCATTGGAAAGGACCCTGATGCTGGGAAAGATTGAAGGCAGGAGGAGAAGGGTTTGACAGAGGATGAGCTGTTTGGATGGCATCACCAACTCGATGGACATGAGTCTGAGCAAACTCTGGGAGATGGTGAAGGACAGGGACGCCTGGTGTGCTGCGGTCCACGGGGTCACAGAGAGTTGGACAGGACTGAGAGACTGAGCAACAAAGGCTTGGGGCATCAGCTATGTGCTGACCGGCCGTCAAATTGCTAACCCCTCCTGTGTCCAGTCTCTGCACTGGTCAAATGGGGAGAATGACATTTCAGTTACAGGGCTGCTGTGAGAAGTAACTGAGTGAAAGTCTATGTAGCGTGGAGTATAAGGTCTGATCGAGAGTGAATGCCCAGTAAACAGCAGCTTTTACTTTCCGCTGCTGTGTTGATACACTCCTGCACTTGATCACTTTGGGTGACTCTGAACAGAAGTGTAAGTCTAGCTAGCTTTCCAAAGCTCAGTTCACTTGGAGATTTGATACCTGAGCTGAGCTTCGGGAAGAGGCCCTCTCCTTGGTGGTGCTGGCAGCTCGTGTCTGTGTAAGGCCGTCTGGAGCTCTCGCAATTTGGCTTCCCACTTCCCCCATGCGGACTGACTGCCAAGCACACTCTTAATTGTCTAACCTTTTTAAATGATTAAAATGATGATGATAATGCATGAAAATAGTATCAGTAGAATGTTAACAGCATATTAATACTTGTTCTTTCAATGTTGTTTGTTGTTAATTTTTTTTTTTTTTTGGCCTGTGAACTTAGCAACATGCTACCGATGCTTCAGGCTAATGACGATAGTTGGAAACAACTTGGCTTTATCCGGTGTTCTCATGTCACCAAGCACAGGCCTCGAGCCACGGGGACCACACCTTGCTGTCAGCCCAGGGGGCACTTGGTCCCTGTGGCAAATGGAGTCGGTGGGGGTCAATGGCTGCCCCAAAGTCATGCAGTCAGAGAGGGCAGAGCTGGAACCTGTGTCGCAGCAGTGCTTGACCATGGAAAAATAAAACCTTTAATCATTTTTTTAACTGAAGTATGTGTGATTTACAAGCTTGTGTTAATTTCTGCTGTATGGCAAACATTCAGCGATCCGTGCACACACACACTAGCTTTTTCGTATTCTTTTCCATTACGGTTTATCACAGGGTATCGAGCGTGGTTCCCCATGGTGTTCACCGGGCGCCTGTTGCTCACCCGCCCCCTATGTGTTAGTCTGCGTCTGCTAATCCCAGCCTCCCAGTCCTTCCCTCCCCTCCCCTGGCAGCCGCAAGTCTGTTCTCTGTCTATGAGTCTATTCACTTATGTCGAATTTTAGACTCCACCCATAAGTGACATCCTGTGATATCTGTCTTCCATGAGCACCTATCTTAAACTTCCTTTGTGCGTTGACAGCAAGCATAGATAGCTATGAACACTGCTTAACCTGTTGTGGACAGTATGAACCTGGTTTTGCTCCAGAATAACAAAGCATCTCTGCAGCGTACCCGGAAATGATGAGAGCACAGGCCAATTTGTTTTGGACACCGTCTAGTTTTTGGTAAAGAAAAAAATCAGAATTATTCATCTTGTCTGGGAAGATTCCACACGCCGTGGGGCAACTAAGCCTCCGCGCCACAACTAACTACCGGGTCCACGAGCTGCAACTACCAAGCCCGAGTGCCGCAGCTGCTGGCGTCCGTGTGCCTAGAGCCTGTGCTCCACGACGGGAGAAGCCGCTGCAGTGAGAAGCGCGTGCGCCACAAGGAAGAGCGGCCCGCCCCCATTCGCCACAGCTAGAGAAAGCCCTTGCGCAGCAACGAAGACCCAGCACAGTGAAATAAATATCAGTTCAGTTCAGTCACTCAGTTGGGTCCAACTCTTTGCAACCCTATGGACTGCAGCATGCCAGGCCTCCCTGTCCATCACCAGCTCCTGGAGCTTACTCAAACTCATGTCCATTGAGTTGGTGATGCCATCCAGCCATCTCATCCTCTGTCGTCCCCTTCTCCTGACTTCAATCTTTCCCAGCATCAGGGTCTTTTTTAATGAGTAAGTTCTTCCCATCAGGTGGCCAAAGTAGTGGTGTTTCAGCTTCAGCATCTGTCCTTCCAATGAATATTCAGGACTGATTTCCTTTAGGATGGACTGGTTGGATCTTCTTACAGTCCAGGGGACTCTCAAGAGTCTTCTCCAGCACCACAGCTCAAAGGCATCAGTTCTCCGGCGCTCAGCTTTCTTTATGGTCCAGCTCTCACATCCATACAGGACCACTGGAAAAACCAGAGCTTGGACTAGACAGACCTTTGTTGGCAAAGTAATGTCTCTGCTTTTCAATACGCTATCTAGGTTGGTCATAACTTTTCTTCCAAGGAGCAAGCGTCTTTTAATTTCATGGCTGCAGTCACCATCTGCAGTGATTTTGCAGCCCCCCAAAATAAAGTCTGCCACTGTTTCCCCATCTATTTGCCATGAAGTGATGGGACCAGATGCCATGATCTTCGTTTGCTGAATGTTGAGCTTTAAGCCAACTTTTTACTCTCCTCTTTCACTGTCATCAAGAGGCTCTTTAGTTCCTCTTCACTTTCTGCCATAAGGATGGTGTCATCTGCATATCTGAGGTTATTGATGTTTCTCCCAGCACTCTTGATTCCAGCTTGTGCTTCTTCCAGCCCAGCGTTTCTCATGATGTACTCTGCATAGAAGTTAAATAAGCAGGGTGACAATATACAGCCTTGATGTACTCCTTTTCCTATTTGGAACCAGTCTGTTGTTTCATGTCCAGTTCTAACTGTTGCTTCCTGACCTGGATACAGACTACTCAAGAGGCAAGTCAGTTGGTCTGGTATTCCCATCTCTTTCAGAATTTTCCACAGTTTATTGTGATCCATACAGTCAAAGGCTTTGACATAGTCAATAAGCCAGAAGTAGATGTTTTTCTGGAACTCTCTTGCTTTTTCGATGATCTAATGGATATTGGCAATTTGATCTCTGGTTCCTCTGCCTTTTCTAAACCCAGCTTGAACATCTGGAAGTTCACGTTTCTCGTACTGTTGAAGCCTGGCTTGGAGAATTTTGAGCTTTACTTTACTAGCATGTGAGATGAATGCAATCGTGCAATAGTTTCAGCATTCTTTGGCATTGTCTTTTTGGGATTGGAATGAAAACTGACTGTTTCCAGTTCTGTGGCTGGAAATACATAGATAAATATATGTATTTTTAAAAGGAGCTTTATGATAAAAAGAAAAAGGGTCACCGCTGACGAATGTCAGTCTGAGAGTGTGGAATCAGCCTTTCTGAGCTCTCTCTACCCAGCACTTGCCTCCCACCCCATGACTCCTGCCGGGCTTGGCTTGACCCGTACCCTGTCCCTCCACGTCCACCACTGGCCTGGACTCCTCTCTCCAGGAGTCCCTGGTCTCTATATCAGGCTGTAATGCATCTCTGAGGCCTGGGAGCATGACTTAGGCCTTGGCTACAGGGCCCCCTGCCTGTGTGGGGCCCTGGCAGGGCATGGGCCTGGGCCCCCAGGGGTTTGGGGCACCACGCTGAGCCAGGGCCCACCAGGGTGGCGTTGCTCACACTGCACATCAGCTGGCTTTTAGCTGCCTGGGGGGAGAGAATGCTCACTGGGGGCCACACAAAGTGTTGGCCCATGCGGGTGGCTGCCGATGATGGTGGGTTTGCCCACAGGTGAATGCCACGTGTCTGGGCCTTTAATATGTGAGACTCTTCACTCGGGCCCGGCTGGAAGGGCATCTCAGCCACCCCACCAGGGCTCTTGGTAGGAGGGCCAGCCAGCGGCTGGCCTGGCTTCAGGTCACGGTGCGGACTGTGTTGAGTGGAGGACAGACAGAGGGAAGAGTTCCTGGGGACCCCACGGCAACTCCCATAGAGGCTTCAGCTCGAGACTGTCAGCTGGATCCAAAGTGGGGGAGCAGGAACCTTCTGCAGCGAGGGGCCACAGGCGGAGGGCCGCCATGCCTCGGAACAGCTTCGGAGCCCCCGTTAGCCAATGTCACAGGCAGAGCTGGGCATCCAGCACCAGGGATACAGGGCTTGGGGAAGTGTGGAAAGATTTGGGGTCTTGGATCCGTGGACTGGGAGAGAAAGGTCCTCCAGCCAGCCTGGTCTTGGCAAAGCGTGACAAGGCAGAACGCAGCAGCGTGTGGGTACCACTTTGTGAAAAGCAGCGTTTGCCCAGGTGTTTGAGCAAGCGTCCCACCGCTCCGGGTGGTTGCAGTGCCTCGTAGGAACTGAGAGCTCGCGGACGCGGCACATCTGTGAACTTCAAGGATTGTCCACCCGCCTCTTAAACGCCCTTGAGCCCCTGCTGTGGGCCACGCCTCTCGTGATGATTTGCACTCACTTCCGGTTTCCCTTCTGATTTCTTCTTTGATGCTGGGGCTACTTAGAAGCTAATTTCCACATTGGTGAGAGCCCTGGTTTTTTCCTGTCTAGAATCTCTGGTTTCATCCCACTGTGGTCGGAGGACACCGTTTGTAGTTCTGTCCTTTTGCCGAAGGGCCCAGCGTATGCTCCGGGTACCCCTGGGCGGAGCCAGCGCTCTACTGCGGGAAGCGGGCGCGCCCCACAGTCTGGGGGTCAAGTTGCTAAGAGTGGCTTTAGAATCTTCATTCCTTGATCTTTTGTCTAGATGTTCTGGCCAGCGTTCAAAGTGGGTGTCTGAAGCCTACAACTAATATTCTCAAATTGTCAACTTCTCCCTTCATTTCTGTCCGTTTTTTCACATTTTGATTCTTTTGGACTTTTTCACCTCTGGATTTAATCTTGCAAAAAGATTTAATTTTTGTCCTCTAATGTTGCCTGAAATATGATAATGGAAGAGGAGTATGTGTGTAAATTTAGGGCATTTTACTGTTGCCGCTGTATTAATCAATGTTACGGACTGCATCCCCCTCACGCTAAATTCATGTGTTGAATCGTAACCTCCAGTGTGATGGTGTTGAGAGGTGATGAGGTCACAGGTGTAGAGCCCTCCTGAATGGGGATGAGGGTCCTTGTGAAAGCAACCCCCCAACCCCAGAGCTCCCTGTCCCCTCCCCGACACGAAGACACAGAGGGAAGGCGCCAGTGACCAGCCAGGAGATGAGTCCTCCCGTGACACCAAATCTGCCAGGCCTGATCTGGAACTCCCAGCCTCCAGACTGCGGGAAATAAATTTCCGTTTTTTATAAGCCACCCAGTCTGTGGTATTCTATCAAAGCAGCCTGGACAAAGATAATGAAAATTCTTTTTGTGAAAGAAATTCATCATTAAAATTATTATACACATAGGAAGCATATTAAACATATATCAACACTTTAAAGACAAGCCTAGAAAGACTATGCAGATTGAGAAACAATGTTGCCAGTCACCTCCTTCCACCTCAGGTCTCCTCCCATCTGTAAATACACCATCTCCACTTTGGGACAAAATTTTCTGTATATTTCTTCATCGCTTTATTTATTAGAATTATCTTGGTATTTTATTATCAGAGATTCTGATTGTGATCACTTAACCTCATTGCATGAAGTCTGAGGAATTATACTGGACAGAGTGGATGGTAAAAGGAGTGAATTTCCAGCCTCGGGTCTACAGTGGCCTTGATGTTAATTTAACAGATGTTTTCTTGGACCCACTCCAGGGTCTCTGGAGCCAGCACATACATAGCTGGAGGAGAGGCTGCGTATCCTCTGGGGACAGCAGGGAACAGACCCCATCAGAGGTGAGCCTGCGGCCCTACAACCCAGCCACAGCGCTTTAGGGTGTCTTTCCTGCAGAAAGAACTCATTCCTGTATGCAAGCATGTTCCTGAAGTATAATTTTAACAATGACAAAATGGAGTTAGCCTAAATGCCAAACTACAGGGAAATGGTGAGATAATAAATAACAGCCCGTCCCATCCCCAGGAGGGGCACAACCCTGTAGACCCCTTGATTTTAGCCCAAAGAGACTTCGGACCTCCAGAACCATAAGACAATATGTTCATGTTGTTAAAGCCACTAAGTTTATGGTAATTTGTTACAACAATGATAGGAAACTAAGATAGACAATTCAGAAAATTTGAAGAATACCCTTAATTACCAACAAAGCTGAAGTGGAGAACTGAGTTTGATATCCTGGTGAAATGGTCCCCTGCTCCTCATGTGTGGCCTGCACCTTGGAAGAGTTCATTTGGGGCAGAGCCTGGGGCCTCAGAGCAGACTCTCTGAGGACACAGAACGGACATTATCAATATTTTAAATCTTTGTCATCTGACAGGTTCAAAAAAAGTGACAGCTTATTTATAAAATCTGTACAATTTAAAAATTGATACAATTTGGACATATTTGATGAAGCAAGGATTTTTTGACATATCAGAGTAGCTTAAACATTAACTGGGAAGCCACACTATCATTGACTTTCAAAGTTTTTTGATCCTATTGTGACCTAATTCTCATTTTATATATATATGTTTGTGTGTCTGTCTATGTACATGGCAGAATTTTTCAAACTAAGATTGAAACCCATTAGAGGGTTGTGAAATGTACTTAGTGGTTTGCAACTAGTATTAAAAAAAGACAACGGAGTAACAGAAAACAGTGCCTCTCACATAGAAATGGGAGTATCAGATTTCACGATTCTGATTTTACTCGTGTGTATATGAAATGCATATATGTATCTGGCGTGTATGTGATATGTATGTGTGGCTGCGATATCTATTTCTCTGCATATATTATACGTCTGCACGTATGTTTATGCATGTGCATATGATATGTACTTGTGTACACATTGATGTGCTTGTGACATTTATGTGACAGTGTGTGTGTTCATGATGTGCTTTTATGCTGTGCGTGTGCGACATGCTTTTATGTGTGTGTGTCTGATGGTGAAGCGTCTGCCTGCAATGAGGGAGACCCGGGTTCGATCCCTGGGTTGGGAAGATCTCCTGGAGAAGGAAATGGCAACCCACTCCAGTACTCTTGCCTGGAGAATCCCACGGACGGAGGAGCCTGGTAGGCTACAGTCCATGGGGTCACAAAGAGTCGGGCACGACTGAGCGACTTCACTTTCACTTTCACATGTGTGTACTAAGTTCGCACATAACTAGGTCATAACGTTTAGTGATGCACTCTCTAAGGGCGTTAAGTAGTAAAGCTGATCTTTCTCCTCTCGTATCAATCAAGCCTGGTATCTTACGGAAAGCCTGGAGCCGGCTTCCCAGAAAAGCGCATACACGGGATCCGAATCCAGTTTCGGGACGCAGGCGCCCACGAAGCCAGCCCCGGAGCACTGTGCACGCGAGACGCTTCAGCACCCCTCGGACAGCGCCCTCTGCCCAGCGGCACCTGCTGGGGGCGCTCCCTACCCCTGCACCTGCGCCGCAGCGACGCGCCCCGGCCCCGCCCACGGCCGCGCCGCGCCCCGGCCCCGCCCCTCACCAGCCCCGCCCCTCAAGCCCCCGGCCCCGCCCCTCGCCCCTCCCGCCACAGCGCCCGGCCCCGCGGTTTCTTCCCACGCTCCGCGGCGCCGTCAACCCGGGCGCGCGCACGCGAGCCGGGCGCCGGGAGCGGCGCGGCGGCGTCCGTGCCGGGCGCGCGCACGCCGACGGGGCGGCGCACGGCAGCGGCGGCGGCGGCGGCGGCCATCTTTCCTCACGGCGGCTGCTCTGGGTGCGAGTGAGGGGTCCACGGGCCCCGCTGGCGCTCGGGCTCGGCCGGAGTGGCGGCGAGGCGTGGATGAGGGGAGCGGCGGTGGCCGAGGGCCGCCCCCTGTGTCGCCACCCCCCCACCCAGGGCAGGCCGAGCGGGCAGCACGCCGGCGGCCGCGGGGTCCCTGCCCGGCGCGGCCTCGTCCCCGCCGGGGCGCTCCCCCGGCGCCCGCTCGCCGCCCGCGCTCTCTGGGTCGGGCCCCCAGATGGGATAGGCTTTAAAGATGTTTAGTTTTGAGGGGGACTTCAAAACCAGGCCCAAGGTGTCCCTGGGAGGCGCGAGCCGGAAGGTAAGAGCGGCCTGCGAGCGGCGGCGCCTCGGGGCCGGGCGGGGGCGGGGCGCGTCCGGCCGGGCGGCGGGGTCACCCCCCCAGGGTCACACCGGGTCCGGGAGGAAGGCTGATGGGTGCCCGGGCCATGTGCACCGGGATCGCCCAGGAGCTGCGAGGATGCTGAGGGTGGACAGCCCTTCACATTTAGATGGTGTAAAACCCGGGGCCAGGGACACAGTGTTTCTTTCCTTATTGAGCTTTGGATACTTTTGTCAGCCTTGACATCTGGTAGTGACTGCTTTTATGGAGTTCTCTGTTGTAGGAGGTGAGCAGGATGTACTCGTTCTTGACGACAATCTCTGAAACTGAGGCGTACTCCTCGTCTTTGGCCGTGTGTTTGGATCCAGGAGCATGAAAATTATTCTTTAGCAACCCTCTGGGAACATTTCTGGAGAGACTCTAGAACTTTTTTTCTGTTATGATAGTTGTTTTTGTTGTTAGTCTTGCCCAACCCTTTGTGACCCGATGGACTGCCCCACGCCAGGCTTCCCTGTCCTTCACTATCTCCCCGAGTTTGCTCGGATTCGTGTCCGTTTGAATCGGTGATGCCATCCAACCATCACATCCTCTGTCGTCCCCTTCTCCTTCTGCCTTCAGTCTTTCCCAGCATAAGGGTCTTTTCTAATGAGTCAGCTCTTCGCATCAGTTGGCCAAAGTATTGAGGTTCAGCTTCAGCATCAAGTCCTTCCAGTGAACTTCCAGGGTTGATTTCTTTGAGGATGGACAGTTATTGTTGAGAGAACAGTTGAGAGTAAGAGTGGACAGACTGGTTACTCTGCTGTCCTCGCTGATGACTGGCATCTGCTGATTGGCTGGAATTGCTGGGAAGCAGCGCAGCGTCAGTGTTGTTTCATTTGCTTGCTTTCCACTACTTCACTGAATCCCTTTTCTGCTTGTTTTAGTTTTATCAGGCTGAAAATAGAGTGTGGTCCTCCCTACTTAGAGTGTTTGGAAAGTTAAACTAAATGTAATTAGTTGTTTACTAAATAGTTTTCTAAAATGGTCTTTAAATGCTTCGTGTATTTTTTCTTCTATATTAATGTACTGTTTGTTACGTTTAGCGACTGGTGACTCTAAAGTGATTGCTCAGTGTAAAGATATCTGTTTTAAATTGTACTGTGAGAGTATGTTGGAGAAGGAAATGGCAACCCACTCCAGTACCCTTGCCTGGGAAATCCCATGGACAGAAGAGTGTGGTAGACTACAGTCCATGGGGCTGCAAAGAGTCGGACACGACTGAGCGACTTTCACTTCACTGTGAGTGTGTGTGGGTTTCCCAGGTGGCATAGTGGTGAAGAATCTGCCTGCTAATGCAGAAGATACAAGAGACTTGGGTTCAGTCTCTGGGTCAGGAAGGTCCCCTGGAAAAGGGAATGGCTGCACACTCCAGTATTGTTCCCTAGAAAATTCCACGGCCAGAGGAAGCCTGGTGGGCTACAATCCATGGGGTCATGAAAGAGCCAGGCAAGACGGTGCACACAGGGGCGTGTATGCGGCCGTTTCTGAGGCTGCAGGATGGGATCCCAGCAGGGAGTTGGGAGAGAAGCGTGTTGATGGTTTTCAGGCTTTGGGTTTTGCAAGATGGTGATTGGTTGAATGTAGTTGGCTGCAGAACAGGGTAGAACACGTGTTGAAGTGTGGCAGAGCTGGCATGGGCCGTATTCGGGCTTGGCTGTTGCTGACAATTCCAGGTGAGATCAAAGGATTTCTGCCCTTGAAAGGGGCCTTGAAGACCCTGTGGGCCAGAGTTAGTTTTCAGGTGGGATAAAGAGCCACTGGGTGACTGCACAGCCATGTGGCCTGGCTGAAGGTCACCACCTGAAAATCCATGTCCCTTCAGTTCTCTACGACCCTGTGACTTCATTACCGACGAGTGCCCCACAGGTCCTGCTTGGGTGCTGATCCTGTTCTCTCACCAGGTAACACATCTCGTCTCTGAGGAAAATAGTGGTCTGTCAATCAGAATCTCAAGAGGAGATTGTATATCTGGCTTTTCAACTGTGTGAAACAGTGTTTTTTTTTTTTTCCTTTCTCCTTTTATCCCCCTTTATATTGAGGTTTAGACTTAACATACAGTCAAGGCACAAACATTAAGTGTCTGTATCTTAGGCCACGTCTGCCAGAAGCCTGAGGAGGAAATCCTTGTACGAGTGAACTTGAAGGAAGAGGAGAGGTCAGGGGACCAGGGTTGCAGTCCAGCTTTAGCCAGTCCCGCCGGTAGCTCTGGAGCGCGGCTGGCATCACAGACTTGCCCCTTCTTGTATCACTTAGTCATTGTCTGCAGGCCACCCCTGGCGTGGGTGAGAGTGCAGTTCTCCTGAGAGGTAGCAGTTACTCTCAAGTGGTTGGGGATGGAATCTGGGCGGGGAATTAACTGTAGGTTCTGCTTGAAGGATTTTTACATGTGAACACATCTTGGGTCCCACTATTCCCATCAGATCACTTGCCTAGCATTCCAGAGGCTGCCTTCTGCACCCTTCCATTCTGAGCCCTCCTATCCAGAGATAGGGAACGTTTCATTCAAGGATGGGCACAACAGTATGTGAACCAAGAAATTTCAGATGTACAAGTTAGATTTAGAAAAGACAGAGGAACCAGAGATCAAATTGCCAACATCCGTTGCATCATATAAAAAGTAAGCGAATTCCGGAAAAACATCTGCTTCACTGACTAAGCTAAAGCCTTTGGCTGTGTGGATCACAACAAACTGGAAAATTCTTAAAGAGATGGGAATACCAGACCTTCTTACCTGCTTCCTGAGAAACCAGTGCTCAGGTCAGGAAGCAACAGTGAGAACCAGACATGGAACAGTGGACTGCTTCAAAAATTGAGAAAGACGTTTCTCAAGGCTGTATATTGTCACCCTTATTTAACTTTCATGCAGAGTACATCATGTGAAATGTCGGACTAAATGAGGTACAAGTTGGAATCGAGATTACCAGGAGAAACATCAACAACCTCAGATATGCAAATAATACCACTCTAATGGCAGAAAGTGAAGAGGAACTAAAGAGCCTCTGTTATCAAGAGGGTAAAAGAGGAGAAGGAAAAAGCTGCCTTGAAACTCAGCATTCAAAAAACTAAGATCATGGCATCTGGTCCCATCATTTCAAGGCAAATACAAGGGAAAAAAGTAGAAACAGTGACAGATTTTATTTTCTAGGCTCCCAAATCACTGTAGATGGTCAGTACAGCCATGAAATTAAAAGATGCTTGCTCCTTAGAGGAAAAGCTATGACAAACCTAGACAGCGTGTTAAAAAGCAGAAACTTTGCTTTGCTGATAAATGTCTATTTGCTAAAGCTATGGTTTTTCCAGTAGTCATGTACAGATGTGAGTATTGGACTGTAAAGAAGGCTGAGCCCTGAAGAATTGATGCTTTTGAACTGTGGTGCTGGAGAAGACTCTTGAGAGTCCCTTGGACATCAAGGAGATCAAATGAGTCAACCCGAAAGGAAATCAGCCCTGAACATTCACTGGGAGGACTGATGCTGAAGCTGAAACTCCAGTACTTTGGCCACCTGATGCCAGGAGCCAACTCGCTGATGCTGGGAAAGATTGAGGGCAGGAGGAGAAGGGGATGACGGAGGATGAGGTGGTTGGATGGCATCACCGACTCAATGGACCTGAGTTTGACCAAACTCTGGAAGATAGTGAAAAACAGGAAAGCCTGGCGTTCTGCAGTCCATGGGGTTGGAAAGAGTTGAAATGACTTAGTGACTGAACAACAACCCAGAGTTATCTCCTGTTATCACCTTTATTACCACAGAGTAATTCTGCCTGTTGAGCTTCCTGTGCTTGGAATCCCCTCTTTTTGGAGCTGGCTTCTTGTGGCTCAGTGCTCTGAGAGGTGGAGCCCACTGTCTGCTGTTGATGCACTGTCTGAACGCAGCGCAGTTGACCCATGTTTGCTGTATGAGTCTCCGGGTGGATACCTGCTCTCATGTGCTGGCCACACGTTGCACACGGGTTTAGCTCCGTGCGCTCTGCCCCGTCCCCTCGGACGCAGACCCGCAGCGTCTGAGGGTTTCAGGGGCTCCACTTTTTGCCAGCATTTAATATTATCGATCCTTTTAATTTGAAAATTCTTTTGTTGTTCTGGTGGGTATGTAGTTTCATTGTTTTGATTTTGTTTCCTAACAACTAAATGAGCACCCACATTTGCTTATTTTCTTTAATTCTCTTTCTCTGCAACTTAAGCCCTTTCTCTTCTTTCTTAAGCTTAGTGGAAACTGAGTAGTTGCCATTTTTTGAGTGAATATAAATTTTTCCTTCAAATTATATTTATTTGTGAAGGTTCTTTGAAGGATCTGAAACATTGTAAGGAAAAGTTCATGCCCTTCTTGTAATCTTGTTGGGGAGATAAGACTTACCTAGTTAAACCTTAAATAACCATAGAGGGAGTAAATACCACATTCTGGATTTCCCTTGGAGCTGACTCAGGAAAGGACAGGGTTGGTGGGCTTGGCCTTGAAGGGTGGGTCGAACGAGGGTGGGTGGGAAGCAAGTATTGCAGGTGGGTGGGAGGGCTCGCGTATGTCAAGTGTATCCTGGACTCCTCTGATGCTGAGTCACTCCGGTCTCCACTTAGTATTGACATGACACAGTTTATTGGCAGTTTTTTTTTCTTTTCTCAGTAGTGCATAGAAGAATATCTTAGAGGTCATTTGATTATACGTTTAGAAATCTGCTGTTATTAGCATCTTGCCTTGTTATTCAGTCACTCAGTCGTGTCCAACTCTTTGTGACCCCGTGGACTGCAGCATGCCAGGCTTCCTTGTCCTTCATCATCTCCCAAGGTTTGCGCAAACTCATGTCCATCGAGTCAGTGATGCCATCCAACCATCTCATCCTCTATCCCTTCTCCTGCCCTCAAGTCTTTCCCAGCATCAGGGTCTTTTCCAGTGAGTTCGGTCTTGCCATCATATGGCCAGAGTATTGGAGCTTCAGCTTCAGCATCAGTCCTCCCAGTGAATATTTAGGGTTGATCTCCTTTAGGATGGAGTGGTTGGATCTCCTTGCAGTCCAAGGGACTGTTGAGTCTTCTTCAACACCACAGTTCAAAAGCATCAATTCTTCGGCGCTCAGCCTTTATGGTCCAATTCTCACATCTGTATATGACTAATGGGAGAACTGTGTCTTTGGCTAGATGGACCTTTGCCAGCAAAGTGATGTCTCTGCTTTTTAACATGCTGTCTAGGTTGGTCATAGTTTTTCCTCCAAGGAGCAAGTGTGTTTACTTTCATGGCTGCACTGACTGCCTGCAGTGATTTTGGAGCCTAGAAAACAAAGTATGTCACTGTTTCCACTTTTCCCCTTTTTATTTGCCATGAAGTGATGGGACCAGATGCCATGATCTTAGTATTTTGAATGCTGAGTTTCATGCCAGGTTTTCATGCTCCTGTTTTACCTTCTTGATAAAAGAGGCTCTTCAGTTCCTCTTCACTTTCTGCCATTAGAGTGGTGTCGTCTGCATATCTGAGGTTGTTGATGTTTCTCCTGGTGATCTCAGTTCCTGCTTGTGATTCATCCAGCCCAGGATTTCACATGATGTACTCTGCATAGAAATTAAATAAGCAGGGTGATGATATTTCAGCCTTGACAAAATACTTTCTCAATTTTGGACCAGTTTGTTCCGTTTCTGGTTCTCACTGTTGCTTCTTGACCTGCATACAGACTTCTCAGGAGGCAGGTCAGGTGGTCTGCTATTCCCATCTCTTTAAGAATTTTCCACAGTTCGTTGTGATCCACACAGTCAAAGGCCTTAGTTTAGTCATTGAAGGAGACGCAGATGTTGTTCTGGAATGCCCTTGCCTTGTATATGACCCAGCGGATGTCGGCAATTTGATGTCTGGCTCCTTTACCTTTTCTGAATCCACCTTGTACATCTGAAGGTTCACTACATCTTGCCCGAGTGTGGTTCATTTGCTGCACTGATAGACCAATATCAATACATTAAAGTTCGCTCTTTGTGTTGCCTTAAGTGGGCTCTGGCGTGTGCACAGTGCCGCAGAGCGTGGTGTGTGGCCCTGTGCTTCCCCTGTTCGTCTCCCTTATCCCAGGCTTTCCCTGCCGCTGCCCCCCCCAAATCTCTGGCCGCCGGTGGTCTTTTTACTGTCACCATAGTTTTGCGCCTCTAGAGTGTTGTGCAGTTGGAATCACACAGTGTGTAGTCTTCAGTTGGCTTCTTTCACTTAGCAGCACGCTTGAATGCATGCAAGCTTCTTCCTTGCCTTTTTGTAAGCTTTGATAGCTTGCTTTTTTTTAAACCTTATTTTCTATTAGCAAACTATTTTATTAGAGCAGTTGTAGGCTTGCAGAAAAAACTGCTGGGAAAGTACAGGGAGTTCTCACACAGTCCCTCTCTGCAACGCCTTTGTTTCCTGTCTCATTTCCGTCTTGTTGTTATGTGGTACATTTGCTACAATTGATGGATTAATACTGATACGTTATTTTTAAGTCAGCTTATCAGAGTTCACTCCAGGTGGTGTACATTCTGTGGGTTTTGATCTTTTGAAACTGACTCCTTGAATTTAGGAATTTTCTTCTAAGGTTGTTCCATGTCTTTTGTGGTCTAATTTTTTTTTTCTGGATGCACCCCACATCATGCAGGACCTTAGTCCCCCAACCAGGGATCGAGCCCTTGCACCTGCATTGGAAGGCGGAGACTTAACCACTGGGCTGCCGGGGAAGTCCCTTTTGTGGCCTGATAGCTTCTTCCCCTCCCCAGTTGTTGAATAATACTCCGTTGTCTGGATGGACCACAGTTCATTTGTCCCTTCACCTTCGGAAGCACATCTTGGTTGCTTCCAAGTTTTAGCATCAGTTGTGAATAAAGCCGCCATCGACATCCCTGTGCAGGCCCTGTGTGGGTATGGTGTTCAGCTCCTTTGGGGGGATATCAAGGAGTGGGATTGCTGGATTGTCTGATAAGATTACATTCAGTTTTGTAATTGACTGAAAAACTGTCTTCCAGAGTGGCTGTGCTTTCCTGGCAAGTCACTTCAGGCATGTCCGATTCTTTGCAAAACCATGGACTGTAGCCCGCCAGGCTCCTCTGTCCATGGATTCTCCAGGCAAGAACCCTGGAGTGGGTTGCCATCTTCTTCAGAGTGGCTGTCCCGTTTTGCGTTTGCACCAGCAGCGGGGGCTCCTGTTACTCCACGTCCTTGTCGGCGTTCGGTGTTGGCAGGCTCACACTTGGCCTTTCTGGTGGGTGTGTGGTGGTGCCTCGCTGCTTTAGTTTGCATTTCCCTGATGACGTGTGACATGGAGCATCTTTTCCTAGGTGCGTGCTTACCATCTAGCTGCTTTGTTGAGGTCTGTTCAGGTCTTTATTCTATATTTTAATCAGGTTGTTTTCTTACTGTTAAGTTTTAAGAGTTCCTTACATACATTTTTAATGTACTTTTATGTATTTTGTATATGTAAGCTCCTTTTTCAGATATGTCTTTTGCATATATCTTGCCCCGGTTTTTAACTTCTCGTTTTCTTAATACTGTCTTTTGTGAAGCAGGAGTTTTTAATTGCAGTGAAGTCCAGTTTTATCGTTTTTTTTCTTGCTCGCATTGTCTCATGTTGCATCTGAAAAGTCACCCAGGGCTTCCCTGGTGGCTCAGAGGTAAAGAATCTGCCTGTTCATGCAGGAGTCATGGGTTCGATGCCTGGTCTGGGAGGATCCCTCTTGCCTCGGCGCGACTAAGCCCATGAGCCACGACGGTGAGCCTGCGCTCTGTGGCCCGGGACCCACAACTGCTTCCACGCGGCGCCTGCTGAAGCCTGAGCACCCTAGAGCCCGTGCTCCACGACAGGAGAAGCCGCTGCAGTGACGGCCCACGCGGGGCAACTAGAGAGCAGCCCCCGTTTGCCGAAACTAGAGAAAAGCTTGTGAAGCAGCAAAGAGCCAGCATGGCCAAAAAATAAATAAAAATTTTTTTTTAAAAAAGTCATGCCAAACAGAATGTCACCTGGCTCTTCTCCTGTGTTAACCTGTAGTAGTTTTATAATTTTGTATTTTACCTTTTTGTCTGTGATCCATTTTGGGTTAATTTTTGTGAACTGTCTTAAGGTCTGTGTCTAGATTTTTTTTTTCTTTCTTTCTGTTTTGGCATGTGAATATCCAGTTTCAACACGTTTGTTGAAATGCTGTTCTTTCTCCATTGCATTGCCTTTGCTCTCGTCAAAGATCAGTTGGCTCAATTGTGTGTCTGTGTCTGGGCCTGGTATTCTGGTTCATGGATCTGTTTGTCTGTTTGGGGTGTTTTGGTTGGTTTTGCTGTTTTTGCCAGTGCCACGTTGTCTTGCTTTCTGGAGCTTTATAGTAAGTCTCAGAGTTGGGTAGTGTCAGTCCTCTGACTTTGTTCACATTTTTCTTCAGCATCGTGTTGGCTTTTTTGAGTCTTTTGCCCTTTCATAGCAACCTTAGAGTCACTTTGTTGGTAATCACAAAATAACTTACTGTGCTTTTTTTTTTTTTTCCTTTAAAAAAAAACCATTGTGTTTTAAGTGTATTTGTTGCATCAGGTTTTTTTAAGTATAGTTAATGAACAATATTACATAAACTGCAGGTGTGTAGTAATTCACAGCTGTTAAGGGTCATGCTCCGTTCATGGTGGTTATTGGAGAAGGAATGGCAGCCCACTGCAGTATTCTCGCCTGGAGAGTCCCATGGGCCGAGGGGCCTGGCGGCTGCAGTCCAGAGTCAGACACGACTCAGCAACTAAACTGCAGCCACCGTGGCCACATGCAGTATTGGCTGTGTTCTCTGTGTTGTGTGGACTCACTGGGGTTTTGACTGGGATTCTGTTGAATCTGTAAATCAAGAGAGCAGCCCCTGGAGGGGTTGCTTCCCAGGAGATGCTAGTGGGAAAGAATCTGCCTGTCAGTGCAGGAGACACAAGACATGGGTTCAATCCCTGCATCAGGAAGGTCCCCTGAAGTAGGAAATAGCAACCCACTCCAGTGTTCTTGCTTAGGAAACACCATGGACAGAGAGCCTGGCAGGCTTGCCGTCCATGGGGTCGCACAGTTGGATATGACTGAGGAGCTGAGCACTGATGTGATTATATGCTTTTTCTTTAGTCTGTTTTTATAATGGATTATACCAAGTGTTTTATTAGGTTGGTGCAAAAGTAATTGCAGTTTTGCATTGTTGAACTTTGCCATTTGGTATTGGAATGCATTCTTAAGTAAATGTGTCTATGTTATGCATCATTTAAGTCTTACGTTTTTTCACTAACAACTCATTACTTGCAGTCTTATATATATTTTAGACTGGGGAAATGATGTTAGGCAAAAAGCAAATTTGAGCGATTTTCTTTTAATTAGAGTTCAAAATACTTCATAAAGCTGCAGAGACAACTCACAACATCAACAATGCATTTGGCCCAGGAACTGCTAACAAATGTACAGTGCAGTGGTGGTTTTAGAAGTTCTGCAAAAGAACTTGAAGATGCCCAGAGCCTTGAAGATGCGCGCAGTGGCTGGTCATCAGAAGTTGACAATGACCAGTTGAGAGGCTCCTCGAAGTTGGAAGAGCTCGATAAGTGAGCGCCTCACGGGCTGCATGTGTGCTTAGTCGTGCAGTCGTGTCTGACTCTGCGACCCCGGGGACTGCAGTCCCACCGGGCTCCTCTGTCCGTAGGATTCTCCAGGCAAGAATGCTGGAGTGGGTAGCCATGCCCTCCTCCAGGGGATCTTCCCCAGCCAGGGATCAAACCCAGGTCTCCTGCATTGCAGGCTGATTCCTTACTGTCTGAGCCACCAGGGAAGCTCCTCATGAGCTGACTGCACATCAAAAAAATTGTTTTGAAATGTCATCTTCTCTTATTCTGGGCAACAACAAGTAACCATTTCTTGATTGGATTTTGGCTTGCCATGAAAAGTGGATTTTATACGACTAACTAGCGATGACCAGCTCAGTAGTTGGACCAAGAAGAAGCTCCAAAACACTTCCCAAAGCCAGACTTGCACCAGAAGAGGTCATGGTCACTGTTGGGTGGTCTGCTGCCCGACTGATTGACTGCGCTTGTAATGGGTTTGCTGGACTCTGAGTCCTGGCGAAAGCGTCACATCTGAGAAGTCCGCTCAGCAAGTGGATGAGATGCACTGAACGCCGCAGCCGGCTCTGGCCAACAGAAAGGGCCCGACTCTTCTCCCCAGCATGTCTGACCGCCTGCCGCACAAGCAGCACTTCAGACGTGGGACGAATTGGGCTGCAGAGTTTTGCCTCGTCCTCCACTCTCACCTGGCCTCTCGCCCACCTGCTCCCACTTCTTCAAACGTCTCAACAACTGTTCGCAACGAAAATGCTCCCACAACCAGCAGGATGCAGAAAATGCCTTCCAAGAGTTCGTCGAATCCCCAAGCATGGATTTTTTTGCTACGGAAAATAGTTATTTCTCTTTGGCAAAAATGTGTTGATTATAATGGTTCCTGTTTTGATTAATAAAGATGTGTTTGAGCCTAGTTATAACAATTTAAAATTTATGGCCCAAAACTGCAATTACTTTTTCACCAACCTAATAAATGCTGAACCCGCCTGTATACCTAGCATAAGTCCCACTTGCTTGTGATATATACTTCTTTTTATACATTGTTGCATTCAGTTTGTAGTGTTTTATTTGGGGGTTCTTGCGCCTGTGTTCAGGGGAGAACTGTCTGTAGGTTTCACCTCCTGTGATATCTTTTTCTGGTTTGGGTGTTAGGGTGCTGCTGGTTCACAGAGCAGGTTTTACTCTAGAGGTTCCCGAAGCCCGCTACTGGAATTTTAACTTCGCCTTTGCCTAAGTCTGCTGCTGCTGCTGCCGCTGCTAAGTCGCTTCAGTCATATCCGACTCTGTGCGACCCCATAGACGGCAGCCCACCAGACTCCCCCATCCCTGGGATTCTCCAGGCAAGAACACTGGAGTGGGTTGCCATCACCTTCTCCAATGCAGGAAAGTGAAAAATGAAAGTGAAGTCGCTCAGTCGGACTCTTAGGGACCCCATGGACTGCAGCCCACCAGGCTCCTCTGTCCATGGGATTTTCCAGGCAAGAGTACTGGAGTGGGGTGCCATTGCCCTCTCCGTGCCTAAGTCTAGACTGCTCTTAAGATAGCAAGCTCTCTGACTGGTGAGCTTTATACAGCTGCCCTCTGTTGTATAATTGAAGGTCTTGCCTTAAATATTTTAATTTAAGAGAATGTGCTGTTTCACTGTGAAACGCTGACACTCGGTGTGTGTGGTGTTCTGCACCCTGTGTACATTGCGTTGCAGCATAAGCGGCCTCTTACAGGCGTGACATCAGGGGAAGCAGGATGGTTTCTGAGATCAGGCTTTAAAATTTGCTGTCAGGACCCTGTATGCAAGACAGGAAAAAAGACACAGATGTGTATACCAGACTTTTGGACTCAGAGGGAAAGGGAGAGGGTGGGATGATTTGGGAGAATGGGAATTCTAACATGTATACTGCCATGTAAGAATTGAATCGCCAGTTCATGTCTGACGTAGGGTGCAGCTTGCTTGGGGCTGGTGCATGGGGATGACCCAGAGAGATGTTGTGGGGAGGGAGGTGGGAGGGGGGGTTCATGTTTGGGAACGCATGTAAGAATTAAAGATTTTAAAATTAAAAAAAAATAAAAAATTAAAAAACAAACAAACAAAAAAATTTGCTGTCAGGACTGGTATTATTACCTCGCCGTTTTTCCCAGTGGCCCCAGTCTGTCCTCTTGAATGTGATTATCTGTAGCCTTCGTGGATGACACCAGAACTCTGAGTTCCCTGTCGCAGATAAAGTCAGGAGTTCTTGATCTAGTTCTCAGGGAACGTGAGCAGAATGGGAGAGCTGAGACTTTGCCGAACTGTCCTTTGGACCTCAGAGGGGGCGGCGAGCAGCTGGCCTGGGGCACAGCGCTCACGGAGGCGCTGACGGGGGGTGCACGGGTGCAGGGCTTAAGGTGGGCTCCGGGGGGCCTTGGTCCTGAGAGCAAGCGCCTCCTGCAGCGTGTCCGGCACCTGCCTCACTTGCCTTCCCTTGTCCTGTCTGACTTTGCACACTTGTGTGCCCTGATTTTCTGGAGTTACAGAGCTAGTTGCCAACTAGGTCTCTTAACTAAGGTAATAAACAAGTCATTTCATAGGACTGTAGAAGAGCCCTCAAAAGAGGTTATTGCAAAAGCAGTGAAAAGTTTTCCTCTGTGATTTTCCCTTTTTCTTGTAACTTCATGCGGGCACTTAGGAGTTTGGAAGTTAAGTGTGTTGTTCTTTGCCCACGACTTGTGCTCTGACCACGGCCTCTTCACGCTTTCTGTCTCCTCTGCCATCTGTAAGCATGGAGGCAGGAGCAGGCACTTCTGTCCAGTGTCCCCAGAGTCCATCCTTCAGTGCTGGCCAGGCTGAAGACAGGGATACCTGTGCAGGTGTGGGTGGCAGCATGGATTGGCACAGTCTCCCGGGGGCAGTTCAAGGGCAGGCGCCCAGAGCCACAAACAGGCGCCAGCGTAGATGCCTGGGAAAGAAAAGATGGCGGCTGTGGCATTGCTTGTGTTATTGAAAAATTCAAAAAAGCCTAAATGTCTAACAGAAGAAGAGTTGTTATACAAATGGTAATGTAACAGTACAGTGGGGTACTATACAGCTGTTTAAAGTGGTCATGATCTATATTTTTTAATACTTATAACTTATTGATGTCTGTTTATCATCTGTATTAGAATGTCATTTTTAATACAAACTAGCAAAGAGTCAGACACGACTGAGTGACTGAACTGAACTGAGATTGCAGAACATTACTCCGTTTAAATTATGCTCATCTGAACAGTCATGATCTCTTGCTTTACCAGTCTCTTAATTTCCAGTGAATAAAGGTCTAGTTGTCTATTTCTGCATCCTAGTGGCTTCAAGCAGTACAGTTTCACTCTCTGTGGGGCCAGATACCTGAGGGCTGGTGCAGTGGTCTCTCGGAGGCCTAGGCGTTGGAAACCAGGAAACCATTGTTTGGTGTTGGGGGCTCCGTTCCGGGGCTGGCTCATGTCTGCGCCTGGAGGTTGGAGCTGGGTCTTGGTGGCAGGTGTCCGTTCCCTGCCCCTTGGACGTCTTCAGGGCTGCTTGAGCGTGCTCCTGACATGGCAGCTGGCTTCCCCAGAGCTGGTGGCACAGGAGAGCAGGGAGAACGTGCGGTGCCTGTTGGGGGGTGTCCTGAGCGTCAGGCATTGTCCCTTCTGTCCTGTTTGATGGTCCAGTCCGAGCTTTAGGTGAAGCCCACCAGTGTGGAGATGTAATAAGGAAGGAAACTGGTGAACTCAGGAACTGACTTTAAATTCCCTTCCCCTAGGCAAGGCTTCTTGACTGAGCTGTTACCTTATGCTGCTGGAAAACAGGCGTACCTGCAGAGTCTGACCTGAATTGTTAGGAGTTAGCCATCTTTGTCAAAAAAGCCTTAGAAGCAGGAAGGGCTGTCATTTATTAGCACCAGTTTGAATTCACTTAGATCATTTACCTTTTTAACCCAGCCACCCTTGGAGCACAGCGGGGAATACACAGCGGGGTGAGTGACTTGGGAATCTTGACGGTCTCGGGGCGGGCTGGGGGGAGAGGGTGAAGTAGGAGAGGACTGAAGTGTATTTCTGCCTTGGGCAGTCTGGTGCCAGGACGCAAGGCGGAAGCTAGTTCTCCTCCTTTTCGAGTACCTGCCCGCGACCTGCCCTCGAGCCCCGTGCTGGTGCCTTCGGCTCTGTGTGCTGGGCTGGATTCTTGCCCGGTTTCTGATTGAACATTGTTGCCACCAGTGAGAAGCCATGGGCAGAGTTGTCCGACCATGAGAAAGTGTCTGTCACTTACAGACTGTGCGGCTGGCTGGAGACGAGGCTGGGGGGACGGCAGTCGGGCCAGCTCACAAAGGGGGCCCATGAGGAGCTCGTCCCTCAGGGGCGGTGTAGGGCTGAACCCCAGGTGAGAAGCCGCTGTAGTCGGGCAGGGTAGTGGGGGCCTGAGGGAGGTGGCCGTCCCCGAGGGGAGGGCCCCAGCGCTGTGAGCTAGAGTTGATGAGATCTGCAGGGACCAGCAGCAGGCACATCAGGTGTCAGTCTGGGGCGACAGGAGTGGACATGATCCGGGGCGCTGAGGAGCCCCTAGGCCGTGCTCAGTGTGAAATGCTTGGGGGTGTGCAGTCGGCAGGAGCAGCTTCAGGGAGAGACTGGGAAGTCCGCTCCGTTGGTCCATCAGTAGGTAGTTGGAATTGCACGATGTGCTGGAAAGTGTTCTGCTGAGAAGACGTGTGGGCTCAGGACAAAACTCCAAGGGACACCAGCGTTCACAGGAACAACAGAGAGAGGCTTGCCAGGGCCCCGGGCAGGGCCAGCCGGTATGCGTGTCTGCAAGTGCAGACAGTAGTTCTGACCCAGAGGTGATGGCAGAGCAGAGCTCCTTGGAGAAGTGGGGCTTGTTGGAGGACCTCGGACCTTTGGTACTGGTTTTGTGGTTTTATTTGCTGTAGCTGAGACTCTATCCTGTGCCCTGACCACGAAGCATTCATATTTACTCCCCCAAAACCGAGGGTCCAGTTCAGTCTGTTTTCTGAAATTACATGCTGCAGAGCAACTTAGCCTGTGTGCCCCAGTGCCTGAGCCTCTGCCCTGGGCCTGGGAGCCACAGCTGCTGAAGCCTGCGCAGCGCAACTGGAGAAGAGCCCGTGCGTCAACGAAGGGCCCACACAGCCAAGTGCAAATTAAGAGGTTTTTTTTAATAATTAAAAAAAGATTCGTATTTAAAAAATTACCGTGCATGTTCTCTGTATGAGCTGTGTATGAAATGTTGGTGCTTTATTTTGGGGCTTGTAGATTATTTCTCCCCTATTGCGAGCACCATCTTTATAGCCTGTGGCCACCTTTGGGATAGATTGCAGGAAGAAGCTGGATTGCTCGGTCCCCGTGTGCATGCCGACTTTGGCGTGTCCTCTGGGCTGCGCAGTCCTGCTGCCTAAGCAGCTGCACGCGCTGGCCAGAGGGCCGCAGCAGGCAGCCCCAGCCTCCGAGGGCGCTTGCTCTCCGGGGCTTCTGCTTTTCTGCTTGTTCGTGGCTGTAAGCCGGGCTGAGTCTCGGGGTCTGTCTGCCTGCTTGCTGTGTGCTCTTGCTTCTTCCTGACTCCCGCTCTGAGGCAGAGACGCTAGCAGCCTGTGGAGGTAGGAATCAGGGCTCAGAGACTCGGGTCATGCAGTGAAAAGCGCGAGGCTCAAGTGCGTGAGCCCTGCTCTGGATGTTGTGTAGCCTGCGTGTCCAGTGTTGCCTCTGCGTAAGCTTCCCTTTCACTGTTCGGCAAGGTGAAGATCCTGTCTTGCGGGCACCGGAAGGGTGGCTTTAGCAGTCCTGTGTCTTTTTGAGTCGATTTTCTTATGGTAGTTGTAAGAAGTGTTCCCTTTAACTTTAGAAGGAACGTTAGTAACCCTAGTGGGTTAGCAGCAGCACAGCTCATAGCCCGTCTTCACTGGGAAAGGTGAAATTGTAAAAAGTATAATGGGGACTTGACAAGACGCTTATCTCTGTAACCAGCTGTCTGCAACATAGTTCCTCATCTTTTCTGGGCTTCTGTTTCTGAAACTTTGAAATGAGAAAGTCATAATCCTTGATTATGAGATGTTTAGATTATCACTAACCTTCCTTAATTCTGATGATGTTTCCATTTCTAATCTCCAGTCAGTGGCCATCAAAAAAAGTTTCTTTTTTTAAATTAGAAGAAGTTTTAAAAACAGGTTATTCTAAAGGGCATATATAATGAAGCTTTCCTCTCGCTAAGATCCCAGACTTCCCCATTGTTACCAGCTTCCTCAAGGTTTCCAAAATTATTACCAGCTTCCTCAAGGTTTCCAAAATTATTACCAGCTTCCTCGGGGTTTCCACAGCTAGAGTAAGTGGAGATAAACACGTCCCCCTGACATTTTAAGTCACCAGGAGAGCTGCTGTCCTCCTCAGCGCCGTGCCTCGGTGGCGCCTCCACAGCAGCACTTGACGGCAGCTTCTCTCCGTGGGTGCGTGATGTCCCACGGCCACTTTGCTGGAGGTTAGATGGACTGTACAGTCTGTTTGTAGGGCTTTGCTAGTGCAGCTGCCGTAATTACCACACAGTTCTGGTGTAGGAACAGAAGGTCTTTTGGAATTTACTGTAATGGAATATACACTGTTACATTTTATGAAAGTGGAAGTGAAGTCGCTCAGTCGTGTCCGACTCTTCGACCCATGGACTGTACCCCACCAAGCTCCTCCGTCCATGGGATTCTCCAGGCAAGAATACTGGAGTGGGTTGCCATTTCCTTCTCCAGGGGATCTTCCCAACCCAGGGGTCGAACCCAGATCTCCCGCATTGCAGGCAGATGCTTTAACCTCTGAGCTACCAGGGAAGCCCCGTTACATTTTATTGTGGTACTTTAAATGAGCATACATTTAATTTTTAAATCAGCACAAATGCGTTTTTTCTGTGTAGATTTTGAATTGGGACTCATGTTGCATTGTTGGATAAATGTGATTTTCGTAATTTGTCACTCTGTTTTGTTCCAGTTTTAGGAGGTGAAAGTGTTAGTTGCTCAGTCGTGCCCGACTCTTTGCAACCCCATGGACTGTAGCCCGCCAGACTCCTCTGTCCATGGGATTCTCTAGGCATGAGTACTGGGGTGGGTCGCCATTTCCTTCTCCAGGGGCTCTTCCTGACCCAGGGATCGAAGCCAGTCTCCTGCGTTCCAGGCAGATTCTTTACCGTCTGAGCCCCCAGGGAAGCCCTCAGTTTTAAGATACGTGCTGCCAGAGTGAGCTCCCATGACTGTGTTTTTTGCCCCTTGGACTGTGTTTGCCTGTGTGTGAAGCTGGTTGCCATTGTACTTTTCATAAAGGTTCTTTCTTATAGGTCTATAAAAGAAGGAAAAATCCAGAGATCATAGGTTGTACATTATTCACAAAACTTCTGCTAATTTTAATTAACTCAAAGTATTTTACTTGAATATTCTTCAAATTATGTAAAAGTATTAGGATTGTGCATAACTTGAAACAGATGTAAGACTGAGTCTGTTTATATTGGTAAATGGGGTAAATTTCTAGTGGAAAATAGCCCATAGATAAAACAAAATCTCACGTTATTTTTTAAAATAAACGTATTAGTAAACAGGCTGAAGTTCTTTTTAAGTGGTTAGCAGTCAGTTTGAGTGTTTGTCTTTATGGAAGTTTTCATGTTATGTAAACTTAGTTTAACCTATAGTCAAATTTTTGAATATGCATTTTTTAAAAATTCTGATGGTTAATGAAACCTACTTTGAACTCTATATGACTTTTTTAAAAAAAGTTCCTTTTGTTACCACTAAATTCATTTGCATGAAGAAAGCGTTTTTTCCCCCTTGAAAAAGCATCTTTATTAATGTATTTGTGAAGTTTGGCCATATTTAATCTTCAGAGAAGATAAGATACTGTGCCTGAAGGTCAAAGGTCAAATAGAGACGTCTGCTGTGGTTTACTCTTGTTCGCTTATTGATGAATAGGGTTAGTGTCCCTGCTGTGGAGGTGAGAGGGTGGCATTGAAAGCAGCACGTCTTCGTTAGGACAAGAGGGTTAGTCGTTCCCTGTTTCAGTGCCTTTTATAAATCTGGTGTGCAGCTGCTGCTGGGAACCCCTGACTTGTCTAGGCCCGTAGATGCTGAAAGGGAAGAGACACTTTCACGTGCAGTAAGCTGAGACCAGCAACCTGTAAAAGCCAGCCTGCATGTGCTTTTTGGCTGGCACCTCTCTGCTGTCTTCCTCCCAGTCACACATGCCATGAGCTTATTCTTGGCTTTGTTGAGCTGTATTTAAAAGCTTATGTTGTGGAGTAGCTTCGTTAGCGTCTTAATCTGAAAGAGTGAGAGGTTATTTGTTGTACTTGGATAATAAATCAAACAGGAAGAGATAAGATTCAAATGAAAGAAGCGTCTCCTGGCCTTCCAGCCCTGCTGCTCACCCCTGAGTCTGACTCTTCTAAGTGGCCTTGCAGAGCCGTGTTCTGTACGTGAGTCACAGAGGTGTGCACTCTTTTTGTTTGAACACATGCTGGAGTGCGCTGAACCCCCTGCTGCACCCCCCGCCCTGCCGAGTGCTGTGTCTGGAGGTAGTCAGGTCAGTACAGATGGATCTCCTGCGGTTTAAAGCAGCTCTCCGTAATCCTCCCTGTGACGAAGTGTTCTGAAGTTCTCTAGCTGTCATGTAGATAATGGCCATTTAGGTTGTTTTCAACTTTTGCTAATTTAAGCAGCATTGGGTGCCAGTAATGTTTGCAGGCTACATTGCTAGGAGGGTTGATCAAAGTCCGTATACATTGTAAATTTTTATAGTTATTTCTAAACTGCCCTCTAAGGAGAGCACATCAGTGCATGAAAGTAGCTGCTGCCCGTCTTCATCTCAGCCTGTTACCTGAGGGTTAAATTTGCCAGTTAGGTTAAAACCTGCAATTGCATTTTTATTGCTTTTTTTTCCCTAAAAATGAGTAAAAATGAAGTTCTGTTTAAAATATGTCTTTATTTCCTAATTTTTCTATTTGATTGTTGACATTTTAAAATTATTTTTGAGAGCTTTTACAAATAGCTGGTTTTGCAGTGTTACAAATATTCTCACTGTCACCTTTTTAAACCTTGGATATGATATTTTTCTGTGTATAAAGTTTTAATTTTTATGGGATCAAACATAATTCTTAAATAAGTTAATGACAAGCAGTAACAGATTTAATGTGTGGAGTGGTGTTTCTTTCTTGGTGAAAGTCTTCCTTCACACTGAGCGTTTGAAAACCATCCTCGTTTCATCCGCACGCATTTCACCCGCACGTATTTCACCCGCGTGCATTTTTATAAAGTGCTCTGTATGTGTGCAGATCTCAGGTCCGTCAGGAGTCTGTCTTGATGTGAAGACATGGGGATATAATGTCATTTATTCAGGCTTCTCAGCTGTTGCACCACTCTTTACTAATGTGCTTTGCTTTCTGGAAGGCTGAATCCCCGTTTTCATTTCTGTCTCTCTGGAGGCCCTGTCCCTGCGCCTTGCCTGCCCCTGCTGGAGGCCCTGTCCCCGCGCCTTGCCTGCCCCTGCTGGAGGCCCTGTCCCCGCGCCTTGCCTGCCCCTGCTGGAGGCCCTGTCCCCGCGCCTTGCCTGTCCCTGCTGGAGGCCCTGTCCCCGCGCCTTGCCTGTCCCTGCTGGAGGCCCTGTCCCCGCGCCTTGCCTGCCCCTGCTGGAGGCCCTGTCCCCGCGCCTTGCCTGCCCCTGCTGGAGGCCCTGTCCCCGCGCCTTGCCTGCCCCTGCTGGAGGCCCTGTCCCCGCGCCTTGCCTGCCCCTGCTGGAGGCCCTGTCCCCGCGCCTTGCCTGCCCCTGCTGGAGGCCCTGTCCCCGCGCCTTGCCTGCCCCTGCTGGAGGCCCTGTCCCCGCGCCTTGCCTGCCCCTGCTGGAGGCCCTGTCCCCGCGCCTTGCCTGCCCCTGCTGGAGCCTGTCGGTGCAGCTCAGTGTTCGTCCCGGGGTGTGGAGTGTTATGTTTCCAGTGGGACATGAGAGAACATTTAAAACCATAATCGTGTTTATTGAACACCCAATAGAGCAGCTGAGCTAGGATACTGTGTCTGTTCAGGTGTGGTAGGCAGGCCTGCGCCAGCGCGTGTGCCCGGGGTGGACTGCTCCTCGGGCTGAGGCCCACGGCTCTGGTGTGGGTCCTGGGCCCTAGCTCGCCTGTGCATGGCAGCAGGCTTGCTGGTTTACTCTCTCCGCAGTGTGGTGAAATTTCACTTTCAGAAGCTGATGGTTATTTACTGTTCCAGGCCAGAATACTGGAGTGGGTAGCCTTTCCCTTCTGCAGGGGATCATCCCAACCCAGGGGTCGAACCAGGGTCTCCTGCATTGCAAGCGGATTTTTTGCCAGCTGAGCCACCAGGGAAGCCCCTTGGTGCTCTGTGGTCAGGTGATGGGACTTGTCTTGCTTTCTGATTTTCTGCTCCTCTCTGGCGAGGCCACTCCCCCGCTGGCTGTGTGGCTTCACCTGCTGAAGAGCGAGCGTCCTCGCCATCTGGCAGCCACACCTTTGAGGGTGATGCCCGTGTGGCCTTGGGGTCCTGACTGCAGATTGAGTCGTAGTCTGCGTGCTGAGTAGCACGCCTGTGTGCTGGGAGCGTGTCCATAAGTGTCGTGTGTGCCCGTGGTCTCTCGGCTTGAAGGAGCCCCCTGTTGATGGGTGGAGGGGTAGGGGAGGCGCTGGTCTGCCCTCCTGGGGGAGGTAGCGTTTAAGCCGAGCCTCACCTGAGGCGAGGGGCGCTTGCCAGGCATGCGTGTCGGTGTCAAGGGGGAAGGCCAGGTGGGAGGAGGGCAGGGCGGTGGAGGCTTGAGGGGCTCACTGTGCAGGAGGCGGTGCTGCAGGTGCCAGACATTGAAGCCAGTGGGAGTGAGCTGGGGGTAGGAGAGGGGCCTAGCCCTTGAACCCTCACCCCCGGGGCAGGTTAACGATGCTGCAACTCACCTGTGAAGTCAACCTGGTGACTGTTTTTCTGACATGTACCTTTTTTTAAAGGTAAACCACGGCTTTAAGTATATTTTCTTGTAGTTTTAACAGCATTTTAAGAAGTCTTGGCTCTTTAGTTGTACCCAAGTAATGAATATACATTAAATCTGGACAAAGAGAGAAGAAGAAATTACAGATGTACACTTTCCACTCCTATTCACAAATAAAGAGGATAACTAGAAGCGTGGTTGTATTTTTATCTAGAGCCTTCCCATAATTCTGAGCGTTTGCTTTAGGTTTTTCCATCCCCCCTCCTCTTTTTAATTAATCAATTAAAAATAAAATATTTTTCTGACCTTTGATGTGTGGTAGCTTGAAAGTTTTTTTTATTTGAATCCAAGAAATGAAATTTTCTATACTGGAAAATATCTGGAGGATTTATTTCTTTGGCTGTAAATTTTGTCAGTGAGAAACTTTGGTTCTACACATTGTGTATTCCTTCACAGATCAAAGTTGATTTTCATTTGGCTCATTGCTTGCTTACTGACACTATTCTGATGAGCTGTATGTGTTAACAAATTTAAGTTTATTAATTTTTCTAATGATTTATATGTTAAGATCTTGGACTTTTAATTTTATTTTGGATTAAATTCACAAAATTAAAATACCGTTGCAGTATGGACTGAAACTGTTCTTGGAGGGGGAGGATTGTCTGTAAGTATCTTTATTTGAAACATTTAACTTTCCCATTTGTTATTTCCATTCCTTCTGCATATCAACTAATGTTGGTCAGGATACGGTTTTACTTATGATGAAAATAATTTTTTTAAACTCTGGTAACAATGAAAAGTTGAGTTTTTCATTGCCATTTTTATTGAGATAATTGTACAGTCACATGCTGTACATACCTGAATACACAAAAGGGCTGAAGACAAGAAAGAGCTGTTGGAAACCCCACAGGGAGGTCTTGTGTTGGCCTGGCCATTTCCCTGGGGTGCTTTTGCTGAGCTGTGGTGTGAGCTCACAAGGCAGGGTGCTGCCAGCGTGCTGATCTTACTCAGACCTCCCCAGTTTTACTTGAACTAACGTGTGTGTGTGTGTGTGTGTGTGTGTGTGTGTAAAGAAATCAGATTCTGTTCTTAGAAAACTCCTAGCGTTGTAACGTTAACTTGACGTGTGGCCTGGGGGTGGGGTGGGCTGGGGAAGGGGCCCTCTAACCCCTGTGCCTGGGATTTCTTATCGACAGACAGTTCGATTGGATGACCTCTAGAACTCTTTTTCGGTCACAGCATTCTGTAATTTTTGCATGAGAGCATTTTAGAATTTGAAATGACACCCTTTGTCTTTTCTCTCTTTTTGTGTTTAGGAAGAAAAGGCTTCTCTTTTACATCGAACTCAGGAAGAAAGAAGAAAGAGGGAGGTAAGCAGTGTGTGCCAGTCCCTGCCGACAAGCCTTTTCCGGAGCACTCGGCTGGGCCCTGCGTTTACTGTTTAATATACGTAGATATGTGTATGTATTTGTGCTGTAACGTGCTTTTGTATGTACGTTAAACTTCTGAAACCATTCTGGATTTGTTGATTTTATGGCGAGTCATCTAATGTAGATGGGCTAAAAGAATGTAGAAAAGGTGGGCTAAAAGAGCAGTTTCCAGAGTGGGGGAGGACATAGACTTTCAGTTCAAGTGGTTGCTTGTGGTGTGGCTTCTAGAAGGCGTAGGAGGTCTTGGAGCATAATGTTCGCATTTCACCAAGTAGGAGAAGACTCCCTGTGAAGGCAGACTGTTTGTGTGTTTGTGAAGAGGCCGAATACACGAAAGGGGCTAGGGACCCCTTTTGCTCCAGTCTAGTGTACAGTTAATCTTCGGAGACAGTTTCTTAAAATGGCTTTGCCTTGTTGACAGACCATCAGTGTGGTGTCTTATGGCCTGCTTTTCTGGGTGGTTTCTTGGTTTGTTTTTAATAAGTCATGCATCCCTTTAACGCATCCATATTGAGAGCTCGTCGTCCGGGCAGTGCTCTGCCGGCTGGGTGTGTGGGTGGGTAAGGCAAGACAGTGTCCCTGCGGGGTGTGGACCGCAGGTGTGAGGCAGGGTCCTGCAGCGGGGACCCGGAGGGCCTGCTGTTGGTGCTGAGGGAAGGCGTCTCTGGGCTCGCCAGAGCTGAGTGAATTCCTGGAGGGTGGAGCAGGAGCGCTGTGGGCAGCTGGAGCTAGAGCCTTCTGGGCCAGGGAGCCGCGGGTGCAAGGGTGCTGGGGCAGGCTCTCCCGGCCTCCGGGCTGCTGACGCAGGTCCTGGGCCAGGCGGTGCCTTGTCGGGCGCCTGCCCACACGCTGCGGCGTTAGCCCATCCCTTGGCCTCTACGTTCGTTCCCGAGTAGATGATGCACCATAAGATCAACAGACTCAGAATGTTTCTGGAGTTTAACATACATGGAGATACACGTTATGTCACATGTACATACATAGGGCCTCTCCAGCAGATGCCACGACCCTCCCTCCCCACACTGGGACAGCCGCAGCTGTCTCCAGAAGTCCCCGAATGCTTCCTTGGTGCTGAGGTTGCCCTCCCTTGAGAGTCACTGCCCAAACAAGTAAAGGATACTGAAAAACAAGGAGATGATACCAATACCGTAGCGGGTAGCCGTTCCCTCCTCCAGAGAATCTCCATGACCCAGGGTTCACACCCGAGTCTCCGGCTCCACAGGGGGGCTCTTCACGGGCTGAGCTGCCGGGGTAGCCGGTGCCCTGGCCGCGGCGGCGGCTCTCCGCGGCGCTCTCAGGCAGCCCTCTCCCCCTGCGGTGCTTCTGCTCCAGCTGCCTCTCCTCCGCCTCGCGGGCTCAGCGCACAGGTGCAGTGTGGCCTCCGCGCTCTGTGAGGACGCGCGCTCCTGTGTGTCCCCCTGTCTGCGCGTTCACCCTTTGACTGTTGGGGCTTGGATTGGGCCAGTCTCTTCTCATCTAGCCTCTGACATGCAGATGGCCTCTGATCACCCAACGCGCCCGCCGAGCTCTGAATTCCGGTTTGCCCTTCAGTTCTGTGATTTGCTTTGAGTCTTTTATTTACCAGTTCTCTTGCCTTTTAATTTCTTGAACACAATTTTAAAGATAATGTTTAAACTCCAGTGTTCGGAATTCCTGTGGGTTTGTTTGTGTTGTTTGTCCTCTTGATTTTAAATTCTTGTCTTTTGCCTGGTTATTTTGGTTGAATACTGGGCATTGTATGTTCTAACCAGAATGATGCGTTCAGATTCTAGAATGTGACCTCTTCTTTTCGGAGAGCATTGCATTTGTTTCTGGCAGGCAGTAGGGAGCGGGTCAGTGAACCCCCTTTAACCGAGGGAGGTATGAGCTGGTTGCAGGCTGACTTTCAGGCCTTGTGAGGGCTGATCTATTTCCAGGACACCTGCCAGAGAGCTGGAGTGTTACTGAGGCTTCCTCCCTAGTTAACAACTGAATGAACAGAAATGAATGTGTTGAAAATGCCTGGGATGATTTGAGTTTATCATCAAGTACCCTTAGAATCATAGTTGTGAATTGATGCCCAAACGTGGTTCAAGCTCAAGGGTTCCCTCATAACCATCTCAGGCTGAGAAGGCGCACTTGTGTGGCCTGGCTGTGTGGCTGTGTGAGTGGGTGTGCCGCCCACGCCTGTAGGTGGCATTGCTGCTCAGACAGAGCGCCGGTTCTTGTGCCGCACCTGCGTTTGCTCTCTGACGCCTATCTTTTGGCCTCCCTAGTCTCTGTGGAGACTCGAGTCTCCGTGTCTTTGGAACAGGAGTGGCGCTCGCCTGGCAGGTTGCTTGGGGGCCCTCAGACAGCGGCAGCTGCAGGGTCGGAGCTGCGGCGAACCTTGGTTCTGCCCTGTCATTGAGAGCTCTGAAGACAGCCTCAGGTCGATGATGATTGGGGTTTTCTGCTTGGAGATAGAGTGCCCTTTAAAATAAACGCTGTGTGTGTCGTCTGTATTTTATTTTAAATACTTAAAAGCTTTTATTTTTTATTTTTATTTTAATTGGAGTCTCATTGCTTTACAATATTGTAGTGGTTTTTGCCATGCATTGACATGAATCAGCCATGGGTGTACATATGTTCCCCATCCTGAACCCACCTCCCTTCCAGTCCCATCCCTCAGGGTTATCCCAGTTAAAAGCTTTTTTTAAAAAGTCTGATTGTGCTGGCAGAATTGTAAAATAGTTAGCTGTTTTGGAAAACAGTCCAGCAGTTCCTCAAATATTAATTCTATGCCTGGGTATACACCCAAGAGAAACGAAAACCTGTGTCCCCACAAAAGTCGGGACATGAGTGTCCACATGAGTATTATTCATAAGAGCCAGAGTGGAAAGAGCCCAAGTGTCCACCAGCCGGTAAGTGAATAAACGAAGAAGACAGTGCAGCGGCCGTCGGAAGGGTGGTCACCCAGAATACGCCGTGGCTGAGGCTCAAGAACACAGTGCCGATGACCAGTCAGGCTCAGAGGCCCCTCAGGCTCAGCGGCTGCATATTACGCTTCCCTCGTGTGGAGCGTGCAGAGCAGAGTCCCATGGAGACAGAAAGCTGACTAGTGCTTGCGGGCAGGCTGGCGGGGTGGCCTGGGACAGAGAGTCGGGGGTGGCTGACGGCCAGTGGGTCAGGGGCTCTATGGGGCCAAGCGCTGAAAATGTTCTGAATGCAGACAGTGGGCGTGACTGCACAACTTTGAATACATTAGAAAGTGGTGGATGGCATGTTTCAAAGAGTGGATTTTGTGGTGTGTGGTCTTAACTAGTATGTGTCATTTTCACTGATTCTAACAGTTGTTCTTCCTCCCTGTGCTATTCAGGAAGAAAGGCGAAGATTGAAAAATGCAATAATTATCCAGTCATTTATTCGAGGCTGTAGAGACAGAAAACAGCAAGTAAGTTTGCTTTTAACCTGAGAAGGAATTAGAGAGTCGTGAGAAAGCTTATTTAGCGTTGGATTCTTAGAGGTAGAATTCATTTTATGCCCATTTTTGTGTGTACTTGTTTAATGAAAGTTAATGTTCAGAAAAGAATTCTGTAAAGCAATTATCCTTCAATAAAAAAAAATGAAAATTAAAAAAAAAAGAAAGTTAATGTGGATAATAGTGTTTTCCCTAACAAGTAGTTTTACTAGTTTAGATGAGGTTTTTGGTGGTTTTTAAATTATAAAATACAAACCTAGGCCAAACCCGGGCTACAGATCACAGTAGAGGAGGTGGTGGTGACCCCTGTGGAGGGTGTGTCGAGGTTACTCCCCAGGCTTGACCAGCCGTGGCCTCCACACGGCGCAGCCCTGGCACGCGGCGCGGCCCTGGCGGTCAGTCTGCGCTCCCAGCCGGCCCTGGAGGCCTCGGGCTGTGCGAGCCCTGACGCCGCCCTCTGTCTCGGTCTGTTTCCAGTGTTCCATCCAGAGGAGTGCGTTCGACCGCTGTGCCAGCCTGTCCCAGTCCGGTGGCGCCTTTCCCCTTGCCAGCGGCCCCAACCTTACCCTCCTGGTGAGGCAGCTTCTGTTTTTTTACAGACAGAGTGAAGACTCGAAGCGCTTGGTGAGTGTGGGCTCTGCTTTCTCCAACCCTCGGGTGTGTGTTTTCCAGCTCTTGATTCACTGTGGGCAGACAACCCCTCCAGCACAGCTCTCCTGTGAACCTCCGCGGTCAGTGGCGCTGGGCTGTCTTTGTGATCATGTGTTTTCCCTCTTAAAGTTGATACAGATTTTCGGTAGGCTTTTTCATTTTTTTCTAATTAGGGAAATTTCAAGTAGACGGAACTGGGCCGCTCTGCTGTGCACGCGCTGCGTACCGTGGCCCGGAGCCCGCTGCCATCCCCGGGCCACCGCCTTCAGTGTCAGCCTCAACCCGGGAGCACTTCAGGGCGAGGCTCTGACCTCTAGGGCCTCGCTCTGAAACACCCAGAACGTTAACTGAAAACATTTTACAGGTTGTGAGGCTACCAGTGACGAGGAGTGGTGTGTATTGATGGGGGACGTCCATGACTGGCTCAGTCTTTTTAAAAAAAGTAGAACTTGTCACTGCATCCAGTTTCCCAGGAAGTAGTAGAGATTCGTGTGTGATCATTAGGTTAGATACATACTTATCTTAGAAACCTTTATTTGTAACAAAAGTTTCAATTTGAAGGATGAGTCTGCAGTGAAAGGTCAGCCTTCCGTGGTCTAGCCAGCAGCACCCTTGTGTGAGACTCAAGGACAGGAGATGGAGGGCGCCTCACTGCCTGGGTGGGTCTGGTTCTGACACCCACGCTGCTTCCTGTTCTGAGCCGGGAGGGGCCGTGGGAGGAACATTCCATAGGTCTTGAGAGCGGTGGAGGTGGCTGCCTTAGACGCACCTTTTCTTGGCTCTGTCTGAAGCCAATGAGGAGAGGAATGAGAAATGCGCCGCAGCAGGGCCTCGGCGCTCTATCGGAGCAGACTGTCCCTCCTTCCCGCGCTCGCGGACTGAAGGGCAGCTGTGGGGCTAGAGGATCGGGAGGGTCGAGTGTCTCTCCAGAGTGCCCTTGCCTTTGGAGAGCGGCCCCTGGCTGCCCCGAGGCCCGGTCAGCAGCCCCGCCTGGTTTGTAGGTGTGCAGTGGCCCAGCCCCGTGGCTTATGCAGAGTTAGGGTTAGCCAGCTCCTCAGACCGGGCTCATACGGCGAAAACGAGCCAGATGGTTTATTCAGTTTGCAAACACAAATGCAAGAGCAATAAACCAGTCACAGCATACGGGGAGGGTAGGTCTCCTGCCCCATCTTCAGGTTCCCTGATTCCTATCTGAAGAGCAGGTGGGCACCACTGTTGGGAGTTTATTTAAGGTGCTCCCTACGAAACAGCATATGTGGCTCTCCCTTCCTCACCTGCTCCCTTGACTTATTTTTTATTATCATGACTAAATATGCTATCTGCTAAAAGGCTGTTTTCTTTTGTGTAGTCTTCCTGAATTACTCTGGAGTTAAGTATTGGGTCGCTTTTGTTTCCTCGTCTGTGATCTCTGAGGGTCGGGTGCTCTTCCAGCTGCCGCTCAGCCAGGCCGCTGGCGCTCGCGCCCCTCCCCCCCCGGGCGTCCTCCGCGCCGGGGCGCTCGCTGCGCTGTGTCAGTGGTGCAGGCACCCTGGGACCCCTCACTCTGCTTCTCTTCAGTTTCATACCCTCTCCTGATCGCATTCCTGTCTGCTTGCTTGGTGTACTCCCTCGTTTTATTGATACACACCTTCAGTTGACTTCCTGAGAAAGGATGCATAGAAGGAAAGTGTATTTAGTAAACTTATTTAGTTTATTTAGTAAACTTTAGTAAAGCGAATTTAGTAAAAAAAAAAAAAAGTTAAGCAGAAAAAAAAGTGAAGCAAAGCAGATATTTAATGTACTTAGAACTTTGGGAATGATGATATTGGTGCATTTCTCGAGAAATTTAAAAACAGTGTCAAAGTCCAGTCCACTCTAGAGATACAGTATACAGCACAGGGCATAAAGCCAGCATTTTACGGTAACTGTGAGTGGAGTATCCCTTTAAGCATTCTAATCCTGTGCTGTGCCCATGAGACATACACAATACCGCGCGCCCCTCACGTGCGCGAGTGTGCTCAGTCACGGCTGACTCTGTGAGGCCCTGTGGGCCGCAGCCCTCCAGGCTCCTCTGTCTGTGGGATGTTCCAGGCAAGGATACTGGAGAGAGTTACCATTTCCTCCTCCAGGAACATCAGTTGTGCCTTAATTAAAAAAAAACACAAACGCAGTCCAAGGAGTGTTAAAGTACTTTGAGGGTTTCTTTATGTGGTTGAACCGTAATTACTTGACTAGTGTATTTACAACCTTTTTCTTATAGTTCCTGCAGTTGCCCATTAGATTGTTACAGTGTCTACCACACCTTCTACAGCTGTTTGTTAATGGGTTAAGAGGTGGGAATACCAGACCACCTGACCTGATAAATCTGTATGCAGGTCAGGAAGCAGCAGTCAGAACCAGACATGGAGCTACAGACTGGTTCCAAATTGCAAAAGGAGTTCGTCAGGGCTGTATATTGTCACTGTCCTTATTTAACGTATAATGCTAGGCTGGATGAAGCACAAGGTAGAATCAAGACTGCCGGGAGAAATATCAGAAATCTCAGATATTGATACCAGATGACATCACCCTTATAGCAGGAAGCAAAGAACTAAAGATCCTCTTGATGAAAGTGAAAGAGAAGAGTGAAAAAGTTGCCTTAAAACTCAGCATTCAGAAAACTAAGATCATGGCATCTGGTCCCATCACTTCATGGCAAATAGGTGCGGAAACAATGGAAACAGTGAGAGACTTTATCTTGGGGGGCTCTAAAATCACTGCATATGGTGACTGCGGCCATCAAATTAAAAGATGCTTACTCCTTGGAAGGAAAATTATGGCCAACCTAGATAGCAAATTGAAAAGCAGAGACATTACTTTGCCAACAAAGGTCCGTCTAGTTAAGGCTATGGTTTTTCCAGTAGTCATGTATGGATGTAAGAGTTGAACCATAAAAAAAGCTGAGTGCTAAAGAATTGATGCATTTGAATTGTGGTGCTGGAGAAGACTCTTGAGAGTCCCTTGGACTGCAAGGAGGTCCAACCAGTCCATCCTAAAGGAAATCGGTCCTGAATATTCATTGGAAGGACTTCTGCTAAAGCTGAAGCACCAGTCCTTTGGCCCACTGATGCGAAGAACAGACTCATTTGAAAAGACCCTGATACTGGGAAAGATTAAAGGTGGGAGGAGAAGGGGGTGACAGAGGATGAGATGGTTGGATGGCATCACCAACTCGGTAGACTTGAGTTTGAGCAAGCTCCGGGAGCTGGTGATGGACAGGGAGGCCTGGTGTGCTGCAGTCCATGGTGTCGCAAGGAGTCGGGCACGACTGAGAGACTGAACCAAACTGAACTGAGTGGATAGCATGGATGTTAGCATGCTCTACGTGTCAGATAGCGCAGAGAACATCTGTGTCACGCTGGTTCCTGAGGAAATAGGGACAGGCAGCTCCAAATGCCTCAAGATGAGCTTCTGTGTAGGCAGATGAGCAGCTGGGCTGGGTCTCAGAGTTGCTTTCCACCAGTTGTGGGCCCACCAGGGAGTTACCGGGCAGAACTCGTGTGCTCAGACTTCGATAGCGTCTCACATTAAGTGAGTTCCACTGTCAGAGGAGAGACTGAACATGAGAGGCCCGTGTGAGGGGCTCTCTCAATTGTAGCTGTTTCTGTTGATGAACGAGCAGACAGCAACAAACACATCGCAGAGAAAGTGAGTCCAGGAGGTTCCTTGTTGGGCCTGGTGTTTTTAGTCACTCACGGCAGCGGCGTCCACATTAGAGAGGCTCCTGGGTGGAGCTGGATGGGAGTCTGAGTCTACGCTTGCTGAGCTTGTGGCCCCATCACTGGTCGTGTCCAGGACGGTGGGGGTTCAGGCCATCCCCCCACAGCTGTGACCTTTTCTCCCCTCAAGCGTACTGCAGTATAATTGACAAGTAAAGCTGTAATATTTTAGTGCACCCTGTGATGGCTTGTATGAACACTGTGGTGGGATTCCTCCCCCTAGCTGTGACATACGTCTCACCTGATGTGTTACACACCTGGCCTTTTAGCGGAGGTGGTGGGGCTGTAAGATCTCCTTTTCCACTGGCATTTCACGGGATTGGGGAGGAGAGCATCCACAGAGACGGTGCTGGAAGCTAGAGAAGACGGGTGAGAAGGAACCGCTGTCCTTTGTAATTGAGGATTAAAACTGTGATTCTCAGTGTTTTTATTGTAGGCTGCTAAATTTTGCAAATGAACTTTTTGTTTCGCACTTATGTGAGTTTTCAAGGACTTTCAGTGTTTAGTAATTTAACTTCATGCTGTTGTGCTCTTATAGGGTGGAAAAGTCAGGGTGTGTGAATCCTGCTCAACAAAAACTTGACTTAGAAGATTAATTTCTTAACCACGTTGTGATTACTTTGATTGTGTCCACTAATGAAGGAAATTTGGCATGTTATGTAATTAGAAAACAGTTAACTTTTTACAGACTAACGAGTTGTATGTTTTGCTCTTTCAGATATGGATGTATCAGAACCTGATTAAACACAGTGCTCTGTTTGTCCAGCAGTTGGAAGGATCTGAGAGACTCACATGCTTGTTTCAGATAAAGAGGCTGATGAGCCTCTGTTGCAGGTAAACCCGTTGTCGCCCCAGCGCGGGTGACGTGGTGGTCTCGTTGTCTAGAAAAACACTGTGTGTCAGTGTCTTAGTGGTTTCCCTGTTGTTATTGGATTTTGGGTTTGTTTTTTTTGAGACTGAAATGTTATGTGTATTAGTTTTTACTTCTCTGATCCTCTCTTTAGAAATTAAAATGTAGTTAAGCATACCTTCCAGGGGCTGTTTTCTTCCAGGTGTGGCCTGTAATCGCCCTGTGGGACGTCAGGCATCTGGTTGCTTGGCGAGTGGACAGGCCAGCTGAAAGGCCCGTCTCTGTGCCGATGGTCACTGATCCCAGGCCTCGGGGTCGCTGCCTGCGGGTGAAGGGTCAGGCCTTTCATCAGGCTGTCCTGACCTGTGTCCTGGACTCAGTACAGAGCACACTGAGGCAACATGAGCAGTAGCACTCGAATGAAAAAGCAAATTGACATCTTCACCATTTTTCTAAAATTTGATGATGTCTGCACCGTAGCCACCTTTCAAATGATTCTGAGCCTTTAATACACTCTCAGCTACCTTTCTGGAAGCTGCGTGTAGTAAGGTTTATTTAGGGCTCCTATCAGAATGAGGCCTGTTAGCTGACTTTTCCAGATCCTGAGGTGCACTAGAGGCGAAGCGGAAAACCCCCAAAGAGAGAATGTGGATGACTGAGAGTCCCTGGAAATCTTTTTTTTTTTCCAAACCCCTTTTATTTCTCGAAAAATGTCCTTTGGAAAACACACTGTGTGTGTTGATTCTCTGGAGCAGGGGTCTGTGGACCTTGTCTGTAGATGCCTGCACGGCACAGTGGGGCCTGGGCACCGTGGCCTCTGTTACACACACGGCTTTTCCCCTGAAGCCCTCAGAGGTGTCAGGCATGCCCTCCCCCAGAGCAGCACAGTCTGGGGCTCTCTTGACCTGGGGATTGTAGTTTGTGGCACTTAATGTGCTTTTGAAGGTATTCATCGAGCGAGTAATTTCAGTAGATGATAGATCCAACTGCAGTTCCTGCTCTTTCCCCCAACGTTCTGTCTTGGAAGATTTCTGACGTGAGAAAAGTGGCGGGAAGCCCTTACTCCTGCTCCTGGACTCAGGGTCCATTTGCTGCGTGTGCTCTCCCTCCGTCTGTGCACACACAGTGTGCTGCTTCTCTGACGCGTGTGGAAGGGGGCTGCAGACAGCATGGCGCTTCCCTGCTCCCCTGTGCTTGTCCTGGGAAGGCACATTCTGGTAATGGCAATGCTGTTTTCTCCTCTGAGAGAACACATGGTTATTCTCTGGTGTCCTGATCTGTTCCCTATTCAGATTTCCTCAGTTGTCTCAAAAGCTTTATCTTCTCTGTTTTGATGACCCTACCATCCCTTTGGTTCCTTCTTCTCTGTTTCCTTTCAACAGGGTATCGGGTCTGGAGGAAAGCTTTTCTCCCCTTGTCCGTTTGGGGCTGATGCAGCCTCTGTGGGGGGCGTGGCCTGTGTGGGGGCGTGGCCCCATGGGGGGGCGTGGTCTTGCGTCGAGCAACGTTTGCCTGCCAGGATCCTGGCCTGCAGTCACTTGACCCTGCAGGTCTCCAGACACTGCGCAGTGGCGCCCTGTGAAAGTTGCTGGCATGGGGCACACTCGATTCAGTTTAAACGTGTATAACCAGACTGCCTCGGAGCAGGGCCTGTAAGGGACTCTGCACCTCACACCACCGCCGCGTCCCGAGGCGTGTCTGTGCTCAGAGAGGCCCAGTGCCGCTGAAGACTCCTCTTCACGTTGTGCAGGCCAGCGCTGCCCTCTGTTGTTGGGCGCTGCCTTCCACCTGGGGGTGTTCACGTTTGATGACCTGTGCTGGATGCTGTGTGGTGTCCATGGCTCACTCAGTGCTGGTTTCTCCAGCGGTGGCGTTCCTTCAGTGCTGGCTTGTTGGCTTGCTTGTGGAAAGGACCCTGCCTCCTCCCCGTTTAGGCTCGCCCCGCCTCGTGCTGTCTTTCAGCGCTTGATGGAGGGAGCTCTTCTCAGAAGCCCCCTGCCCCGTCTTCCAAGCCTCCGTGTCTCCTGGGACCACGGTACTTTGGGCTCACTTAATACCTCCCCTGCAAGCCCGAGCTTGGGACTGTTTTCTCTGAGGAAGCTGGTTCTCTTAGATGAGGAATGAAATTTTAACAAAGTAAAATCAAAACAGTAATCTGTTAGAAACGTCAGTTGTTTTATGTTGCCGGCCAGGTGCAGGGCGCTGAATTTCAGGTGTGTAGGCAAGTCACCAGAGAAGGGGCGTGTGCCGTGTTCTCTCAGTCCCCGGGGGGATTCAGGTCCACTGTCTGGAGCAAGAAAAGCGTAGGCCGAGAGCCAGAGGCTGGTCCCTGCTGCAAGAGGAGGGGGAGCCCGGGGTGGAGCAGGAGAGGCCAGGCACGGTGTGGGGCGTGCAGGCGGCATCGGTCGTTGAGTTGGTGATGCTCAGTGTTAAGCAAAGTCAGGACTCGCGTGTGAGCATGTGCCAGTGACTTCACTTAACTGGTTACTCAAGGAGGGAACCAGTAAGATGTTCCAGCTGATTCAGATGAACCTGCCTCAGGGAATTTGTATTCCCTGTCTGACAGAGCTCTCTGCATTGCCAGGAACAGGAGTAATTCGTGTGGCTCTGTGTGGGAAACATTTGCACTGCCGTCAGCTTTCTCCAGGCTCGAGCCTGTCTGCAGAGTTGGGGGCGAGCCTGTGGAAGGCGGGGGTGGAGGGAACCCAGTGACTGAGCTGAGCTGGCCACCAGTCTCCCTCTCCCCTCCTCCCCCCTATTTCACAGTCTGGTGATTTTTCCCTGCAGTAAGCCCGTTGGTCCCTGTGATGAGAGCTGTGATGGAGGGTGGGCACGGGGGTCTTGTTGGCTCGGCTGTAAGAGGAATTGAGAAGGGAGAAGAGAGCTGCACACGCACAGATGCGGGCCCGGGTGGGAGAGGTGGTGGTGTCTGGAGAGTGACATGGGGAAGCTGACAGCCGGCTTAGTGAGGATCCCGGGGCAGGGAGACGGGCCTGGGGAGCCCGGCCTGAAATGGGCAGAGGCTGTGCGGCTGGCGGGCCTGGGGTCGGGCCTTAGTGCAGCCAGGATGGGTTACTCATTGTCTCAAGAAACAGCCCACGGCAAAGGAGACATGCAGATGTCCAATGAGCACCTGAAACGGCGTTCATGGAAATCGCTTGTCAGACTACAGTAAAGCACGCTGGTCCAGCTGCTAGAACGGCTACACTTTAAAGTGTCAGGACCGTGTGAGGTGGGGACGGAGCAGCTGGGGCTCTCAGCCCCGCCTCTCACGTTGATGGTTCCTTGTGATGTCTGGCTGCCATGTGACCTGCAGTTCCTCGCCCAGGATCTTACCAGAAGTGAGGCAGGTCCACAAGGCTGCTTTGAATGTTCAGACAGCTTTATTTATAACAAGAAAAGACTGCAAATGACCCAGGTCCCCGTCAGCACGTGAACAGATAACCGAAACCTGGTGTTTCCGTGCTGTGGAGCAGTCCCAGCAGTAAAGGGGCCGCGTTGTCAGTGTGTGCCGGCTGAGCCTCAGAAGGTCGCTGAGGGGAGGCTCTGGGCATTGATGTGTATGTTCTCTGTGACTCCTCCTGTGTAGAGCAGGAGAGAGTGCAGACGAGTCTCCAGTGACAGCACAGCTCGGGGGGGAGTGGAGGGAGACTTTACTAGAGGGCCGAGAGGTGGAGCGGAGACGTGTCCAGTGTCTGCGAGGGTGTGATGTCAGAACTCACTGTTGTGATTGTTCAGTCACCCAGTCGTGTCCCAAGCTTTGCAACCCCACGACTGCAGCACGCCAGGCATCCCTGTCCTTCACTGTCTCCCAGAACTTGCTCACGCTCATGTCCATCGAGTTGGTGATGCCATCCAGCCATCTCATCCTCTCTTCTCCCCCTCTCCTCAATCTTTCCCAGCATCAGAGTCATTTGTAATGAATCAGCTCTTCCCATCAGGTGGCCAGAGTATTGGAGCTTCAGCTTCAGCATCAGTCCTTCCAGTGAATATTCAAGGTTGATTTCATTAAGGATTGACTGGTTTGATCTCTTGGCATTCTGAGGGACTCTCAGGAGTCTTCTCCAGCACCACAGTTTGAAAGCATCAATTCGTCAGTGCTCAGCCTTCTTTATGGTCCAGTTCTCACATCTGTACATGACTACTGGAGAAACTGTAGCTTTGATTCTACAGAGCTTTGTTGGGAAAGTAATGTCTCTACTTTTTAATCTCTAGATTTGTTGCAACTTTCCTTCCAAGGAGCAAGTCTCTTAATTTTGTGGCCGCAGTCACTGTCTGTGGTGATTTTTGAGCCCAAGAAAATAAAATTTGCCTCTGTTGCCACTTTTCCCCTATCTGTTTGCCTCAAAGTGATGGGACTGCATGCCATGATCTTAGTTTTTTGTTTTTTTTTTTTTTGGTCTTAGTTTTTTTTAATGAACTCACTGTATTGCCTGCTTCAGATGGGTACAAATTATCACACGTAAATTATGTCTCCATAAAGCTGATTTTTAAAAAATACTTTCTCTGAAAATAAAACTTAGTTTTGTAACAGCTAAGCCTTCCTTTCTGCCTGTAATTCTCATAGTGAGATCAGAGTCTTTAGTTAAAATGCTGGGTGACTAAGGACCGGAAGTAGATTAAGCTGTCTTCTTGGGGGACGTTTGGGGCATGAGAAATCTTGAAGGAGGCATGTTGGAAGGAGCTGGTGGGCACCTCTAAGGAGCCCCCCTAGCTGAGCTGGGTTAGATGGAGCACGGGTGGGTAAGGGATGCTCCACGGTCAGAGCCTCCCCACACTGACTTTCCTTGCCTGCTCCCCCTCCCGCCTTGATTGTGCACGCTCCTCTCTCAGCCGGGAGGCAGCGTCCTGTGTGGCTCGTAAGGAGGACTCAAGGTGCGGATGACGCGGTGCTTGGCTGTTTGCCGAGGCCCGTCTGCTTTCGGGGGCGTTGTAGGACTAGGGCAGAGGGGCCCGAGCACTTCCCACGCCTGAGTGAGGAGAGTGTGAGGGCCTCTGGGAGGCACTTGCCGTCTGCGGCCCCTGGGACGCCTTTTCCACTTTTACAGGTTGCTGCAGAGCTGTAACGATGACAGTCTGAATGTTGCGCTCCCCATGAGGATGCTGGAGGTGTTCTCCTCTGAGGACACGTACTTGCCTGTTTTACAAGATGCTAGCTACGTGGTGTCCATCATTGAACAAATTTTGCACTACATGATTCAGAATGGTGAGTTGGTGGTGTCAGAACTGAGGGTGGCGCTGTTGTGAGCAGTTGGCAGTGGCTAGGGCACTTTTCAGGGCAGGAACCGGGCACTTTTCAGGGCAGGGACCGCGAGTCTGCGGCTGGGATGGGACCTTTGTGGGTCACAGATTCTAGCATCTCTCCTCTTCTCTACCCCCCTCAGAATTTGGAGATGCATCTAATCTCTAACTTTGCCTGGTGCTTGAAAGTGAAGGAAACTAGGTCATCCGAGGTGCAGATACCTGGGCCCGCCGGGCTGGGCCGGGCAGGGCCGGGCCGGGCTGCCATGGCTAAACTTGGTGGCCCGCATGCTGGGCGCAGTCAGCCTCCAGCACAGCAACATGCCGACCCACCTGGAGAGAGCCTGTCCCGGGAAGCAAATGGTTCAGTAGAGAAGAGAAAGATGCTCAGTTTGTTTGAGGTTTCTTATTGACACCCATCTTCAAGCGACTGTGCTGTTGGGTGTAATAACCTCCATCTGAAAGTCCTCTGAGGACGCGTTAGTGACGTTGACAGAAAGACGAGGACGTGCACACGGTTCTTAAGACTTCTCTGACAGTTGAGTACCGTAAAATAAACCTTCTCGAGTTTATTCCAGGGAGTCCCTGGTGGCCTTGTGGTTAGGACTCAGCGCTTTCAGTGCCAGGGGCCCTGGCCCAGCCGCTCGCTGGGGAGCTGAGGTCCCACGGGCCACACCACGCGGCCAGCAGCAGCGGCAAAGCTCTGGCTCGCTCTCGCAGGTGGGGTGTCGCCGCTCCTGGAGTCCAGGAGCCCTAACGTTGAGATGGGTGTGTTACTGGGCATAAAGGGGCTATCAAAAGACATTCCAGGGAGCAGCAGTTACTGATGAAAACATAATTTTGCTTTTGTTTTCTTGATGGACTACTCTCGGTTAAATCTAGCTAATTTAATCCTCAAGATTAAAATTGTAGAAATTAAATTCTTATACATCCAGCCTTACTGATTGGTTGGTTTAAAAAAAAAAAGAAACCCTACTTAGTTTGTTGAAAAATTAGGGAAATTACTGAGTTAATTAAAATTAAATTGAAAATTACAGAATTTGATCTTTAAAGAAAAAATTTTAAGGTCCACTGTGTTGATGTATTATTGCATATATAGATATTAAGGCTAAGCATTTCATAAAAAGGTTTTGCTTTTGCTTTCTAAAAGTGTGAAGAAGATAACTAAGGAATATGCATTATTCTTGAATGTGTTGAGCAAGGCAACACTTTGAAATCTTACACAGAAAGTGCTGCTTCCAGCATCTTCTGTGGCATAGCTGCGTCTCACCTTTTTCGACAAGTTACTTCCTGACACCACTAGTCTATGACATTCTGGCATCCTGCCTCTCCATCAGTTTGTGTCGCCGCGCACCAGGCTGCCTTAGCCTGGAGCTTTTCAGAGCCGTGACTCAGCTGCTCCTTGATGTGCTGTTCCTGCCGCCAGTCTGCTCAGCGCGCACATCTGATAGGACAGTGTGACTCTCCAGAATTCTTCTTGATATGTTTACCATTTTTTTGATGTATTTGTTTTTTCAGGTTTTTTAAAAATATATTTTTAGTATTTTTTGACTGTGGTGGGCTTTCACGGCTGAGCGGCTTTCTCTGGCTGCAGCGAGTGGGGGCTCCTCTCTAGTTACTTGGGTCCTGGGGCCTCTCATCGCAGTGGCTTCTTTGCTCACGGCTCCCGGGTTCTAGAGCACAGGCTTGGCAGTTGTGGCTTACAGGCTCGGTTGCTCCCTGGCATGCGGGGTCTCTGCAGGCCAGGGATCAAACCTGTGTCTCCTGCATTGGCAGGTGGGTCCTTAACCGCTGGACCACCAGGGAGGGCCCTGTATTCTCAGTCTTATAGCAGAAGAGCTTTCCCTGTCTTATGAAGTGTTGCTGGTTAAGCAGTGTCTGTGAGGTTAGGGTTGGGGTGGTCACGGAGCAGGTCTAGTGGTCCCCTGTGGGGATGCCCTGTTCAGCAGCCGAACCTTGGGTGCAGAGTGGGGAGCCCCCGACAAGTGGGGAGTGTGTTTGTGCGTGCTTACAATGGCGAGGTGCTCACAGACTACAGCTGGAGACGTATGTCCTGCCGCAGGAGAGGGCGCAGCCCCGCAGGGCTGGTGGCCCAGGATGTTAGAGGTGGCAGAGGAGGCCTCCCACTGCTTAGGTGGGCCATGCCCGTGTGTCTGCTTCACACAGGTCTCCTGTAAAACACATGAGCCCCTCAGTGCCCACACTGTGGTCTCCAGAAGGAGCCGTTCCTTTAAAGGGAACTTGAGTCCTGGGAGGAACGGCTGGGAGATGAGCAGGCGGGACCCAGACATCTTATCCCATCAGAAGGCAGACAGGCGCTCCAGAGTCCGGACGTGGGGTGACAGCCAGGAGCACAGCTCTGTGGACGGAGTCTGCTCAGGGCCTGCAGGCCTGGGTCAGCGTGATGGTTTCTACAGCCACACAGTGGCGTGGTTACTTGGAGGATGCCTAGGAGACAGCTTTTGAAAATCCCACTGTGAGCTTTTTACTTGGCTCCTGATTCAGGCAAACTAGTTTAAAAAAAAGTTTGGAGATAGTTGGAGACCTGGTCACTCATAGGTATTTGTGGTATTAAGAAGTTGTTACTAATTTATTTCAAGATAATAGCGTTCTTTGATGATGTGTTGAAATAGTTGTATCTTGGGCTGGTCCCAGGTGAGAGGTGGTGTAGGTGATTGGGTGTAGTTGATCGTTGTTGGTGCTGAGCAGTGGGTTCCTCGACTTTACACATCACTTCAAGTTACTTGGGAACCAAAAGGTTTACTTGATAAAAACTTGAAGGAAAAACTAACTTGAATTTGGACTTATGGAGATTTATAAAGAGCAGTTAAAAATTGCCAAGTTTGTTTTCCCCTTGTTGTTAAAAAAAAAAAAGATAGGGAGGGGTATTGATATTTTAATACAAATTGATACAACTTATAAATGTTTTTTTTTTCTTTCAGGGTATTATAGATCTCTCTATTTGTTAATTAACAGCAAGCTTCCATCAAGTATTGAATATTCTGATTTATCTCGAGTTCCTATAGCAAAAATTTTGCTAGAGAATGTTTTAAAACCATTGCACTTTACGTACAACTCCTGTCCAGAAGGTGCAAGGTGAGAATGAAATCAGTTTATTGATTTTGTAATTCTGCAAGATCTGTATCTAACTAACTTTGACACAGGATGCTGTCTGAAATATGGACTTGAAAGTCAGTTTTGCTTTATTAGTGTGACTCAGTTTAAAGAAAAATATACTTTTTCTATCTGGCCTGCACCCAACATAAATTTATAATTCTGGTGACCTGGTTATTTTCTTGCTTTCTAGTAGCTATCAGAAGATAGAAAAACATAGCAAAGTCTTGTTTTTTTTTTTTTTTTTTAATAGGAATAATAGAGCATTAAGTTTAGGGTGCTCTAGTTAATCTGAAAAACTTGACTGACGAAAAGGTTATTTTGTGTGCAGTGATTTTATCAATGATTTTGTGGACAGAGTGTTTTGATTTTATTACGAGCTTCCATTTTTCTTCATTAGGCAACAGGTTTTTACAGCCTTCACGAAGGAGGTGCTGGCGGCCCCCTTCACGGAGCAGGTCTTCCACTTCGTCATCCCTGCCCTGGCGGACCCACGGACCGTCTTCCCCTACGAGCCCTTCCTGACCGCACTGCTGTCCCTGGAGGGCAGGCGCCCCACCACCAGTGGGGGCGCGCCCTGGCTCTTCTACTTCGTCTTAACCGTTGGTGACAATTATTTGGGTATGAAACATAGGGTGTCCCGCCGAGCTCACGTAGAGGCAGCATGCGCAGATGGGAGCAGGGCGGGGCGGGATGCACGGCCGGGTGTCCCCTTGTCAGCACGGCCTCTGGGGGAGGAGCTCCTCGGAAGAGCAGGTTTGCTTAAGGCCGTGGCCTGGCCAGTGTCCCCGGGCATAGTGTCCAGGCAGGATGAAAAGTCTGATTTAACAGGGCCACACAGATTAAAACGAGTCTTAGGGTTGGATGGGCCGATCTCTGTGAGTGCGGGGCTGCTCTCCCCCGTCTGTGCTAAGCTGCTGGGCTGCCTGGCGTAGCATTTGGGTATCTTATGCTAAAATACTTGAGTGCCCACATCTGCACTCGAAATATTAGAGATGTGATGTGTGTCCTGGTCGGAAATGCCTCTCGGAGTTCGGGAGAAGCGGTCCCCCGCATCTGCCAGTTTCTCACCCCTCCTAACTAACGGTGTGGCTGTCTCACCAAGGCGCGCTATCCGAGGACGGGCTGCTGGCGCACCTGCGAGTCCTCCAGGCCCTCCTGTCCCAGCTGCCCGTCTCGCCCACCCGCGCCAGCGGCCAGGATGCGGCCAGCGACTCAGACGAAGAGGAGGGGGAGGAGGCCGACAGGCCAGCCAGCGCTCCGGTGAGCCCCCAGCTGTGCGTGTGCACGCCCTGCGCTCCCCAGGCCTCTTCCTTACACCCACGCTCACACGTGTGGGCACGCACAGCTGTGCGTCTGCTTTCTGGTGTAAACCAGGAGCACAGTCTGTCAGTTGAGCTTGCTGTCCAGTCGCTCAGTCGTGGCCGACTCTTCGCGACCCCGTGGACTGCAGCAGGCCAGGGAGCCCTGTCCTTCACCACCTCCCGGAGTGTGCTCAGATTCACATCCATTGAGTCGGCGATGACATCTAACCACTTCATCCTCTGCCACCCCCTTCTCCCTTTGCCTTCAGTCTTGCCCAGAATCAAGGTCTTTTCCAACGCAGAGACATGCAGTCTTATGTTTGGCCTTTCAGTGCCAAGTAGGGCTGCTCTTTGTATCAGTTTAATTATTATTCAGGACACCACTCTTCAAGTGAAGTTATTGGGTTAGAAGGCTAAGCTCCTGTTTACAGGAGGAGCACTTACTGTGTGCCAGGCAGTATCCCACTCTTTCATTTTTATTTTTTAAGAATTTTTAAAAATAACAGCTTGATTGACATACATTTTTCCATAAAATTCACCCTTTTATTTTTTTAAATAAATTCTTACCTGTCTGGTTTTTGTTTTTTTTTTTTTTTTTTTTTTTTGCTTCACAGCATGTGGATCTTGTAAGATCTCTTAGTTCCCCACCCAGGAATTGAATCTGTGCCTTCTGCAGTGGAAGTACAGAGTCCTAACCACTGGACCACCAGGAAAGTCCCAGAATGAGCCCACTTAAAGTGACACACTGTTCAGTGACTCTCCAGTGCATGAACATAACTAGGCATCTGTCCCACTGAGTCTAGACCATCTTCATCACTCCACAGAGACGCCCCGGTCAGGCCCTCTCCTGCTCCTCCTCCCCGGCCCCTAGAAGAAAAGCAGGGCAGGCCTCCTCTTCACTGTCTCTTGAACACTGCAGAGCCTCTTTTGTCTTTTTCACAGGTTTTATAGATGATAAACATTATGATCCACTTTGAAACTCATTTTATGCACGCGGTCACATTTTATCTCCGAGTCTCCTTCTCCCTCTTCTTACCTAGCAGTGCTTCCTGCGTGTTTTCAAGGAATAAAACCTCATGTCACACACGCTGTTTGTCTTACCTAAGTGGTGTAGTCTGCCACTGATGTCTTTTTCTCTTAATTACACAATTGCAGTGCCTCGAGGTGTGGCTGTACTAGGTTTAAGGTTTTTGTTTTTTTGTTTGTTTTTTTTGTTTAGAATATGTCTCTTTGGTTGGTGCCAAGTCTAGTCCCAGGAAAATACCCTTGAGAATATGCTGGGGGGAGGGGGATCGGGGTGGAGCAGAAGGGCTCAGAGGCTCCCTTAGCAGAGAGGAAGCCAGCCCAGCAGAAGGATGGGGGACAGCCAGTGTGGCCAGGGCAGGGCTTGTTACAAAGGGCAAAACAGAGGGTTTTGATGGGTGCTGGAACTCTTGCTACATCTTGTCACAACTCAGATGCAAAAAAGTGTGAATTGTATGGTCAAAAAAAAGTGAGATCTGATAAATGAAAAGTTGATAAAACTTCTGTTTTCAGAAGACAGTTTGTTCATACTTACCTTCTAAAGACTCTGTGACATTTAAATATTATCTGTGTAGGCACACCTCATTTTATTATATTTCTCAGCTACTCTGCTTTTATACGTTAAAGGTTTTTGTCAGTTCTGTGTTGTCAGATGATAGTGAGCATTTTTAGCAATAAAACATTTTTAAATTAAGGTAGGTGCATTGTTTTATTAGACATTGCCATCACATTATGCACTTCCTAGGCTACAATAGGGAGAGGGCAAATGGCACCCCACTGCAGTACTCTTGTCTGGAAAATCCCATGGACGGAGGAGACTGGAAGGCTGCAGTCCATGGGGTCGCTGAGGGTCGAACATGACTGAGAGACTTCACTTCCCCTTTCATGCATTGGAGAAGGAAATGGCAACCCACTCCAGTGTTCTTGCCTGGAGAATCCCAGGGACGGGGCAGCCTGGTGGGCTGCCGTCTATGGGGTCGCACAGAGTCAGACACGACTGAAGCGGCTTAGCAGCAGCAGGCTACAAGAGAGAATAAACACAGTTTTCACATGCACTGGTAAGCCAGGAGGTTCATGTGACTCGCTTTATTTTGATGTTCGCTTTGCCGTGGTGATCTGGAGCCACGCCTGTGCCATCTCCACCGAGTGCCGCTACACGGTGTAATTTGTGCCTGAGTGTGAAAGAGGAGAGAGCGAGCTGGCTCAAAACTCAGCATCAGAAAGCGAACATCATGGCACCAGGTCCCATCACTTCATGGGCAAATCGATGGGGAAACAGTGACATTTCATTTTCTTGGGCTCCGACATCACTGCAGACAGTGACTGCAGCCACGAGATTAAGACACTTGCTCCTTGGAAGAAAAGCCATGGCAAGCATAGCATATTGAAGAGCAGAGACACCAGTCTGTTGATGGGGGTCTGCTAGTCAAAGCTGCTGGTTCTTCAGGGAGTCAGATACAGATGGGAGAGTTAGACCATGAAGAGGTCGGGGTGCTGAAGAGCTGATGCTTTTGAATTGTGATGCTAGAGAAGACTCTTGAGAGTCCCTTGGACTGCAAGGAGATCAAACCAGTTATTCCTAAAGGAAATCAGTCCGGAATATTCATAGAAAGGACTGATGCTGAAGCTGAAGCTCCAATACTTTGGAAGAGCCGACTCATTTGAGAACACCCTGATGCTGGGAAAGATTGAGGGCAGGAGGAGAAGGGGACGACAGAGGATGAGAGGGTTGGATGGCATCACTGACTGAATGGACATGAGTTTGCGCAAGCTCTGGGAGATGGTGAAGGACAGGGAGGCCTGACGTGCTGCGGTCCATGTGGTCGCAGAGAGTCAGACACGACTGAGTGACTGAACAGCAGCAGCGAAGTGCAGATGCACGCGTGTGAGCTGCGTCTCGTAGGCCGTGTCATGTGGCAGAGTGTTACGGATCACACAAGCTGCATCCATCCAGGCTTCCAAGCAGTACAGTCAGCAGTGCCCAAACTGCACATGTAGTCACATTTGTTTCCTCATATGTATATGTACGTGCATACATGTGTGAGGAGAGTATATGTTTCATTAATAGACCAGATAGGTAAGCTTCATTGAGTGTTAGCTCAGATTTTAGTCAGTGTATCAGATATTCGAGAGAAGTTGAGATACAAAATAACAGGTTTATGTATGTATTTTGATTTTTTTTAACGTTTTTAAATATTTGCTTAAACTGTGGTATCTCAAGTCATCTAAAGTGGACATTTTGCCGGGTAATAATCCGTTTTCACACGGGTGCTTCGTCTGGAGCGGTCTGAGCACTGTGGAGTGAGCCCTGCTCTCAGTGTGAGGACCTAGAGCTCGTCAGTCCCCCAGCAGCTGCGCCCACGGCCCTGCTCCGGAGGCACGGAGGGTCCCGCGGGGGTGCCCTCGGTCTGCAGGGGACCTGAGGGCCCTTCGGTGCATGACTTAGCAGAGACGCTGGTGTTGTCTGTCGTGATGCGGGTGACCTTTAGATAGTGCCTGTCGTGTGTGAGTCGCGCTGAGCGCTGCCAGGACGTGGCTGACCGAGCGGCCCCTCTGCCTTTCAGGAGGACGGGCGGCTGTCTGTGCTGTACATCGCCGAGGAGTGTCTGAAGAAGCTGGACACGAAGCAGCAGACCAACACGCTGCTGAGCCTGGTGTGGAGGGACTCGGCCAGCGAGGAGGCCTTCACGCTGATGGCGGCCATCTGCCACACGCTCATGGTGCAGCACCGCGTCCTGGTGCCGCGGGCCAGGCGAGTGCCACGCCCCCTGCCGCGCGGGCGCCCCGGGCCTCCCGCCCTGGTGGGGGCTCAGGCCTGCCCAGGGCCCGGTGAGGGAGCCCACAGAGGCTCGGGCTGTCAGAGTGCCGTGACGGTTTACTTTGGTGCCTGAGGAATCCTTTTGTTCTTCAAAGCAGTGAAGTGAATGTTTGAAGGACAAAGCATGGAAGTTTGAATGTGGCCGGTGGATGTGACGGTGACTTTCAGCTCCCCTGTCCCTGTGCTTTGAGGGACAGCTGAGCAGGTTCCTAGGCTTCGGCAGACATGTGCTCAGGGCAGGACGTGAGAGTGGGCACGGTTGTGGGCGGTCCACCGGGAGCTGAGGTCCTCCTGCTGCAGGCGTGTGGGGGCGTGCGTCCCCGGCGGCCTGGCAGAGCCCCTCTTCTGTGGAGAGCTGTGTCTTTGGCTAGAAAAGCATTCTTTGACACGAACTGCGTGCAGGGAGCACTCGGCCGCAGCGGCCTTGTAAACAGTCGTGCAGCCAGCTAATTAGGTGCGATCTTGGCTCGCTGGTGTTTATTACTGTCTGAGGAAGTGAGGCGGCGTGAGGCAGTGAGCCCTGGGTGAGTTGATTAGCTCACGGTGGGCTGATTGCATCGGAGCAGGATGTGAGATCTGAGGACCTGCAGCCCAAGCAGGCCACTGGTTTTATTGGAGCTCAAAGTCCATGGCTCTGGGCAGTAATGACTGGACTTGATGTATCACTGCCCTGGCCTGAGGTTTACTGCAGAACCGCTTCCACAAGGCGTTTAATGGGAGAGGAGCTTTGTGCGTAGCCCGGATTTTATGAGTACAGCACCTGTTCCCTCTAAGAAGGTACTCTAGGAATTTCATTTATGGCTTAAATATATTAGGTTCTGAGTATTTAGAGTGTTTTTCATAGCTCGTAAAAGAGCAAAGAGGCTTATTTTCGCTGTTGTAGATGTTAACTGCTTTCAGCTTTTTACGAAGGTATTTAAAAGATGATTAGTAAAGTCTAGGCTAATAACTCTCTCTCAGCTCCTCCCAGGCTCGTAGTAGTCCCCCTTATTTTCAGGGGTGGTGTTTGTGGCTTTCGCTTCTGTTTACCATTGATCGTCAGGAACTCTGAAGGAATTTGGAGGCCCTTTCTTCATTGATATGGGAAGGTTTCTAAGATACATGTGTAAGTGAAAAAAAGGTTTCAGAACAGTGAGTAATAATGTTTTGTGCCTTAAAAGATGGGAAAGGTAGAATGTGGATTTGCATAAAGAAACCTGGCAACATTCACAGGAAACTCGCAGATGTGATTAATCACGTCTAGTTTTGTGGGGATGGGGGACGCGGGTCGAGGAGGTGGAGAGAGTGGACTTTGAACTGTATACTTTAACAGCGTTTTGGGTTTTGAATTATGTGAATTATTTTAATTTTTAAAGATTAAGTAGTTAATGAACCTCTATCTCCTTTTATGAAAGTCTGTAGATCTTACCATTGAACTTGGAAATCTGAATAAATTTTTGACTTTAAAAATTGCTCTTCTTTTGGAAAACATATTCACTAACTTTGAATGTGAGCAGGCATTCACTGGTTGTGCTGGGGCTGGGAGAAGGCCGGCTCTCTCCCAGTGTCGCGAGAACTGAGCCTCGTAGGTGGATACTTCGCAGCCATGAGGACAGCGGCTCGCAGGCGCTCAGCTTCGCTCTTGGCTGACTCTCCTCTGGCTTCTTGGGCAGGAGTCTGGTGTTTTACTGGTGGGTTTGTGCTGCTGGGGGCCGTCCACCGTACAGGAGGGCCCGCTTGCTGCCACCCATCTCCCTGGCGCTCTGCGCGGTGGCGGGACCCTGAGCCCGGCCTCCCCCTCCACCACGTCCCTGTCCTGGGAGCCGGTCTGCGTGCTGCCCGGCAGATGCAGGGCTCGCCTGAGCTCCCTTTCCTCCTGGGCTCCTCCTCCTCGCGGCCTTCTGCAGGCGCGTCGTGGCGTCTGCTTCACTGTTTTCTAACCTCGCCCTCTCTTTGCTCCTGGGCTCCTCCTCCTCGCTGCCTTCTGCAGGTGCGTCCTGGCCTCTGCGTCAGTGTTTGTTAGCCTTCGCCCTCTCTTCGTGTTCAGTGTCTTTCTTCCTCTCTGCCTGGTAGATTCTCTGCGGTCTTGTCCACGCAGATGGCTTTCCCAAGCCCCAGACTCGACTTCAGCGCCTCCGCGGGGCCGTCCTCTCCTTTCACAGTGCCTGCAGTGGAGCTCAGTATCTTCCCCAAAACCTGGGGTCACGCTGGGGCCGCGGTGTCCCGAAGGCAGCCACTAATGAATCGTGGCCCCTCCGCTTTCCCCGGCACACCAGCCACGTCGCGGGCGCTCACTGCAGCCCCACGTGGCCGACTCCTCAGCACAGACGGTCGTGCGGAGCAGTGCTGCCTGGGCGTCTAGGCTGAGACTCGCTCCTGTCTCAGTGATTCCCTGTGTGCCTTCAGTCCCCATGGTGTGTGCGTGCTGCGGGCCTCGTGTCGCGTGTTCCCAGACTGGACTGTCAAAGTAGGACCCTCACTATTTCGTTGTGCTGCTTAAGCACCTGCCCGTGAACCCTTCTGCTGGGGAAATCTTCTCTTCCCTTTGCTGACTGTGGTGCGGTGTCCTTTCCTAACCCAGCGTTGCTTGCCTCTCCGGCTCCGTTTCTCGCTGTGGAAGGCTGTCCCTGCCTCAGCCTGGCTTTGCTCCTTTCACGTTGTCGCCTTCCTCTGCGCCTTCAGGTGTCCCACGCCCTCCCTCTGCCTGCGCTAGTGTCTGTCCAGGGACAGCTGCCGCCCCCCTGCCGCCTCCTGGCTGCCGTGTTTGTCAGAGCCCTGCAGAGGCTGTCGCCTTTCAGAAACCCTCCTGGTTTATATCCTGAGATTTCACCTGTGACTGCAGCTCCCAGGGAACCTTTCACTTCACTGTAGGGTCTCTTTTAGAAAGCTGATTTTAAGGAGTTTGGATTTATACTTAAGGTGGGCAGAAGAGCATATTCTTGGGGGCTCTTTTGTTTCATTAACATCTAAAGACTTTGAAATGGCATTTTAAAGATAATGTTTTAAGGATCATGGCCTCCCTGGTAACTCAGATGGTAAAGAATCTGCCTGCAGTTTGGGAGACTTGGGTTCGATCCCTGGGACGGGAAGATCCCCTGGAGAAGGAGATGGCAACCCACTCCAGTATTCTTGCCTGGAGAATCCCATGGACGGAGGAGCCTGGAGGACTACAGTCCATGGAGTCGCAAAGAGTCGGACACGACTGAGCAACTGACACTGTAAGGATCAGAAAGGTTGAGATGACCATTCTCCTTTAGTTTTCTTGTCCATATATCAAATCGTAAGCCATCAGAATTCATTGTATCCTGTGCTCAGTGCTCCTACCAGAAACTAGAGCAGCCAGCCTGACTGTGTCTGGCGCCCCTAGCCACTGGTCTGGGCAGCTGGGTGCGGAGTTGCCCTGTCTGCTCTCTCAGCACCACTGATGTGGTCGTGGACACTCCTTAGCTCTTGATTACAGGGTCATAGTTTTAATGATTTGAGATAGAATGACTATGCAGATGCCTTCAGAGGAGAATACAAACACGTGTTTCGTGTGCATCCCAGGAGTAGTCTACACTGTTCATGTTTTTGTAAAGAGATTTTTAGAGGATTTTAGAACCAATACCGAGAATGTACCTACAGAGAGAGACAGTTTTTTGGGGGGGACTGTGATTTCATGTTTACATTTATTATCAACGATATTTTCAATATAAATGATAGATTTAAGGAGCTGTTTGATTATTGTTATAATTTGTATTGTTAAAAAGATCACATTTAAGATTTGTGAGCTTTTTAACATTTCAGTACACAATGATTTTATTGTCTATCTTGAACTCATATTTATAAATGAGTTGGCAGCAGTTATTGTTGGAGATATCAAATTAATAAACTAGGCCTGCTTTAGTGAAATTTAGGAATATAATATAGTGAGTTTTGAAACATAATTTTCTAAACATTATTGACACCTCACAGGAAATACAAGTAAACTTGGAAGAGCATACACAAAGCGTATTTAAAAGGTTTTCAAGTTTTCTTGTAGGAAAAGCAAGGGAAGGGCTTACCCGAGAAGTCGTGTGAGGCAGCAGTGGCGCTTCTGCAGCTCGAGTGGAGGCGCACCGCTTCAGTCTGTTCCTCTTGGACGGGAGCTTGGAAGGAGCCTCGCTGTCGCTGTCGCTGTCGGGGGAAGGGAGCTGCCTGTGTGAGCTGTGCGGCTTTGGTGCTGGGGTGCTGACCGAGCGCAGCTGTCTGTCGGGGCTGACCTTCTGTCCTTAGTCCCCGGTTTGTCTGTGAAGGAAAGATGTTTTAGCAGGTTGTCTCAAACTGAAATTCATCTTTAAACTTTTATTACTATTAAGGAAATTGGAGTTTATTTTTTATCTTGCATTATCTCACAGATGAAACTTATATATGTATTTTTGTATTGACTTTGCCAGAAAAGTGCTCCTTTGAGCAGGAAAACACAAAGGCCACATTTCCACCGGAGGTCGCAGGAGTGGGCTGGCCCTCGGGTGGCTGGCCTGTCGTGTTTCTCTTACCTGTGACGCCTTTACGCACAGAGGAGGTCTCTGAGAACGCCTTGCTGTCGCGACCTTCACTGCCTGTGTGTGAGCAGGAGTCTTCCACTGTGTTCTCTTTTATAACTTAAATTGTCCTTGCAGACAGACTGCTCTGAATTTATGACCTAGGTTGGAAATGTTGCCCTTTACTAATTAACTCATAGCATTGTCTCAGCTAAATAAAGCTTAATGGGTAGTTTTAACTATATCCCAGTGTATGTAAAGCATGCATCACTTTCTCGCCTTTTAGCAGTCAAGCCCAAATAACTTAAAGAAAAAGGTTTAATAATTTGTTTTTATTGCCTATTGAGTGATTAATTTAGAGACTGTTTTCAGAATGTTGACTTGAAGTATAACTTTTGAAATGCATATGTGTATTCATGTGGAAAGATGTTAATTACAACTTTGGGTGAAAGGTTGTATTAGAGGAGGATGTGTTGAGAGAACCCACTTTTGTTTACTTCTGTCCAGTGTGTCTGGGTGATTTACTCCAAGATACTGACTGATTACTTCTGGGAAGATGGGTGAAATGCTGTGGAAGACCTTGTCTCTCGTGTTGCTGCTGTTAAGAAAAAAGAGGCCGTGCCTCCTTAGAGCAGTCCTTGCTCGGGTCTCTGAGGAGCAAGTGTCAGGACCTATATTAACACCAAGTGAAGACGTCACATCAGTGACGTTACACTACGTAGTCCATTCTTTCACAGAGGCCTCGGTTTCTTGATTAAAGACAAGTAAGGCAAGCAGAACCTTCTTGAAGTCTTCTGTTGAAAGTTCATGGTTTTCATAGCTTTGTTCTTATTGTTTTCCATGGTTTATTTAACTGATCTATTGTCTTCTTACCATTTTTCATTATTCCAGTGATTCTTATTAATTTCTCAACCGAATGAATTAGTGTGGTGCCGATACCGTATGTGAGTGTGTGCTCAGGACAGGTGTGACTCTCTTCTGCAGACTCTTCTGTTTTTAAGCTGGAAGAGACCTTAGCCTTTGAGCGGTAGGGTCCCCTCTTCTCTGATGAAAGCGTTGCTCTGGGCCACGTGACACTGGAAGGGTGGTGGGCGGAGTGATCTAACAGAGCCTGTCCAGCCTGAGGCCTGCGATTCCAGGTGCATCTCACGGAGCCGTTCGTGCTCTCAGTAGTTTTCAGACGATCACCTTTTTTTAGGTGAACTTTCTTTCGGCAGCACTGGGTCCTGCTGCTGCGAGCGGGCTCCCTCTGTCTTAGGAGTCTTCGGTGTGGCGCCCGGCTTCTCACTGTGGTGGCTTCTCTGGTCATGGAGCGCGGGCCCTAGGCCTGCAGGCTCAGGACTGGTAGCCCTCGGGCTTTGTTATGGTATCTTCCCAGACCAGGCAGCAAACCCGTGTCCCCTGCGTTGGCGGGTGGATTCTTATCCACTGGACCCCCAGGGAAGCTCAGTGATATGCTTTTAATGTCATTTGGACATCTCAAAATGCACCACGCTGACAGGATTGGATTTTTAAAAACCAGTACTCTATAGCCCCTGTTGTATACTTAGAAAATGCTAGTGCTGAGGAATATATCTGATGTCTTTGACTGAATGCAGGAAAATAACCGACTTGAGACTTGAAGAGTGACTTATTTATCTAGACCCCGTTGGTTTCTCTTCCGCTACGGGCATTTGAATCAGTACACTTTTGGCAAAGTTTGTTCTGGTAAAACACCTTCTCTCATACTCAGAACAATACGCACAGCGACCGGTAACCAGCTCGGCAGAGAACCGTTCGTGCTCAGTGCCGGCGCTTCTATTTAGGCCCGCCCATTACGGTCGACGCTGGCTGCGGAGGCCCCAGGGGCGGCGGCCTCACTGCTGAGGAGAGAGGGCAGCCTCTGCCGGCTCCGTCACAAGCTCGCTTGACAGCTTGGGTCCAACGCCATCTCAGAGGTCTTTTCCACCCTGAGAAAACAGTGATTCCGTGTGAAGTTCAGCGTCACGCAAAAAGTGTGTAAGACGAGATGGATGTACGCTTCCAAAACACGGAATTCTGCTCTCATACTGTTTTCATCCTGAAGTTTGGGTGCCAGGCTCATTCCTCGTGCGTTCTCTAACTCCACCATGAAGGCTTTATCCCTGCAGTTCTGCTCACTGAGCCAGCTTAGTCTTTGCTGTTGGACTTCATGGTTCTTCTGAGATGATTCTAAAGGCAGATCACATCCCTTTCTTAAAACCATGTTTCCCTGCTGTCCTAAACCTTTTCTTAGTGTGATCAGTCTCAAGTTTGGAATTTAATTTCTAAGTCCTGCCTGTCTAAAAATGTGACTAGAAATTAAGTCCTATTACAAAAATGCAGTATAGTAAGTAAAACTAATTTAAAATTAGACTTAGGTACCCCCAAAGCGCCTTAGTCTTCTGATTTTGTACAGGAGGGGTTTTTTAAGCCTTTAAAATATATTTTTAGATTTAAATTAATTTTGACGTGTTAGCATTAAAAAACAGATTTACGTGTGTGTGTGTGTGTGTGTGTGTGTGTGTGTGTGTGTGTGTGTGTTTTAGAGGTAGGGCATTACAATCAGTTGGTAAATGTTGCTGCGTGTTAGTAATATTAGTGACGCAGCCCTGGAGTACGTTGCTGCACTGTGTTATGTCCTGAGGGGCGGCACGCGCGGGTGTGCGTGTGAAGGGCACGGCCAGCTCTCTTTGGGGTTGGTCTCGCAGGTGCAGCTCAGGGCCGGCTTAGCGCCACAGCAGTGAGAACAGGCCCCCAGCAGTCGGGGTGCTCGGGCTCCTCTCAGCTGGGGGAGCAGCCCGCCGTGGGGGGCATTAGGACAGGTATCTTCTCAGTTGCACGTTATCTTCCGCCTGGCACTTTTCTCTTTTTGGAGAAATACGTTGAATGACGGTTTGCTAACTCTTACTTATTTTCCCCATTCCTTTTTAGGCTTCTCTACAGTTTAGCCTTCAATGCCAGGTTTCTGAGACATCTCTGGTTTCTCATATCTTCAATGACAACGCGGATGATAACAGGGTAGGTGTTACACAGACTGACACATTGAGCCTAAGGACGTGACAAGTGGCCACCAAATAAAAAGCACTGTAAGGAGGTATTTTTAAGTACTACTTACAGCAAACTTATTTCACTAGGGAAAAAAGTCTAGATGTCTCAGTTTCACAGAAAGAAAGCATTAATGCCTAATCTGTGTGTATTATTAAGTGTATGGCTTTATCTGAGGGTGAATTTTTTACAAATCAGCGCTGGCCCTCCCTGAGGTCTGGGGATCGAGGCTCGGCGCTGCCGCTGCAGGCAACGCAGATGGGCCCCTGGTCAGGGAGCTGAGGCCCTGATGCTGCTCGGTGTGGCCGCACACACAAAATCCCAGTCATTTTTGGGAAACCAGAAACTGGACATTTCTTTGCTCCATATGTCTTTTCTGTGCTTTGGATAGTGAAGATGCAGACTTGAAGCAAGTCTACCACCATTACAAACATTAAAACATACAAAATATTGTAAAAATTGGTTTCTAAACCTCTTTGTTGAAATTTGATTTTTTATATGAAGTCTTGTGTAACTTGCAGGCTAGAATCTTTAATGTTTGTATTTATTGAATGTGTGTAATATGTCAAGAATGCATTTGATACTCAGAAATCCTTCATGATAAGCAGATGGAGGCCCTTGCCATACTGAATTTCTCTGTGAGGGCTCCGTCCTCTCTGCGGTAGTGTGAGAAGTGTGAACTCAGTTCTCGGAGACTCAGCTTCCCACGCACACTTACCTGCAGTGGTCACTGCCGGAGGTCCCACCTGTAGCCGCCAGCCCGCCTCGCCAGCTGCAGGACAGCCTCTGGCAGGAGGGACCCGCGACGGGAAGCTGTGCTGGAGTCTGGGTGCCTGGCGCTGCGCTCAGTACCACCTGCTGCCCTCCTCCCCTGCTCTGTGGCTGCCGCCCGCGCCGTGCTCTCTGGGTTGGAGCTCGTTGGGGTGGAGGGTGGAAGAGTGCCTGTGGGTGGGCCCCCGCCAGCCCTGTGCTAGGAAGCCTCAGAGAGGGACTGGCAGGCGCTCGTGGCACAGGCGGAGGTGCTTTCTTGTGATTTTAACGCATCTTTGTGAGTGAGGGTGTTCTGAGTGACCACGCTGCAGCTGAAGGAGCTCAGGGCGACGAGGTCCTGTACCTCACAGCCCAGCAGTAGAGACGTGGGAGAAGTGGCTTCCCGTCCAGAACGTACCTTCTGTATCCTTTCCTTTTTAAATTAAAGCGAGAGGTTTCTGGTTTCTTGATGTGTGTGTATTTCAGCTGCTGGTGGCTGAACCCACCTTGGCGTTGGTGAGCGACAGGTTTGTTTAGGCAAGAGAGCCTGGGGGTCATTGAGGCGCAGGAGGTTATCATCGCCCTGCAGGTGTCTTAGGTTAGCAACAGAACTCCCGTCCTGGCCCTGCCTGCTGACAGCCTGTGTGTTCCTGGCGTTGGTCTCCCGCGGGGGCGGGAGCCACGGTGTGTGCAGGTGTTGCCGTCATGCGGTGTTGATTGTATTAAATTATCAGCATTAAAAGTCAGTGAAGTTACACACATTTTTAAAAACTCATTACTTCTTAGACAGCCCATTTGAGAAAGTGTTTCTTTTTGCTCATATGATTTATTCCAAGTCCCACAAGAAACTTACAGTGTGTGTTAGTTAGCACCTTCCTGGTGTGTGGCTCATCATGTTTGTTATCAGAATAAATGAAGGTGAAGTGCCAGATTCCCCTGAAAACAGCGCGAAGGGTGCTTTGAAAGTAGTGTGGCAGCAGGGCTTACACAGCTGGGACTGTGAGCTTTGGCAAGCACGAGGCTAATGGGGAGCGTGTCCGGGTGTGGACCCCTGGCCCCCACCTCCCTTGGTCTTGGGGCGCACTGGCTCCTCGCTGATTGGGGCACAGGTGCAGCTGAGAGGGCCAGAACCCAGCCTGTCACGGGCCTGTGCGGCGAGGCTGGCCTGCTTCATCCTTGTCTTTAGCTCAACGGGGCCTGTTTTGATTACACCCTGCCCGTGTCTTTTCACATTGACTGCAATGGCAGTAGTACTGCAGTAGTCCTCTTAAAGCTTTTCAAGACAAAAACGCATTCTCTGAAAACTTCTGCAGAAGACGAGAAGCTCCGTCAATTCAGGGGGCGAGTGCAGTTGCCAAAGAGTTTCCCCTCTGAAGACCCTTGTTCTGAGGGTGCGTGCAGAAGGGAGGGCTGTCTGACTTCTCATTCATGCTGCTGGTCCAGCCAGCTCTCCCAGTCACAAGTCAGTGTCTTTTCCTTTCATTGTAGTAAATTATGAACTTTTTTTCATTGTAGTAAATTATGGACTTTTTATTTGCACAAGGAAATCAAACCAGTCAGTCCTAGAAGAAGTCAACCCTGAATATTGGAAAAACTGATACTAAAGTTGAAGCTCCAACTCTTTGGCCACCTGATGCGAAGAGCCAGCTCACTGTGATAGACCCTGACGCTGGGACATTTGAGGGCAGGAGCAGAAGGGGATGACAGAGGATGAGATGAGTGGATGGCATCCCCAGCTCAGTGGACATGAGCTTGCCAAGCTCCAGGAGGTAGTGAAGGACAGCGAAGCCTGGTGTGCTGCAGTCCATGAGGTTGGAAAGAGTTGGACACGACTGAGCAACAAGTCTTTGAGATGGGCCTGTTTTCAAAGAAATATTTGAGTCGGTGTTAATGGCAAAAAGAATGGTCAGCAGAGAGTCGAGAGATAATACTCATGCCCATCCTGGTTGGTTAAGGCCGCAGGCACATAGCTGACCCTTCTTGCCAGTCACCTTTGTCGTTCAGATGAACTGTCCTCATGGGAGTTAGAACAAGTGAGAGAATGTTGAACGCTTGCCCCCATCTTGTTTGCGGGAAGCAGTTTAAGAGTTTTCTGCATCCTGGCACATAGGTGCGTGGCGGGCGATGAGGATTTCAAGTGCGAGTGTTGTCAACAGGGGCACAGCTAAGCAGTCTAGTCATGCATTTAGACTCAGGACACGCTCTCTCCGTGTGGCAGCTGGTCAGCCCGACTTGTCCCGTGCTCCCCTTGGTGTTGTCTGGCAGCGTCTGCAGTCTTTGTGCTTCTGCAGTTAGTGACGAGGCAGCTGAAAGACAGAAACCATTAGCCTCACTCAGCAAAGCAGACGGCGCTACGCCTTGTTTCTTCTGCTGTGCAGACGGCACAGGACTGGGCTTGGTGAGGCTACTTGGCATTGAGTGGCGGGGGCCTCCTCTCCCTCAGGGCTTGGGCTTGCTCTGGGCGCGCAGCCTTTTCCTCTCGTCCCCTGTGGGTGGTGAGGGAGGCGACAGGATGGGCGTGCTTGTCCCTCTGCGTGTGTGCTCTCGCTGCACTTCTACTGTGGGCGGGTGGCTTCCCTCGGCGGGGCGCTCTGCGCTGAGTGCCGCTGCGTGTCTGGGCTGTGTTTGTGCCCAGCCGGGCTCCTGTGCGAGCGTTGGAGCGGGGCTGCTGGACACCTGGCACCAGGTGGCTCCCCCTCGCCCACAGCGAGAGCAGCGCCTCCAGTGGCCTCAACTCCAGCCCTACTGCCCGGGGGATGGTGGCAGCGCCAGCGGGCCAGCCCCAGGAGAGCCGCGCCTCGCCTCCTACATGAGAGTGGCTGCGTGGGACTGAGGACGCAGAGGAGGAGGGGTGGGGCAGGTGAGAGCCGGCTGGCCAGCAGGCTGCCGGCCAGGACTGGATGGGTGTGCGCTGGAGACCGGGAAAGCTGTGTGAGCCCGTGTTTGGTGGGGGTGTAGTGTGAGGGCCCCAGCTCTTGGGAGGGAAGGGGGCCGGCCCACCTGGACCTGCCGCAGGCCCGGGGGTCTCCTTCCAGGGAGCGCAGCTGCGGGTCTGGTGAGGGGAGGCGGGGCGCGGGACTGAAGCGGTGCTGGCCTGCAGCTGCGTCTCTGGGTTCGGTAGTGGGCTGCTTCTCGTGTTCCTCTCTACAGCCCTGGACAGACCTTGCCTGAGACCAGAACTGTCTGCCTTTGTAGAGGGGACGGGGACGGGGTTCAGCGTCAGTAGCAGAGTGTGCGTCCTGAGGAGCGCCGACACTGAGCCTTACTGCTCTTCAGGGACCCTTGGGGCCTCGGCTCATTCTCAAACAACTAGCTTTATCCGGTGGAAAATCGCAGCAGGGACATTTCTTTAATTTACGTTATTTATTAACCTGTGTTGTTAGAGTGACTTTGCCTCCCCTCTGGGTGTTTGAATTGCTAATGTAAATGTTATTTTCCCTGATTATGTTTGTCTAATGTCATGTCTTAATTTGTTCCCAAACTCAGCCATTGTGTTTTCTTCTCCTTTCTCCCAATTCAAGGTCTATGGTACCATTGCTTCAGGTGATATCAAGGGGCTCGCCTATGTCTTTTGAAGATTCGAGTAGAATCATCCCCCTCTTTTACCTGTTTAGCTCTTTGTTCAGTCACTCACTGATTTCCATACATGATAACGAATTCTTCGGAGACCCCATAGAAGGTGAGCATTCTGAGCAGCCCATTTGTTGCTGACCTCATGCCGCGTCCATTTTCATAGATGGTAGGAAAGTTTTAAGCCTTCTAAGTCTTTGAGTGTGTAAGAAATGGAAGGGGGGGAGCCCAAATATAATAGAAAATTGGACTGTTTTTCAGTTGTAGGTCAAAGACAATCGTCAATGATGCCTTTTACTTTAGAAGAGCTGGTAGTGTTGTCTCGATGCCTTCGCGACGCGTGCTTAGGGATCATCAAACTGGCATATCCAGAAACAAAGCCAGAAGTTCGAGAAGAGTATATCACCGCCTTTCAAAGTATTGGAGTGACTACCAGTTCTGAAATGCAGCAGTGTATACAGATGGAGCAGAAACGATGGATTCAGTTATTTAAGGTAATGAGTGTATGAATATTTTTGTTTACTGAGGTCAAATAACATACAGATTATATTTTTGGATGACTCATTTTAGAAGACTAGAGATACAGGTTTCTTTCTGGCTTGATTGTTAATTTGCAAAACTTGTAAGAAGAGTCTTTTTCATTTTTTATTTGCCTCCTTTTAAAGCCTTGTTTTTACATTGTAAAATATATCTTTTATAACTTGCCCCAAGTACTTTCGATGACAAGGTGATGTATAATTAAAATTTTTTTTTTATTTTTCACTAAAAGATCTCTTACGAGTTTTATTTATTTAATCTTAAGAAATTGATTAACAAAGGTGGAATAAGATCATTAACTTAATGCAAGTTGAATATGAATTATTGTAAAATACCTTCATTTTTAACTGTGCAGAAAGAGAAGTTATGAGTTACTGTGGCTGAAATGTTGGCAAGAAACCACCACCACTGAGAGAATACAACTACTGGGGTAGAAAAAAAGAAAAGGAAAAGGGTGCTTGACTTCCCATGAAATTTCTGCAGCAAACACATCTCGTCAGCTGAATTCGCTCATTATAGGAGTGGGAGCAGAAGAAGCGCATTTTCCAAATTGGTGCTAGATTTACAGTCCGTTTAGTGCCGGCGACCTCTCGCTCCCTAATGTTCAGCTGGAGTCGTCAGCTGTCCCTGCAGGCCTTTTATCACTGCTTTTGTCAAGCGATCTATTTAATTGAAAGAAGTTAATTGAATGAAAATGATCAACTAAGCTTGTATTAATATTGCTAATGGAACTTTCTTCTTGGCCATGTTTGGAGAAAGATGTCAAGCTAGACTTTAGGAAAGGCCCATTAATGCTTGCACTTAACCTGATGGGCTAATTAAGGACTGCTTATTCATCCTGCGAGCCCACGATGGGCTCTGTGTGGCCCGTTCTGCCTGGTTTTACAGCACATTTCACTTCTGAGCACCAGCATTAGGAGCAGTGAGAGTAACTGATAATGTTTTGATTGCACTGAATACAGTGCTAATGCATCATTGAATTTATAACATGTGCGGATTGATGTAATATATATTTGCACAATTTATTTTAATTACCTGTCTCTGTATTCCTAAGTAAACTCTTGAGGTCACATGTTGAGCCCTTAATATATCCTTGCTTAAAGACGGACGCTTCTGCATCTTCTCTAAGTTGAGATAAGCTGTGTCACCCGTTTAAGGCTTGTAACTCTTGTGTAAGCTTCTCCTGGATGTGGCTGTTAATGGTAGCATATGTTTTCCTTTTAAGGATCTAATTAAACTCTGGGATCTTTGTTAGTGAAACTTTCCACTGTGCATGTTACCAGGTTTTGTGTACAGTGTCAGATAGTTCCATCATTCTATAGCGCCTGTTCACCGTTCCGTGATTTTCACATGCCAGGCTTATCTTTAGCACCGGGAGCCTCCTGAATTTAGTTCTGCTGTCTTACGACGTTTTTCCCCAGTCCTGCTTTATTTTGCATGAGCATTAAGCGAAAATTTTACAGTGAATTTGTTCTTAGGCCGCAGAATGATTCACTGCTAGTTTATTAAGGATTGCAGAGTTTCTGTTTGTTTTAAAAATTAGCGTGAGCATTCACCTTTTCTGAAACAGGATTGTCTTTAGGTTTCAAATTGAGTTATGAAGATCTGAATTTAGAGTAGACTTGTTTGAAGACAAGTTTTTGAATAAGATTCCTCTTCTTTGTAAAGATTTTGTTGCTATTGTTCTGCCTACTGTTGAGCTAAGCCCAGCACCCCCCCCAAAAAAAAAGAAAAAAATCAAGGCATGGTCTTTGAACAGATTCAGTTGATACTTGTTATTTTCTTTTAAGAAAAAATTGTCTCTAATATGAAGTAGAATCTAACTCTGAGTGGTTGCTGTCTCAGACAGCATTCTGAGGACTCGACAGGGGCCAGTCCACGCGAGCGGTAGTTCTGTAAGGAAGGCGCCGCAGGTGTCCCCGTTTTACTGATGGGGACACAGCCCGGGGCTGGCGGAGCCGGCATGAGGACTGTGCCGCTCCGCTCCACTGCCCCTGGGGAGTGTGAAGGTGAAAGTTTAGCGCTTCTGTATGTTTCAGTGTCGCATTTGAGGTGAACAATTCAAGGAGTAGAGTCCACCAAAGAAAGCAGTAGCATTTTGCAATAATTGCCTGCATTCTGCTGACTTTGACAGAGCTGCGCGTGAGGAGACCTGGCTCCTCCAGCCACCAGCCATTTTCATTTTTTAGCTCCTGATGGTCCTCCCAGACCGGTTTCCGAGAGGGGCTCTCGGGGCTGGTCACAGAACAGACTTCTAAGTGGATGGAGTCATTCTTCTTTGTCACTGTAGGAACTGAGGTCAGTTCTGAGCCCCGCATTGACACTGCTGAAACAGTTTGTACATTTATCAAATTTATCAGCTTCTCTCCGAGTGTAATTTACAGCGGTAACTGCGTTAGCCCTGGGAGGCAACAGGAAGTCCTGTTTGATGTGCCTTGGTGAGCAGCTGCCAGGCTGCGCTGGCGTTAACCCCAAGGGGGGAAGGTGTACTGCACTCATCTGTGCGCAGAGGGACTCGGAGAGGAGGGGCTTTCTCCTGCCTGGTGGTTGATTTGGATTTTTCAGTGTCAAAAAGACTCATTAAAAAGTGAAAACAGAAAACCACAGCAGTGCCCTAGCTGTGATTGAACCGTGCTACCGTTAACCATCAGTGTTGACCAGTGAGGCAGATCCAGGCTTCCTCTAAAGTGGCCGAGCTGCCTGCTGTGTCTTTCTCTGTCTTTGAAAGTTTTTTCTTGGCTTTGGTTTTGCCTACTCAATAAAGTGGTTACCTTAAGAAGTAATTGTGTAGTGTTTTAAACATGCTAGAGAATACTAATAACTAAAGGCTCTATAAAACTAGGTTAGCCATCGACAACAGGAATCCATATCAGATACTTAATGGCTTTTATAGGCTGGGGTGTCATTAATATCAATTATTTTAAACACCCACGGTGTTTATCCCAGGAACCCTGGCTCTGCCCTGTGCTGGGGAACCATAAATGAAATTGGACAGTCCCTGTTCTTTGAGCATCTCTACACAAGGAAAGAGACTCAGCAGCAAAGCTGAGAGCACACAGGACAGAGACACAACTGCTGAAGTCATTCTGAGCTTAGGATTACACGGGGAAAATCATTCTGGCTTTCTATGAGAATAATCTTAGAGCTGGTGCTTTACTGGTTTTTCTCATATTTCGTTTTTACATATTCTTCGTTAGGAAATTAAAATCTAAAAAACTCTTTATTATATATTGGCCACATCACACATTTACCCAGTTCAGTTCCGTTCAGTCGTTCAGTCGTGTCCGACTCTTTGAGACCCCATGAATCACAGCGCGCCAGGCCTCCCTGTCCATCACCCACTCCCGGAGTTCACTCAGACTCACGTCCATCGAGTCAGTGATGCCATCCAGCCATCTCATCCTCTGTCGTCCCCTTCTCCTCCTGCCCCCAATCCCTCCCAGCATCAGAGTCTTTTCCAATGAGTCAACTCTTCGCATGAGGTGGCCAGAGTACTGGAGTTTCACCTTTAGCATCAGTCCTTCCAAAGAAATCCCAGGGCTGATCTCCTTTAGAATGAACTGGTTGGATCTCCTTGCAGTCCAAGGGACTCTCAACATCTTCTCCAACACCACACTTCAAAAGCATCAATTCTTCGGTGCTCAGCCTTCTTCACAGTCCAGCTCTCACATCATACATGACTACTGGAAAAACCATGGCCTTGACTAGATGGACCTTAGTCGGCAAAATAATGTCTCTGCTTTTGAATATACTATCTAGGTTGGTCATAACTTTTCTTCCAAGGAGTAAGAGTCTTTTAATTTCATGGCTGCAGTCACCATCTGCAGTGATTTTGGAGCCCAAAAAAATAAAGTCTGACACTGTTTCCACTGTTTCCCCATCTATTTCCCATGGAGTGATGGGACCGGATGCCATGATCTTCGTTTTCTGAATGCTGAGCTTTAAGCCAGTTAGGTACCCGTAAATGATGTGCCTTGTCCTATGCTTGTTTTAAAGTTTGAAGGTAATCACCTAAGATATCTGATTTTGCCCACTGCGTTTAAGCTCAGAAGATTGTTACAGGTGCCTTTCCGGTTGTGGAGCATCGATGCTTTCCTTTGGTTGCGCTAATGAAGCTGAACGTCAGTGATCTCCACTCAGAAATGTCATAGTTGAGCATTCATAGCTCTAAGTCCTCGTCAGATGTGTTCTTTATGTGTGTGAATTTCTTTTATGGTTTAAAATATGTAATGCTTAAGACTATTTCCGTAAGGTCTAGATTTTCTTGCGATCTTGATAGCCAGTCGACTTTCAAATATACAGTAATCTTGTGAAACAGTGCATATTAATTTAAAACCTTGAGCTTGGACAGTTGTCAGGTGTGACTTTTATGAGACATCTGTGTGTCTCTAATTGGTTGTCTGCGTGGTCTTTTAACCCCGGGTTTGAGGGCGTCGCTGTTTGGCTTCCGGCTGTGCGGCTCCTGGACCCCAGCTCCCTAGCTGGGAGTGACCCCGGGGCCCTCAGCAGTGACGCACGGAGTCCTGGCCGCCAGGCCACCAGGGAGTCCCTTTGCTTTCCCTTTAGTGGCATGTCACCACACGCGCAGCGGTTTAGTGCATTTCTGAATATTTGCTTAGATAATCTCGTTAGTTCTCCAGTATTTATTTAAGATTCAGCTCCAGCGCAGAAGAGCACGATGTGGGAGCCAAGTAAACGCGTGGCATAACCACGAAAGGGCAGGTTTACACTGTGGAAGCCTCCTGAAGCTGTGTGTTGCGCTCACACGTCAGTCATCCTGGTGTTCACTTGTTCGTTGCCTCTGCTTATATTTCTTGACGCACTGGTTCTTGGGTCTCACTGTCTCAGGGTCTCCTCAGGACCAGGTGGCGGCTGTTGCCTGGAGTTAGAGCTGCTGCGGGTGCTGCCTTTTGTGGGTGCTTGTCAGCCGGAGGCTCCAGGCCCGCGTGCAGTTAGTCCCTGTGGGGCAGGCGTTAGTGGCCTCTTACCTCAGTCTGCAGACTTGCACTCCCATGACTGAAGGCCTGTTTAAATCTAAAACCGTGCCAGTCTTCTGTAGTAGGCATATCTGCACGGGAAATTAGATAAAATTTACTGAGAGGAAAGCTGTCTTTTGAATCTCAACACTGGGTGTCTGTTGGTCCAGTTTAAAATTGTTACATCAGCTTTCATTGCCTTTGACACTCTTTCGTCACTTCAGTGGTTTTTTAATGGTTACTTCTGTGAGCTTTGGTTTTTCAGTACTAAATACCACTAGCAGCTTGTGGTACTAAAAATGAATGTACAGAAAGGGAGTATGTTTGAAGGTGTTTTGAAATCACAGAATTTGAGTTGTGTCTGACTCTTTGCGACCCCATGGACTGCAGCACGCCAGGCTTCCCTGTCCATCACCATCTCCTGGAGCTTGCTCAAACTCATGTCCATTGAGTTGGTGATGCCATCCAACCATCTCATCCTCTGCCGCCCCCTTCTACTCCTGCTCTCAATCTTTCCCAGCATCAGGCAGGGTCTTTTCCTGTGAGTTGGCTGTTCGCATCTGGTGGCCAAAGTATTGGAGCTTCAGCTTTAACATCAGTCCTTCCAATGAATATTCAGGGTTGGTTTCATTTAGGATGGACTGGTTGGGTCTCCTTGCAGTCCAAGGGACTCTCTAGAGTCTCCTCCAACACCACAGTTCAAAAGCATCAGTTCTTCAACCCTCAGCCTTCTTTAGGAGAAGGAAATGGCGCCCCACTCCAGTACTCTTGCCTGGCAAATCCCTTGGACAGAGAAGCCTGGTGGGCTACAGTCCATGGGGCCACTAGGAGTCAGACACGACTGAGCGACTTCACTTTCACTTTTCACTTTCATGCATTGGAGAAGGAAATGGCAATCCACTCCAGTGTTCTTGCCTGGAGAATCCCAGGGACGGGGGAGCCTGGTGGGCTGCCATCTCTGGGGTCGCACAGAGTCGGACATGACTGAAGCAACTTAGCAGCAGCAGCAGCAGCAGCCTTCTTTATGGTCCAACTTTCACATCCATGCATGACTACTAGAAAAATCATTTCTTTGACTGTATGACTTTGCTGGCAAAGTAATGTCTCTGCTTTTTACTATGCTGTCTAGGTTTGTCATAGCTTTTCTTCCAAGGAGCAAGTGTCTTTTAATTTCATGGCTGCAGTCACTGTCCACAGTGATTTTGGAGCCCAGAAAAATAAAATGTACCACTGTTTCCACTTTTCCCCCCATCTGTTTGCCATGAAGTGATGGGACCAGATGCCATGATCTTCGTTTTTGAATGTTGCGATTTAAGGCAGCTTTTCCGCTCTCCTTTCCTTCTCATCAAGGGGCTCTTTAGTTCCTCTTCACTTTTTGACATTAGAGTGGTATCATCTGCATATCTGAAGTTGTTATTTTTCCCAGCAGTCTTGATTCCAGCTTGTGTTTCATCCAGCCCAGCATTTCACATGATGTACTCTGCATATAAGTTAAATAAGCAGGGTGATAGTATACAGCCTCGATGTACTCCTTTCCCAATTTTGAACAAGTCCATTTTTCCATGTTCAGTTCTAACCATTGCTTCTTGACCTGCATACAGGTTTCTTAGGAGGCAGGTCAGGTGGTCTGGTATTCTCATCTCTTAAGAACATTCTACAGTTGTGATCCACACAGTCAGAGGCTTTAGCGTACTCAGTGAAGCAGACATAGATGTTTTTCTGGATTCTCTTTCTCTGATCCAACGTATGTTGGCAATTTGATCTCCGATTCCTCTGCCTTTTTAAAATGCAGCCTGTCCATCTGGAAGCTCGCGGCTCAGGTACTGCTGCGGCCTGCTCTGAAGGGTTCTGAGCATCACTTTGCTGGCGTATGGGCTTCCATCTGGAAGCTCGCGGCTCGTGCACTGCGCAGCCGGCTCTGAAGGGCTTCCATCTGGAAGCTCGTGGCTCCTGCACTGTTCTGAGCGTCACTTTGCTGGCATATGGGCTTCCTTCGTGGCTGAGCAGTAGAGAATCTGCCTGCGATGCAGGAGGCCTGAATTCAGTCCCTGGGATGAAAGGATTCCCTGGAGAAGGGAATGGTAACCCACTCTAGTATTCTTGCCTGGAGAGTTCCATGGACAGAAGAGCCTAGCAGGCTACAGTCCATGGGGTCACAGAGAGTCAGACAGCACTGAGTGGCTAACACTTTGCTGGCATGTGAGATGAGTGCAATTTTGCGGTAGTTTGACCATTCTTTGGTGCTGCCTTTCTTTGGGATTGGAATGAAAACTGACCTTTTTCCTGTCCTGTGGCCACTGCGGTGTTTTCCCAATTTGCTGGCATATTGAGTGCAGCACTTCAGAGCATCATCATCTTTCAGGATTTGAAATAGCTCATCAGGAATTCTATCACCACTAGCTTTGTTCATAGTGATGCTTCTTAGCTAAGGCCCACTTGACTTCACATTCCCGGAAGTCTGGCTCTAGGTAAGTGATCACACCATCGTGGTTATCTGGGTCAATAAGATCTTTTTCGTACAGTTCTTCTGTGTATTCTTGCCACCTCTTCTTAATATCTTCTGCTTCTGTTAGGTCCGTCCTGTTTCTGTCCTTTATTGTATCCATCTTTGCATGAAATGTTCCCTTGGTATCTTTCTATTTTTTTGCATTGTTAAGAAGGCTTGCTGCTTGGAACTCTGCATTCAGATGGGTTTATCTTTCTCTTTCTCCTTTGCCTTTCACTGCTCTTTTCTCAGCTGTTTTTGTAAGGCCTCCTCAGACAACCAGTTTGCCTTGTTGCGTTTGTTTTTCTTGGGGGTGGTTTTGGTCACTGCTTCCTGTACAGTGGTGCAGACCTCGTCCGTAGTTCTTCAGGCGCTCTGTCTACCAGACCTAGTACCGTGAGTCTGCTTGTTACCTCCTCTGTGTAATCATAGGGGCTGAATTCAGGCCATACCAGAATGACCTAGCGGCTTTCCCTACTTTTTCAGTTTAAGTCTGAATTTTGCCATAAGGAGCTGATGATCTGAGCCACAGTCAACTCCAGGTCTTGTTTTTGCTGACTGTATAGAGCGTCTCCATTTTCATCTCTGAAGACTATAATGAATCTGATTTTGGTAATGATCCTCTGGATCCAGTTAAATTTTCATAATTTCTTAAAATTTGTATTTTTCTCTACAAGTTAGAAAAAATAATTTAAGTAAAGGACAAAAATGTTCTTAGGAGATATGACATTTCCAAAATATTTTGGGAATTTGTCCACACCTCATATTGCCAAATATAAAAATATGTGTCACCCAGTTAAACTTGGATTTCAGAGAAACAGCAAACGCATTTTAGATGCAAGTGCATCCTGTGTGATACTTGGGGTACATTTATGCTTCTTAAAACCTGTGTTTGAGACACCCTTTGAATAAAGCTCTGTGTAGAAGACAGCTATGCTAAGAATTGTGTTTGGCGTTTGTCTGAGAGTCAGCTCCCCTGGCCGGGCCGCGTCCTCCCTGGCCGGGCCGCGTCCTCCCTGGCACCTCCGCGTCCTCCCTGGCACCTCCGCGTCCCGCGTCCCGTCCGCTTTCGGACGTGCTTTTCCGCAGGGGCTTCTGCCGCCAGCCCTTCCGCTTAGGCCTGGCTCCGCCTGTGCCTTGTCCTTGCTGCCTGCCTCCCGTCCCCCACCTCTCTCTTCCCTCTCGTTCCTACAAGGCTTTCTGTGTGCACTTTCTCTGGGCTGTGCTAGTCTTCGTTGCTGCAGGGCTGTTCTCCAGCCGTGGGGGCGGGGCCTGCTCTCCGGTGGCCGCACCGCGCCTCTGGTGACGGTGGCCTCCCCTGTGCGGCGCGGGCTCTCGGGCACGCGGGCACCGGGCCTGTGGCTCCCAGAGCTAGCTTCTCCTAGCATGTGGGATCTTCCTGTTAAGGGATCAAGCCCAGGTCTGCTGCACTGGCCGGCGGAGTCTTGACCACTGAGCCTCCAGGCGAGCCTTCCTTCCTCTGGTTTTGAAAGAGGATACAGTGATGCCAGGATAGGACGCTGTGCGCTTCTCCTCTTTCCTGTCTAGAGCGTGAGAGTATGGGAGGGAGGGAACGCCTGTGCTGAGAGTGCACGCTCACTCTCACGGTGGTTTAGGGTGAGTCATGGCAGTGGTCCTCTCTGAAGAGCTGGACCATGCTTGCCACCTCCAGGACAGAAACGTCCTCGGCAGGAGAGGTTGGCCGGTCTTGAACACCAGAACGTGGAGGACAGTTTGTCTCCTGGGGTCAGGTAGCCGCAGACGTGAGCACATGACCGCTCTGCGGAGCGCCACCTCCTCAGCTGTGCGGTGCGAAAGTGTCAGGACTCGGAGGGGGTGCGGGGGGTGATGCGTGGGAGCCACAGGTGAACGGGTGCCTTTAAATAAACACATTAACTGTCAGAAGGCACGGCTTTTGTCGACAGTTGTGGGTGGTGGGTAAATTTCAGCACAGTAGCTGTTACAGCTGAATTTACTTAGAATACTAGTGTGGGTGTGCGAAAGGAGAGATGCTGTGCCACGCTCATCATGCCTAGGGATCCTGCTTCTGTCCCCACTGTTGGAAGAGCTCCTGCTGGTGTGCTCCGTGTGAACCCCGCTGAGTTTGTCCCGAACCTCAGTGAGCAGAACGTAGCTCACTGAGGTATCCTTTCTCCTGGGAGCAAAACTGAGAGACACCCAGGAGTCAGGTGTGTGAGGTCAGCGGCCGTGCCCTGCTTGTGACCAGCAGGTCGCCAGGTGGAACCGGACACTCCGTCCACTTCGACTGGGCTTAAAATCAGTCTCCCTCAAGCACTGCCTGTGTGTGGCCTAACCCCGAGCAGGCGCCGCCGCCGCTGCTGGAGGACCACAGGCTCTCGCTGCTTACCTGTGACGCGTTCCTGCTGGCTCAGAAAGGGCGTTGCCGTAGCGTCACAGTAGGCTTCAGTGTGCCGTGTGGTGGACGTCACCGCAAAATCGGCAGCGTGTGCCCACCAGCGTGAGAGCTGTGTTCGAGAGCCTGAGTGGTTTTCGCTGGTGCCGCTTTGTCTGGATGGCTGAGCTGCTCAGGTGGTACTCTTCCTCTTTCCTGGTTATGTGGTCTAGCTGGAGTCTGTGTCATGGAGGCCTGAGATAGCAACCAGGGACCCCTTCTCTCCCACTTTGGTTGAACACAGAATGACATTTCCTAATGCATTGTTCAAATTGTATTTTACTGAATTGGAAGCAGCGTGTACAGAAGCCTGGCGGACTTTCAGAAAACACGGTCAGAGTCACTACGTACATAGTGGTTGCAGGACCCACTCCTGCTCACAAAGGCCGTGGTCTTGTAAAGACCCTTGGGTCTCCCAGTTCCGTGTTGGTTTTCCCTTGTTTACTGCAAACACGTTTCTGCTCTGCGTGTCGCTTCATGTCTTTTGAAGCCCGGCAGGACTGTCAGACGCCTTTGATCGCACATCACAGGATTACCACTGTTGGTCAGTGGGCGCCGGCTGCTTCTCTAGGTAGCCAGTCGTATTCTGTTTCGGGGGGCTCACGGCAGGGTTCTGTTTATGGAGGGGCTGATGTCCCCTGAGGGGACAGCAGTGTGGTCTGGGCTGGGATAGCAGGTGGCATTGGGCAACCAGAGTGTGCGGGGAGGCTTTCTGGAGGAGGGTCGGCTGGGCTTGTGTAGAATTAGGGGGGAGCCGTAGACGAATTCCAGAGGCTTCCGTCCGGGAGATACTGAAAATGTCTCTGGAAGATGGACAAGGCGCATCTAGGACACTGCCCCCTCTCCCCACTGGCATCCTCAGATAGCGTGTTTTCAGAAGAATCAATGTGTTCTAGCCTTAGGAGAACTGCTGTGCCTGGAGGTGTCTTTCATTATAGCTCAGGTGAGCTTATGCATTTTCACGTTGTGTTTTAAAAATTACTGCCTCCCTTGCAGCTTTTAAAAAGTCAGCCCTTGCACGTTTGTGTCATTTTCTCTCTTTGTTGGTGGGTCGTTGACCGCTTTGTACATAAGCTCCCTGCTGTGGTCACGGAGCGAGACGCTCTTCCGTGAGCGGGCTTGCTGTTGGTCTGGCAGCCCCTCGGGGAGCCGTGCGCGCCTCTGCCTCCATGGTGTGCGGGCGTCCCCGGGCTGCCTGCGTGACCTGGTCCTGCCCCCTCCCCTGCCCCCAGGTCATCACCAACCTCGTGAAGATGCTGAAGTCCAGGGACACGCGGAGGAGCTTCTGCCCCCCCAATCACTGGCTGTCAGAGCAAGAGGATATCAAAGCAGATAAGGTATTGCTGGAAGATCTTCTACATATTTTTCATTAGACTTATTCTTTCAGCTTGCATCTTTTCTGAGAAGAATAAATCTTTTCAGGTTGTGTATCATGTAGTTAATAATTAGGAGTGCACTTTTGTTGCCGACTCTTAGATCGCATGATGGAGCACATAGCAACGTCACTGACTTACACGTGCGTCCTGCGATCGTTGTCAATCCTGATTTGCTTTAAGCCACAAAGTGTATTGGCGTGTAATGGTTTTTTGGGGGGAGTTGAAAAACTTTTGCTTTTATTGTATCAGTATATTTTTAGTATTAATACTTAAAAGAGATGGGACTTACCTATGACTTTCTAAAGGGATAGAGACAAATGTGAGTATTATTAAGGTCTAGATGTAAAGTAAATTCAGTAGTGTGGCCTGTTCTGAAATAATGAAAACAGCATTACCAAAGGACTCGGGGTGTTTTCATTTTTGTTTGTCAGGAAAACACATGACTGGATTCATCTCAGAATCTCGGGGCTAGGGGCAGAGAGTGACTGGGTATAGAAGAAGCGTGACTGCAGAAATGGTAAAGAAAAGAAACATCAGGAGTGTTCAGAAGCGTTGCTTTGTCCGCACGCACGCTGCATCTTTGCATTAAGCTTGTGGCACCCAGCCCTGCCCATGGCCCAGGCTGAGGAGCTGCGGCCGGTCCTGTAGCGGCGAGGGCCTCGGGCCTGTGGGCCTTTCTGACAGGGGTCAGGTGAGGGGACCCGAGAGACAGTGGGTTAGTACTTACCAGCCTTATTTGGCTACTCATCCATACAACGTGTTTCAGTCATGAATATTCGGTAACGGTAATAAACTGCTAGATTTTAAGGGTGATCTGGTTTCTTTGTAAAGCAATCATTGTGTGGTGGTTTACTGTGGCCAGATATTACATGTTGTTGATTAGAGCAAGTAGAGATGTCCCTGGAGTGTATGTAGGAAAAATAACTGCAGTGTGAAAATGTGAAAGGTGGCCCACATAGGGGAGAGTATGAGAGCGTCTCCTGGGAAGGAGCAGGCGGGACTGAGCAGTCTGTGGCCCCGCAGGTCACCCAGCTCTACGTCCCAGCGTCCAGGAACGCGTGGCGGTTCCGGCGGATGGGGAGGATTGGGCCCCTGCGGTCCACGCTGGACGGTGAGTGCCCTGCGCCCACGCACCCCATGCCCCGAGCTGGCCGAGCGTGGGCTGTGTGCTACTGCACGTGCCCTGCAGGCCGCACTGGACGGTGCGTGCCCTGCACCTGCGCGCCCCGTGCCCTGAGCTGGCCGAGCGTGGGCTGTGTGCTGCCGTGCGTGCCCTGTGGGCCACACTGGATGGTGCGTGCCCCGCGCCCGTGCGCCCCGTGCCCTGAGCTGGCCGAGCGTGGGCTGTGTGCTGCCACGCACGCCGCGGGTTCCTGGCCTGTGGCCTCTGACCTCGGTCAGCTGGGTCAGGAGTCTCATCTCTGGAAAGCGCCTCGTGACTGGGAGCCAGCCCCCTCCCGCCCCTGGCAGCCCCAGTAGTGCCCCCTGTGCCAGGGTGTCTGGGAGTGCAGCCTGGCAGAGTGCAGCCCCGCATCTGCAGGGGCAGGCGGGCTCACGGGGCGTCCTCTGGTTGCAGTAGGTCTGGAGTCCCCGCCGCTGTCCGTGTCCGAGGAGAGGCAGCTCGCCATCCTGACCCAGCTGCCCTTTGTGGTTCCGTTTGAGGAGCGGGTGAAGGTACGTTTCCAGTTGGTTCTCTGCAGATTGACTCAGCGGGTTCAGTGTGAAAAAGTAACACCAGTGGGAAGTTTTCTGAAGCCTGTGATTGAATAATGTGTTTTCTCACTAGATTGTAATAGTTGACCATGGTTTATAAAATCATAACCCAACCAAATACCTCTTGAAAGATGTTTTGTTTCTATTCACCAACTTACTTAGCAAATTTCTGAAAACGGCCTCACTTCTCTACTTACAAAACAGCTTCAAGGGGGTGTTTTTAGGCCTGCCCACTCTTCTCACAGGGTGAACATTTAACACTATTGACATTTCTTCATTAAACCACACACATTAACACAACATTGTGAATCAAATATACTCCAGTAAAAAGTAAAAAAAGAAACCTCACACACGCTTGCACACTCATACGCACATGGTGTTACATAACTCCTGAGCGCCCTCTACTGGACTTTTAGCATAAAACCAGCTACCGGGGTTTTCTCACCCTGGGGATCGCCCTACCGATACCAGCATCAATGTACCGCTTCTCACAGCTGCTCTTCTTCCTGCTCCACCTGGAGTTGTATAGAAGTCTCCAGAAGGAAGTACCGAAAATGTGCCATAGCATGGGATTTTAAAAGTTTGTTGTGAAGTGGGGGAAAAGAGCAGTATTACATAAATACTGCACATTTATTGATAAGGCATAACATCAGTATTTGGTATCTTGGCCTTTAAAACTCGTCTCAGAATTTATGCAGATAACAAACTTAAGGTTTATGTAACAATTTCTTCTTTTGGTTGCTTGTGTTTATAACAAAATGTTGTTTTCAAGTAACCTTATAATTTCTCCTTTGTTAGATCTTTCAGAGATTGATTTATGCAGATAAGCAAGAAGTTCAAGGAGATGGTCCATTTCTGGATGGAATTAATGTCACAATAAGAAGAAATTATATTTATGAAGATGCTTATGACAAACTTTCCCCTGAAAATGGTACATATCATTCTCTCTGTATGTGTTCATATGACAGGGGGAGGCTGGGGGGGTTATAGGAAAGGGTGATCATTACAAAAATTAGTGTTGATCATCTTATTCTGTGATGACTGTTTAAAACAAATGTACGTCAGATTTGGGGGAATGTATGTCTGTTATCAAATAATGATTCTAATATTGGCAAATACTTATTGCCACAGAAACCTTTCAGATGTTGCTTTTGTTTTTTTAAGATAAGAAACTCTTCCTGTCCCCAAATATCTGTCTTTAAAATTTAGCTGACAAGCTCTAATTATAAAAATGTTGGTGGAGAGCCATATACAGACTGTATTTCGTTTATAACAGTCTATGTGAATATCGTAAAATGTAAGCCGAGTTAAATATACTAAAGTAAACACCACTGCAATCCCAATTTCTTGATAGAAAGGTAAGAGTGCTTCCGTGACACTTCTGTGAGAGGAGAGAATTGCATGGTAACGCTGATTTGGACAGCACTCGGGTGAACGGCACATTTTTGTCTTATGTTAATCTTTGGCACTCAGTGTTAACAGGTTTAGTGTTACTAATTTATTTATTAATAGTTTTATCTTCAGAATTTGGTGTCCATGCTATCACATGAAATCAGTGTTACATCAGTACAGGTGATGGGAGCTTGTCAGCTGTGGGATAGCAATTGCCTGTTCTTTTAGGGCAGCAATTTAAATTTCTTCCAGAAAAGCAGAGCCTCTCATTTTGAATACTTTCTCTCTTCTCAGATAAAGAGCTATTTTTGTCATTTTGTAGGAGCAGCAGAGGAAGGCTGGCTTCACTTGTTCCCTTACTCTGTTCTCGATTTTGTGTGCCGAATTTTTGTTCTACACGTAACTTAGTTCTGTTATGTATGCCGTAGCCCTCTAACGTCCAGCACCGCACACTGAGGCGGACTCTGAGCTGCAGTCTGACCGCAGACTGAGTGCCCCACTCTGTGGGTCACTCTCGCCTGGGATGCCATGCTTTCAGAGCTTTCTGTATGAGCGAGGCAGAGATCAGCTGCTCTGATCCCTAGCGTAGGTGCTTTGGGGAGGAAGCGAGAGCTCACGCTCTGGGCCCTGCGGCTCCTTGGAGACGAGCCCCAGCCGCAGTCGTGCCGTGCCGTGTGTCACTGTGTTGGCAGTCCTCTGTCTGTGTGTCCCGCTTCACTGAGGGCCTCGTGGTCTAAGCCAGGGTCCCCACAGCTAGCGCTCAGTAGATGTTTGTTGAACTTGTGTTTGAAAACAAGGAAAATGAGCCGTAACAGGGTGTCAAATCGGCCACGGTTGGCAGGGTGTTCAGGGAGGAGCCGAGGTGTGCTTGATGCTTGGAGGCTTCCTGAGACTGAGGACACGAGGCAGGACTTGGGAACCAGGAGCCCAGTGCCGCGTGAGGGGCCGCAGGGGAGGGCGTGGCTGTCCACGGCAGACCCGCTTCTGTGCTGGTGAACCGGGGCTTCCGTCAGGGGCTCGAATATCTCTGAGCTCTTCAGCCAAAATGAGAACGTGTGCTTAGCAACAGTTTTCAGTTAACTCTAAAACTGTTTCATGGAGAGTACGCTGTTCCTGCTCAATGACACAAGCCCCAGATTCCTAATGACTCCTTAAGCTTGAGAATTACTCAGAAGTTGGCCACATGCCAGCTCTTCAGCTGTGCTTGCTGATAGTCTCACCGAGTCTAAAGAATTTGGAAAAATCATATAATATCTGTATTACAGTGCTTTAAATCTTTAAAGTGTTCTTTAAGTCTGACCCTTATTGATTAAGAAGTTTTAAACAATATATTAAAATTGTTTGATACTTTGCTATGCAGATTGTGAAATTAAATATCATCTCAGTATGTTTAGTTTACTTACGGAAAATTGGTTTGAAGTGCTTTGTTGCCTAGTCATTTACATGTAACCAATTAGTATGATTTTTCCATATATCATTTAGTCACGGAAGCAAATAATGGCCGTTCGTTATGGGCTCTCGTATCTCATATCGTCTCAGAACAGTCTTATGAATTGTGGGTTTCGCCTCCTTTGACACGCGAGCTGATGTGGTGGAGCTCAGAGCAGCTGTGTGGTCTCTTTTGCAGTTGGGAGCTCAGCGAGCAGGGTGACATGTGCATTTCTCTGTGTGGACTGTGGGCGGGAGTGCGCCTGCCCTTGGAGCTCGTGGCTCTGAGAGGGGAGCTGGCGCCCCCCACCACGGCACGCTCAGTGTGGCCCACTGTGCAGGGCGGCGGCTGGAGCCGTGCTGGGCTCCGCTCAGTTCCTGAGAGCGCGCTCCTGCTCCTGCGTGCTGGTTTTGTTTTGTTTAATGGGCAAGATTTGTTACCTTGTTCTTCTGAAGAAGAAATGATAACGGTAAAATCAAAATCCGGTTGACCCTTGAACAATGCAGGTTTGAACTGTGCAGGTCCACTTGGGCAAATTTTTCTTTTCAAGAAATACATTGGCAAACTTTTTGGAAGTGAAGTGAAGTCGCTCAGTCGTGTCGGACTCTTTGCGACCACGTGGGCTGTAGCCTACCAGGCTCCTCTGTCCATGGGATTTTCCAGGCAATAGTCCTGGAGTGGATTGCCATTTCCTTCTCCAGGAACTTTTTGGAGATTTGTGACAATTTCAAAACACTGGCAGGTGAACTACTCAACCTAGAATACTGCAGAAGTTAAGAAAAATTTGTCACGAATGCATGAGACATATGTAGAGGCTAGTCTGTTTTATCACTTATTGCCAAAAATATGCACAAAATCTATTATAAAAAGTTAAAATGTATCAAAACTTACGGAGACACTCAGAGGACATGTGTGGGGCCCGCAGCTGGGAGGGATGGAAACAGGCGCGTGGTTGCAGGGGAGCCGGAGCCGTGGGAGCCGCCTGTCTGCAGGGTCAGTATACCCCCTCGACCAGGGCCGCCTCTGCTTGCTGCTGCCTGAGCCCCGCCTCCGCCTGATCACGCCCCGTGCCAAACAGAGGCCAGTGGAAAGCGCCCACTTGCGCGTCCCTGTGTCTCCCTCGTGGCTGGCGCAGCCCCGCAAGCCCCACGGAGTGCTGCTCATGGCGCCGGGCGCGCTCCCAGGGCGCAGGGAAGAGGCAGGACGCTCCTGGGAGATGTCCAGATGTCTGGTCTGTGTCCGCAGCTGTGGGCACCACCCCTGCAAGGCAGAGAACCCAAAGTGAGGACCACTGTCAGGGAAAGGGAGGCGAAGGAAAGGTTTGTGGAGCTGTGGCGGCAGCTACACGCAGGCAGGAGAGCCTTGCGTGTCTTGTGGCACCCCATTTTTGTCTTGGATTGAAGGCGTGTTCAGGATTGTCATAAGAAAGGCGTTCCTACAGACATGATCTGAGACAGAGTGAAGTCCACATGCACAATAACGTTTTTTCTTCTACGCCTGCTTTTACTGATTGTTTAATTTCCGGTGACATTCATGTAATTAAAAATTACTAAGCGATTGTGATTTTTATTTTCATAATATTTTAAGTTTACATATTTATACAAAATTCAGATACATTTTCAGTTAATTTCCTTTTTCTGAAAAATTTTCCAGCTCAAAGTATATCCATATGTTCTGTTAAAGCTTTACATTTACCTGGGTTTAGTCGCTCAGTCGTGCCCAACTCTTGTGACCCTGTGGACTGCAGCCCGCCAGGCTCCTCTGTCCATGGGATTCTCCAGGCAGGAGTACTGCAGTGGGTTCCATTTCCTTCTGCACCACTTATCTTACATACCTTAAGATTTACTTTCTCTTATTAGTTGTAAAGAAAAAAAATCACTTAGTAACCATGTTGCTTTAAAAATTGTCAAGCGTTTTCAAGAGAGTCTTAAAATTGTGAAGAGAACCCTAAAATTTGTTTCCAGTTTGTTCAAAATGGCATGTTATGTTGCTATTTCATACCTTATATGACAGCCTGCAGGAAAAGGAAGGTGGCAGAGCCAAAACGGAAAGCAGCGTAGAAAGCAGTCTGGCTTAAAAGGTGCCGTGAGGACAGGAGAGGCAGTGCCTGGCCCCCACGGGCAGCAGGGCGCTCCCCGCGCCATCGGGACGGTCACTGAGGAGAAGGGACAGCTGCCTGAACAGGGCTCCAGCCAGACAGCAATGCGTGTTCTGGGAAAGACTGCCACAAAGGACAGTTACTAAAAGGAGGGCACGTGAGCAGCAGTGTTGGAGCAGGTCCTGTGCGCAGGCGCTCGCTCACCCCCAGCAGTCCATCCTTTGGTGGGACGGTGCGAGGGCCAGGACCCGAGAGCCCTTTTTCTGGATTGTTCTGTCAACGCCTGGTCCTTACCGTCAGTAAGCACCTGGTGGTTCAGAATGGCCTTCACGGGGGTTCTGACCTCGGGCGGTGCCCGTGGCCACCAGACCCCGTGAAAGTACAGGAGGGTCTGCTGGCTCCCAGAGCTCGTCTCTAACGGAACCTGTAGGTCGGGGCCGCGGGGACCTTCCAGACTCTGTACACAACGGTTCTCCCAAGGAAAGGCCCGTCAGCAATGTGTCAGAGAACCCGGCAAAGAGAGCATCACGTGAGCTTGGGGGGACCACATCCTTGGAGATGCCATCCTTGCTGGAGAGAGAGCCAAGAACGCACCCGAGCCGGGGCAACACGTTCCTGCTGGGGAGGCGTCCGGATGCGGCATGTGACTTCACAGGACTTCCGTCTGAGCCGGTCGGGGAAGGCATGGGCGGGGGTGGGGGACGGGGGGCGGCTGGTGATAGGCACGGGGGCCTCGGAGCAGGCCCCGGGCAGCCAGAGGACTCTACGTGAGGGGAGCTACTGGGCGACGACTGCCTCCGACCCAGGCCTGATGATGAGGAAGAGACGCCAGAGAGGCAGCGGAGCGGGAGACGCACGCAGAGCCCCAGGCAGGGCCTTCTGCTCGTCGAGGACGGCTTCTGACTTGTGTCACACCCTGGGTCTTCCGGGATACGGGCGCGAAGACTACAGCGAACAGTGGGAGCGGGGTCACCGCTGTACAGACAGGTTCAGAGAAGAGCAGAAACGTCGGGGCAGAAGCTGTGGTGTGTCTCCATCAAGTTAGGCCAAATGGGCCTGCCCCTCCTGTCCCCTCCACCACCTGCCTCTGCCACCCTGTGCAGCAAGACCACCCCTCTTCCTGCTCCCTCCCCAGCCCCACCCAGCCTAATGAGCCTGAAGACGGGAGGGGACAGGCTTCTGTAGTGACCCACTTCCACTTCATGGTAAAGAATCGTCGCACCGCCCAGTAACACGTTAGGTGCTGTATATGTGAGCGCCTTCCTGTTAAAGCCCGGTGTCTGTATAAGAGACTGCAGTGCCTTCATCTTCGTCCTCGTCACCCGAGTGTTGACCCTGCAGACCGTCCTGGTCAGGACTTGCAGGGAAGTGGACAGCCTGTGTTTTCAGAGGCCTAGAGTGAGGGATGCTGACCGTAATAGTACCGTGTCAGCTTTCTTCCTGCTTTGACTTGGCCTTCAAAGAGCTGTATTACCAAGCACTCTGCCTCTCTCTCTCTCATGATTGAGGAAACTGCTAATCACCTTTTCATCACAGGTAAGGGGTTTCTGAAACAGGGAACCGTGGTGCCAGCCCTGAACGGTGAGCAGCACTGGAACAGTGTGCGCTGTGAGCACTCCTCTGCGCTCGCTCCTTAGCGCACCGGCAGGACGGCTGCAGAGCGTCTTCCCGGTGCTGCTTCATCGGTGCCTGAGCCACTGTGCCCCTGAACAGATAGGCGTTCCTTTTCCACGTCGCTCAGTCCCTAAGTCGTTTCTGGCTGTTTGTGACCCCATGGACTGCAGCACGCCAGGCTTCCCTGTCCCTCACCATCTCCTAGAGTTTGCTCTTCCCTGGTGGCTCAGATGATAAAGAATCTGCCTGCAGTGGCTTTTTACCCAGGGTTTGATGCCTGGGTCGGGACAATCCCCTGGAGGAGGGCAGCCCACTCCAGTACTTGCCTGGAGAATTCCGTGGACGAGGAGCCTAGAATGCTACAGTCCGTAGGGTCGCAAAGAGGTGGACACAACTGAGCAGCTAACGCTTCCTCCCGTTTGCGTGTTGTTTGATGTCAGGTGTTGGTGACACGCACAGCATCTGCGGTGCTGTGTGTCGTGTAGACGGTGTTGTCGCAGGTGCTGACAGCTGGTGGTGGCTCTTAAAAGCAGATGATGTGCACTGGAGCTGGCAGTGAGTGAGCACAGTGCTGTGAATGTCTTCTCTCTTGCTTTCGACTTTTGTAATAATGTTTTCCTTTTCTCGCCTACTTCACCGTGAGAGTACATTATGTAGCTTGTATACCATATGAAAGGTACTAATTGACTGTTCGTGTTATCAGTGAGAGAGGCGCAGTTACACCTGGATTCTCAACTATGTGGACCCCGACTCCTGCTGAATTGTTCAAGGGTCAGTTTACTCAGGGCCCCCCTCCCAGTCTTACCCCCGTGAGTGGGTGCTTTCAATTTGTCTTTTGAATCCAGTGCCAAGAAGACTAGATTTGATTCTAAAAATACTGTGTTGCTGTGTCTTGTTGTTTACAGAAGTCAGATTTGGGGAGCCACAGGCTCTCAGCTCTCGCCAGAACTGAGAGGCAGCTTCTGTGAAGTCTCTGAGACAGACCCCTCCTCCCCTGCCTGGAGCGTCAGTGCCAGCAGTTAACGGGTGTGCCTTGGTTGGGCGTTTCCCAGTTACACAACGTTTGCTTACACTTAGAACTTGCAGAATATGACGCTGCTAACTGCTGACATTGAGCTTGAGAAGTATTGTATGTGCTGAATGCTCACAGTTCGTCCTTAAGGCTGCACATGGGAGGTAGATGTGGAGGCTGTGTTGCACCCACAGTCACCTGCTTGGAATTCTCTCTGAGGATGACTGTGTCTGGTAATTGATCAAAACAGATGCAGATAGCATGTCTGTGGAATCGAGTCACCAGCGAACAGCCCCTCATTTAAGTGTAGCTAGGTGTCAAACAGTGTGCGTTAAGCTGCAGCCCTGCCCTGGCCCTGTGTGCTGTGTGCCCTTGGATGAGTAGTTCTCTGTCCCTGTCCTTGGCTTTGTCACAAGGGAATGGGCTGTTCTTAGCGGGAGACGGTTGGGGCACTGGGAGCGGTTCCTGTGTGTGTGTGGTTCCTGGCGTGGGTTCCTGCCCGGGGTAGGAATCAGGTGGCTGTGCGCTCGCCAGGCGCAGCATTTGTCCTCCCTGGTGGGGTGGGCGGCCCTCCGCGCAGGCGCGGTCAGGGCGCACAGACTCACACGGCAGGTTCTGGGACCTTAACGCTGGCACTTGCCCATGGCGTGGTGGGGTTCGGTGGAACCTGCGCTGGCAAAGCCCGTCTCCAGGCTGTTTCCTGGAGGCCCCCTGGTGCCTTGAGGTGCTTCGGGCCGGACCTGTGTGAGCGACTGCACACTGCCTTGGCGGTGGCTGCGGAGCAGACCTGCGGCCGGGCCCCGCGCCCTCCCCTTCCATGCTGGGTGCCTGAAGGGCGCAGCGGGAAGCGAGGCAGGACGCGCCTTACAGGGTCAGACACCCACCTGCTCCGGGACTGAGCCGGGCAAAGGGCCTTTATGACGTGCGGAGCGGTCTTTCGTGGCCTGTGTCCTGAAGCCCGTAGTGGAAACTGTTGCACTCGCTGCGAGTCTGGGGCCTGGAGTCCTCCTTCTGTGCGCTGCCCTCACGAGGACCGCCCTCACGAGGGCCGTGTGCAGGTGTGTCTCGCGTGTCAGGCAGGCTTCAGCTTCTCGGGGTTTTTTAAAAATTTAGTCTTGTGGCACATTATATAACCAGAATTTTCCCCGTTCTTCAGCCAAATATTGTCTTAAGTGATGGTGCAGCCTCTGGCGTCCTGACTCTCATGCCATTCACTTCTTTCAGAATGTCTGTGTGACGTTAGCGTCGGGGACTTCTTTGTTTGTGTGTCTCTTTGCCTTCCTTGGTGACTTTGTGTGCCCGTATTATCCTTAGGTCCTAACTCTGCCTGCTCCCCTCTAGTGTTTGAGTTTGTTACAGTGTGGGGGGGGTTCATATTTTCTCCTGAACACCTGCCTCCTGCCCCTGCCCGCTCCATTCTTGATCAGGGTGGAGTCGTCCCAGGGAAGCCCTGGTCAGCCTAGCTCATTGTCTCCTCTTAATGTTGCTGTTTTTTTTTAAGCCTTGCATTAAAATAGTTTCAATATTCTTGCTCCCCTTCCCTAACTTCCTGTAATACCAACTTGTTTTATTGCTTTTTAAAAAGATATTTTCTCCTCACCCCACCCCCCTTTTTTAACAGAGCCTGACTTGAAAAAGCGGATCCGTGTGCACTTACTGAATGCGCACGGCCTGGACGAAGCCGGCATTGACGGCGGTGGCATTTTCAGAGAGTTTCTAAACGAGCTACTGAAGTCAGGGTTTAACCCCAACCAGGGGTTCTTTAAGACCACTAACGAAGGGCTTCTGTACCCCAACCCAGCTGCTCAGATGCTTGTGGGCGATGCCTTCGCCAGACATTACTACTTCCTGGGCAGGATGCTCGGAAAGGTAACGTACACTCAGCGTGAATGTGGGTCCCCAACCGCGGGTGCTGACATTGTGTGCTCCTGTGTGGCTGCTGTCTGACGATCTCTATTCAGAATTGCTTATGTAATTTTGACAAACCCCTGAATAGTGTTTTCTTTTATAGCTATAGTACATGCATACATAACATTAAAAATTATTGCCGTAGGAGAAGGGGGAGAGGACTGGGGGATGTTGACCCGGGCAGCTACAGTGGCAGCGGCGAAAAATTTAAAAAAAAAATTTACATGTGTAGAAACTAGAGAACACGGCTATGAAATTCTGCTTATAAGCCTCACAGTTATTACTTGCGTGCTTAGGCAGTGCAGATATTGTAAGTCTTTCCACAGTTGCTCTTGTTGATAACTAGCATTAAAAGTGATTCTTTGAAGGTTCTATGAAGTGTTCAAAGTGCTGTGAGACAGAGGGCCATAGTTACTCAGCGTGCGTTGAATGTGTATGCTGCGTGCCGTTTCTTTTGACATGTGGCCCCTTAAGGGTACTGCCAGAACGCTGCAGTGGCCAGAATGTAACACCTGATGGTGTGCGCCATCTCGCCAAACATAGCTTACTCTTTGTTGTAGATGAAAGGAAAATTTAATTATATAACCTGTTGGAGACTTCCTGTTTAGCGATGCAACTTTGAAAGCACACGTTCCCATTGAAGTCAGGAGCAGGACAGTCACCCATCACTAGACTAGACCGGCCCTGGCCTCCTTCTGTCCAGGCTGCTGCCCTAGGGTGCCGCAGGCCGGCAGCTTACACCCCGCAGAGGCTGGCTTCTCACAGCCCGGGGCCGGCCTCTGGCTCAGGGCACCATGTGTCCTGTTCGGTGCGGCCCCCGTCCTGGGCCGTGGCCGGGGTCCGGGGAGCTCCGCGGGGCTTCTCTGTAAGGGCGCTGACGCTGTTCATGCGAGCCGCACCCTCGTGCCCTAAGCACCAGGGGCTGCATCTCCCAGCACTGTCACGTCGTGGGGTTGGGGAAATCAGACCGTGGCGTGGCCCGCGGATGTGCAGGGCATAGCCCGCAGGTGCGCAGTTTCCGTCTGGTTCTTTTACTTCCCGTTTGAGATGGTGGAGAGGGATGCCTGATGTTTAATTGCCATCCACCACGTTTTTAGAGACTGGACTGTAACACAGGGACTGGAATCAGTTCATATTCTGAGGTCAAAGGAGTGGCCGGAGGCAGCTCAGAAACTCAGGGCAGCAGACTCCAGCCCCTGACCAGGTCTCCCCCGGTTCCATTGCTTAGGGAACGAGCAAGGCTCCCGAGCTGTGGCGGAGCCGGCTGCTCTCCCCGCGGTGGGAGCGGGTGGGCAGCGCTGGGCTCGGTGCTCTGGGCCCTCTCCCTCGGCGGTCTGTGCGCCGTGCAGTGGGGACACACGGGCCGGGGTCTCCGTGGCGGGAGCTGGCTCCCCGCGCCCTGGCTTGCAGCCTCTGTTCTCAGCAAGTGCTGGGGTGACAGGCGTGCTGGTCTCAGGGAGGCCCTGGGGAAGCGCGAGGAGGTGCCCAGGCTCCTGGAGACGCGTGTGAGGGCAGGAAAGTGGCGCTGGATTGCTGGGCACGTTTTGGTGTCCTGGGTGTCTGTTTTTTCCTTGTCCTGGTTTTATTGAGATAGAGTTCGCCAGCCATGCAGCTCACCCAGTTGAAAAGCACGGGTGAGGGGCTCCAGTGCCAGCACAGAGTTGCACGGTCACCGCTGTGAGCACAGGGCATTTTCATCACCCGTGTCAACCCTCCCCCTCCAGAAAGAAGCGAGGCAGGCGCCAGCCGGCTTTCGGGAAGCGTGCTGTGTGTCTCCTTTCCGTGCGCTGCTGCGCGTGGCCTCTGAAGTGGCCGCCTCTGCGATTGGCTCGTTTCCCTCAGCCCCTTTTCAAGGGCCGATCTGGTTGTGAGATGTCAGGACTGCGTTCCTGTTACTGCCAAGTGGTCCTCGGTGCTGTGACAACCGCGTTACGGAATCGTCCCTCAGTCATGGACCTCAGGGTTGTTCTGGATGATGTTTTTAGGGGGCGGCATGATAGAAATGAGTTCTTCGGGTGCCTCCGGGGGAGGGGGTGGGAGGGTTACAGGTGGATTGTGTCGGCCTCTCAGCAGGCCTGGCCCCCAAGGGATGAGAGAGGTTCTGGAGAAGGACAGTGGACAGGTGGGTTGGTGTTCCCAGGTGGGGTGGCCGACTTTGGTGAAGTGGCCGTGGATGCAGAACCAGACGGGGGGTGGTGTGGGATCCTGGGAGACCCTGCAGAGAGCTGACGAGCAAGTGCCACGCCCTCCGGGGACGGGCGGCACGCTGCCCTGGCCTGGGCCGGGCTCTGCCCCGTGGGGCCGTTCTGGTAGTGCGGTGGGGCGCACTGGGGCGTCCTGACTGAGCACAGCAGGGAAGGCCACGGAGGAGGGGTCTCTGTCTGGGGGAGAGCGTAGCCTGGAGGAGGCTGAGTGCTGCGTGCGAGGCAGCTGTGGGGTCAGGGGGGTGGGCGCAGGGCAGGCACAGTCCTCCTGGCGTCAGGACATACAGCCTGGGGGACAGACCGGACGGGATGCGTGTCCAGGTTGGGCGGCCCAGGAGCTTTGTCACCCTAAAGTAATTTAGAGACCAGTGTTGCGATGTGATTTTCTATAAAAGTTAGTCAGAACTATAGTAAATTTCAACTTATCATTGAATCCCTTTATGCAGCGCATTTGAGGTCTGTTCCATGCGGTCCATGCTGTCTCTAGCAGAACTCCGCTCTCCCCCTGGAGCTCCTTGGACGGAGTGGCCCGTTAGAGAAGCACCCTAATTAAACTCGGGGCCTGCAGAGCAGACGATGCTTTTGTGACTTACCAGAAGCCACAGTCCACACTCGGTGAAGCTCTGCCTTTCTGAGGGGCACCGGTCAGTGAGGGAGAGTTTGTTCACTGAGCTGTGCAGCCGTCACCACCAAGATTTCAGAAGAAAGTGGTAAAGAAGGAAACCTCACGTCATTCACAGTTACTCCCCTTCTGCTCCAACCCTGCAAGTCCTGGGCCACCCCTCAGCTCCTTTCTGTCTCTGCAGCTTGCCCGCTCTAGACCTCTCCTGTGAGCCGAGTCGCGGGCCCTGTGGCCATTCACGACTGGCTTCCTGGCCTTGGCGTAGTGCTTTCAGGGCCCCTCCACGTGGTGGCGTGTTATCCGTGCTTCATTCCTTTCTTTTCTGAACAGGATGTCGTCCTGCGAGTAACTGCCACAGTTTAGCAGTTTGTTATTTCATGGAGGCTCGGATTTGGCTCTTAGGAGTAATTCTGCTGTGGACGTTCATGTGCAAGGCTTTGTGTGGATAGTGTCTGCGTGTGCTGTTGCGTGTGCATGTCTGACCGTCCTGGCGGTCTTGCTGAGTTGGCCACACATGTGCGGGTTTGTTTCGCCCCTCTTCCATTCCTCTCTGTGTCCAGCCTTCTGCCAGGGAGGCCCTGGTGTGATACTGCGTTTGTGTGTGCAGAGGGCGCTGCTCGTGCGCACGCGTGTGTGTGTGTGTGTGTGTGTGTGTGTGTCTGCATAATGACACTGCTCGTGTGCGTGTGTGTGTCTGCATAGTGGCACTGCTCATGTGCGTGTGTGTGTGTCTGCATAATGACACTGCTCGTGTGCGTGTGTGTGTCTGCATAATGACACTGCTCGTGTGCGTGTGTGTGTGTCTGCATAGTGGCACTGCTCATGTGTGCGTGTGCGTGTGTGTGTGTGTGTCTGCATAATCGCGCTGCTCGCGTGGGAGCCTCCCTAAGGACACATCTGCTGTGAAGCTGCAGATCCAGAGGAGAGCAGACCCTCTTACTCCTCCGTTCCAGAACGTATCAGCTCTGTAAACCAGATTCCAGGTCCTAAAAGTGAAGTGTGTATAAATGCTGTCTTAATAAAGATCTTGAAACAATGAAGTTTAGACAAAAGCAGCAATAAAACTACCGTTGTTTGAGAATGGTGCTTAATTTAGGTCCCCATTTTAAAGAGTTTACTTGTATACTTTTCTGCAAGGGAATTCCTAAGGGAGCACTAGTTTCTAAAACATTTCTGACTATAAATGGTTAAACTGTGTACCAGCATGTTAAAAATTGTCCATATCTAAGTGAGTGTAGTAGTATAGCACTAATAGTGTGGTATCCGAACATTAAATCTTTAAGGGAAGAAAATTGTCTATTGATTGATTATGATATTTATTGGGTCATAATGTATTTAAATTTTCTTTAATGCATATGTTAGTGATTGTTTACTGTGATGAAGTGCAGTGAGGTCCTCAGGAGCGCTCCTGCATAGGAAGAATTACCTCATGTCACTGGTCACTTCTCGCTAAAAGTTCCATTAGCAGATGATTCCTGCTCTGGTGTGGGTTGTGATTGCATTTTATCGCCTGTAAATCAGACTCTGGACAGGGAATAAATAAACAGTTCAAGGATGTGGTAATGTCATCTTGAACTTTTTTTTTTAAACAGATAGAAGCACCTATGTCCATTTAAGCCAATTAAGTTCAGAATATTTATTGAAGGAAATCTTTTATCATATTTGAATTGTACTTGGAAATTTTTTTTTTTCCCCTTGCTTTGGAATATTGATTTAATTGGAACAGAATGTCTGTAAATCAGGTTGTTTGATAATATCTTGGTCATATATTTCAAATTTTTAATTAACAGGTGTAAAACTTCAGCATACTTTATAATTTTGTATTTGAGTGGAATTCAGTCTACACCTAATGAATCATACACTGTAGTATTGGCAGTTAACAGTTTATCCTGAGACTTTTGAGAGTTGGGAAAATTATTTTTGTATTTATTAGAATCCTTTTATAGAATGCTCACTGAATTTGCTGAGGCTTTGAAACTGTCAACTGAGGTGAATACTAGTAATTTAAGTTACTTTGGTCCTTAAATGACAAAGCTTCTGTTGTATAACATCTTGTTTCGAACTTGCCAACTCATTAAGGGTCAGCATAGTTGAGCTGCTTCATCTGATTGAGCTCTGAAGTTATTGTATCTTTCCTTTAGGCTTTTTTAAACATATCATTCAGCCAGTAGTTGATCGTTCTGTGCTAAGCACAAGTCTTCCAATCAAGACTTGCATGTTGAGACTCTCTAATGTTAAGACTCTTTTTATTTAGAGGTCAGCGGATTTCAGAAGCAGGCTTTCTCTGAATCTCCCAATTAATTAACCGCAGGGATGATTCACCATGCGTTTCCTCTTGTTGACCTTCAACTTTTTTGAGAAACAGAAAAATCAAAGATCATGATTAACAAATATGTAAAACTTATAATTTATTATAAGTGATTACTTATTTGACCCTTATCCCTTCGGAGAATTGTACTGCTTTTATAGCATTCTAATCACAATTTATATTCTTTTCCATTAAAAGCAACACGTTCCCAAATCTGGAGATTCTTCTTCTTCTAGTTAAGGTCATAGTTTTCTATATAAGTTTGTTTCTTCAAAATTAAACATGAAGTTAAAATGGTCTTATTGAACAGTGAAAAATGGCAAGTGTATGCCAGAATTCAGTTGATTTCAGTACTTTAAAGTATTATTGAAGTTTTAGCTATTCTGAGATAGTCACCAGAATTCTTTCTGCCCCCGCATAAGCAGATCTTGCTTTCTATTGAGATATCCCTTGTCACATTTTAAAAAATTTTTCTTTATTAAAAAAAAAAATTTTTTTTGGCTGTGCTGGTCTGCAGGGGCTTTCTCCAGTTGCGACACGCGGGGGCTGCTCTCGGTTGAGGGGCAGGCCCCTCGCTGCAGCGGCCTCTCTGGCTGTGGACGCGGGCTCCAGGGCTCCGGCAGTGTCCTGACTGCAGGGCACAGACTCCCTTCTCACATGCTGAAGCCCTCCACACACTAGTTTAGCGCGGGTCAGTGTTACATAGGGCTGTTTTTCTTCTTCTAAGCCATGTTAGATTCTCACCGGGAAAATCAGGAACACAGACTTTGCTGGTGCTGCCTAAAGTGCACTGCGTGTCTTTCCTTGGTCTTTATTTGTGCAATAAGCACAGAAATTATCTAAAAAGTGAATAAAATCCGCCCATTTAAATCCTTCTATACATTCAAATAGGCACTTTGGGGACTTCCCTGTGGTCCAGTGTGTTAAGACTCCCTGTTCCCAATGCAGGGGGCCTGGGTTCGATCCCTGGTTAGGGATCTAGACCCCACATGCCACAGTGAAGACCCAGCCAAATAAATACATTTTAAAGATAAATGAATAGTCACTGTGAAAAGCGAGCCAGGTGAAGATGTATACTGCTGCTCTTGTTCCTCACATCGGGGTAGCTTCTCTGGGAGGCGGCCGGGGGCTGTTGAGCTCCTCCGTGAGGCAGACCAGGCAGGGGCTCCTGGTGCCACCCCCGGGGGTCAGAGACAAGGTGAGCAGGCCTCCTGGCCTCTGCTGGTGTGGATGGGCACGGGCAGCAGAAACTCAGGCAGGGTACCGTCAGAGGTGCCCAAAGGCTAGGTGGCTCACCCAAAGGTGCGTGTGGCTACGGAAAAGGCCTCTAAGAGTTCTGTGCTGGGGGTGCAGGAGTGAGGGGGGACAGCCCAGGGCTCAAGGCTTCTGCTGTGGAGGGTGACATGTTCAAAACTCAGCTGGAGAGTGATGGCCGCACAGCTCTGTGAATATACCAGTACTGACTTTTCGGCGGGGGAAGGGGACGTGACTTTTCCATCACCTGGTGGGTGGGGGAGCCTGAGCCTGGAGGAGTGGCTGGGAGTGGGCACTTGCTGGGCAGTAGCTGTGTGCCTGGGAGGATTTCCCGATGCCCAGTGAGGAGAGCGGCTTGAAGGCGTGACCTCTCGCCTCCCACCCACCCAGCATCCTCAGAGGTTTTCAGAAGTGAATGGGCTGTTTTCAGAAACAAAGCTGTCAAACCCTTGGTGCAGGTTACCTGGTGCAGTGATGGAGTAGGTCTCTCCTTGGCTTCCGGGGCTGGTGGGACGCCTCGTCCCCCTAGGTGGTGGGGGGCAGGTCAAACCCGACACACAGCGCCCTCGTCGCTGAGGGTCAGGCAGCTGTGTGGACAGAGCTAAAGGAGAGAGCAGTTAGGATTTGAAGCGAATCTCCATGTGTGTAATTTTGACAACCTGAAATGTCTCAAAAGAGAATAAATGGTTTTTTGCAAACCAGTTTGTGAATGCAGAATTCCTTCCTGCCAATAGAGGTCCCCGCACACAGCGGGCACTCCCTCGCTGCGCTCCGTGACTGGGCACCGTCGGTGGGCTAACAGCCAGGAGCACCCCCGCCCTGCAGGAGCCTCAGCCTGAGAGTCCACAGTAGCCCAGTCAGAGAGCACAGCTTTCAGCTCGCCGTCATTTCTTCTGAGACAAAACTGCTAAATTAAATAGCATATTAGTATCAGCTTACATCCTTATTTTACATATCTTTAATTTTGTAGACCCCAGGGTTAGCATGATCTGAAATAATTAAAATTATTATCTCCTTGTTCAATTAGAGTGGCCTTAAAACAGGACATCTCTGATATAGTTTTTAGATTAAGTTATAAATGTTCACTTTAGAACTACCTGAAGATTGATAGAGATGCATTTGAAAAGCATTATTTTTTTATTGATTCTTAATGTAGTAAATTACTGAAGTTATTTGGCAGCAAACAGAACCAGCCTGAGATGCGGCTCACACCGCCCGTCCGGGCAGGGGCACGGTTTGCATTAATTGCATGGCGACTGCACTCACTTATATTAAAAGGCTTCTACCGTAATTAATCCTTTTTATTTCAGATCATTTTGGCACAATTTCTAGCTATAAACACTCATAAAAGACAGACAGTTGAAAAATACGTTACAGGTTTTCTCCATATACCTATTGCTGTGTTTTCGTGACAAGTGGTTATTGATACGCTTCTAGGAACAAGCGTGCAGCGGACTGAGGATTGAGGCCAATATGAAAAATGCTAAGTGGATTATTTTGCATAAAAAATTGGCAGTTTTTGAGGTTGTGTAATTAACCTGTGTTTAGGAAATACCTTGATTTATGCTTACATTTGTATCTCAGTTGCATACATTATGGAAATTTAATTTATAATCCATTTAGCTGATGCAGCCACAGTTTTTAGTGCTATCATTTATTAGTGCTTGTATATTAAATGCTCTAAAGGCTTAAACCTGCCTCGTGTAAAAAATTATACCTGTGCATTTACATTTTATGAGTCACAGTGGAGTTTCTGTTTAAAATTCAGGTAGCTCTGATGGATTGAGTGGGCTTCCCAAGTTTACTGTTACTAATGCAGGAATGGCAAACAATGACCTTCCATACTCAACACCCGATGATTTACTCTCTTGAGTTTACTCACAGCCTACCGTACAAATGAGGCTTTTCTCGACACCTGGGATCAGTCTTGTCGTCTCTGCAGAATGCTCCTTAGCTTTGACGGCATCATTCATTAGAAGTAATGGGGTTCCTAAGTGGGCCAGGTTAATAGTATTGGCCATCCTTAACTTGAGGCAAAGCCTGGCGTCTCAAAACAGCCCTTCTTCACATCGTCAGGAGAGGACCTAAGTGCCGGTTGCCATTTTATTACGCATTCTTTCATTAAGAAAGCCTTTTTTGCCTTTTTTTTCAGAACTAATTGAGTAATCATCAGTCTTCAAATCAGAGAAGTGCGGGGACATAGCTGGAGGGGGAGAGGGTGAGCCTAAACTCCAAGTGTGGTGACCACCCTCGGGGAGGTGGTGTCCAGGAGCCCACGCAGTGCTCTCTGGGCGTTCCCCCCTGGGAGGGCGTTCGCCCCTGGGGGACATTTCGTGGCTGCAATCCATGGCTGTTTCGTAGCCTGCTCCAGTCACATCAGTGGGTGAGAGCTAAGATGTGGGTCTCAGAGGGTGTCTGAGCCTAATGGGAGCATGTAAGGTTGGTGCATTGAAGGTCATGACTGTAGACTGCCCTGCGTGTGAGACGGCTGTCCGGGACTGCAGCAGTGCTGGCCGTGTGCACACGGAAGGGCCCCTCCGAGCTGGGCCGTGGCACAAGCCTGCCATCTCATGTGGGGAGGTGGGGCAGGGCAGAAGTGACATCACACACGCCTGTCTCAGGAACCCTGTGCTGAGCATTTGGTGGGTGTGGGTGTGGCCAGGCGGCAACCTCTCTGTGGGAAGAGCGGCTGTGGTCGCTGAGCTAAGAACGCTGCTTTCTCCCCATTTGATGGTTGAAAAAAAAATCTAAAGAATAATTGTCTTCCTTGATGTCGAAAATTACACGAAACCCAACTTTGGCACGTAGTGCCCATGCCCGCGCTCACTGTGCTCCACCCAGAGGAGAGGGCTGGCCACCGGCGCGCTCTGGCCTGCCTGCTGCTGTGGGTAGAACTGTGACCCCCAGAAAGACTCACTCAGATTCTAATATCCTGTGCCCGTGAGAGAAAGTGGGAGTGATAGTCGCTCAGTCACTCTCTGTGACCCCATGGACTGTAGCCCGCCTGGCTTCTGTGTCCATGGAATTGTCCCAGTAAGAATACTGGAGTGGGCAGCTGTTGCCTTCACCCAGGGATCTTCCCAGCCCAGGGATTGTACCCAGGTCTCCTGCATTGCAAGCAGAGTCTTCACTGCTGAGCCACCAGGGAAGCCCTGTCCCTGTGAGTGTGACCTTATTTGGAAAGACGTCTTTGCATATGTGAGCAAGCTCAGCAGAGGTCATCCTGGGTGGAGTGGGTCCCAGGATCCAGTGAGTGGCGTCTGCATCAGAGGCAGGAGGGCAGGGTGGAGGCACAGAGCAGATTGAGGGGGAGCAGTCCCGCAGAGGCTGGGGGGCTGGCAGCCCCGCAGCTGGCAGGACCTTCCCAGAGAGCGTGGCCTGCTGACACCTGGGTTCAGACTTTTCCAGACTGTGTTGGGTGAAGCCACTGGTCGGCACACTTACTGCAGCAGCCCCGGGAGGCTGACCCACCTGCAGAGGCTTCACAGGAAAACTTGGCAGGCCCCCGCCACACTCGAGCCCTCAGGCCCCCTGCCGTCTGTTGTAGGGTTCTCTGCATGGGGCGTATGTGTGAACGCCTGCGCTGTGGGCTGGAACGTGGTGGCGCTTGCATCCTCATCTGTGTGGGGAGAGGAGTTGGCGGCCTTGGGTCCGCGTGGGGAGAGGAGTCAGCTGCCTCAGGCCTGTGGGGGCCGGGCTGGGCTCGGACGTCTCGGGCCCATGAAGACCAGGCTGAGCAGCCGGCCTCGCCTGCAGGCAGGGTGAGAGGCAGCCCTGTGAAGTGCTGACCAGTGGCCCCTGCTCTTGCTCACAGGCCCTCTATGAGAACATGCTGGTGGAGCTGCCCTTCGCTGGCTTCTTCCTGTCCAAGCTGCTGGGGACCAGCGCCGACGTGGACATCCACCACCTGGCGTCCCTAGACCCCGAGGTGTACCGGAACCTGCTCTTCCTCAAGAGCTATGAGGGCGACGTGGAGGAGCTGGGGCTGAACTTCACGGTGGTGAACAACGACCTCGGAGAGGCCCAGGCAAGTGGGGCTGGGGCTCCCGCGCCTGCGCGCACCCTGCAGTGCGCGCTGGCCGACACGCCGCCTCAGAGAGGCCCAGGCAGGTGGGGCTGTCACACCTGGGTGTCCCCGTCTGTACACGCGGGCTTCGTGCTGTGGGAGCTTGTGCACATTTCAGCTAGAGACTCTCAGGGCAGAGCCAGAGCCCAGGGGGCCAGCCGAGTGCCGCCTCAGCTCCCCTCCTGCATGCGGCTGGGAGGCACTGCCAGGGTCCAGCCCCAGTGGGTCCAGGGAATTCGAAGGTGGGGACGGCGTCGGCATCCTTAGAAATAACTTATTTAATTACAGACAGAGAGGGATTAGAAAATTAGCAGAGAAAAAGAGGCTGAATAACTTGGTTCACATGGAATACCAATCACCACCTACGTACGCCACAGGCGTCTTCCCGTTCTCCCGAAGGAGAGGAGGCACTGAGGCCCCCCCGGTCCGATCTTAGAAGCCCAGGCAAAATTAATAGGCTTGGTGGGTACCCATGCACCAGATGGGAATTCGGCTAGAAAATAGTAGGAGAGAAGAGGCTGAATAACTTGGTTTATGTGGGATACCAATACAATTCCAAGACAAGGAATTTGCACCATCCACGTTGGGCCACCGGTGCCACTTGAATATCGGAAGGTGCCCCTCCTTGGGCTCCTTCTCCTATGGAACTTAAAAACCGGGGCAAGTAAGTAGACTTGGAGGGCACCCACGCTCCAGATGGGAATTCAGCCAGAGAAACGGGGAGCAGAAAAGAACGACATGAGGGAATCAGTCTTTCCAGAAACTGATCCATTTTCTTTATTTTGGGGTTTGCTTATATACGTTTCATTACACATTGGGATGAATACACAGTCACGCGGGGGTCAGCAGTCCTGACCTTTATCAAAATCAGGTGCTTCACATAAAAAGGTCTTAGGGATTTTGCATCACCTTCTGGCTATGAGACCTGCTGACATTTTATGATCCTTTCTTTCTGATAACCAAAAAACTTATTTTTTCCAAGGGTGTTTTTTCTTAAACCAGGCACCACCCTCCAAATAAAGTTGCATTCCTATAGGGTGAGGGTGTAGTGAGTTACAATCAAGAAAGGAATTTATTTAACCCAAGGTTAACATGATTAATCTTAAAGGTTAATACTTATTTCTCCTACATGCTTAAAGGTTAATACTTACTTCTCCTATATGCTTAAAGGTTAATACTTATTTCTCCTATATGCTAGTTATATTCATTATAAGGGCAGGGAACATGGAGATTTAGCAGCAAACATCAACCCAACAAATGAAAATCCTTTCACCAATGTTCCCCTTAAGATCTGTTTAGTCTTAAGATAGTGATAAAGTTACATTTTTACATAGCAAGGACACAGTGATTTATAACAAAGTACAGTGATCTATTACAAAAGAGAAAATTCATTAACTCAAAAAGTCTAGTATTGCTAACCTTAAAAACTACTGTATTTCCTTTTCTCTATTCCAAATACATTGATTAATATATTCCCAGGTGCCTAAGGATATGGAGGCCTGGCGGCAATCATCGACTCAACAATGAGAAAAGCCCTATGCTAATTAAGACTCTCAAAATACTCCAAAACTCTCTGTGCTGTTTATGGTTGAGAGGTAGTCAACACTCATGTGCGTAGTGGCAGGAGTATGGATAATCCTGTCACACAAGCTAGTCTGTCAGCAGAGAGGTTTGACCTAAGACACCCTTGTCACACCCAGGGCAGGGAATTAGCAGCAATTATTGGCACAACAAATAAAAAACCCTTCACCAATATAATTCCTAACCAACCCACTATACTAATAATTTCCAACTCCCCAAAAGAATTTGCCTTTAGTAAGTCTAAAACATCTCGTGCCTCTCAGATTGGGAGGCTGTCATGCAAAGATGGGCTCGATAAAGGACAGAAATGGTATGGACCTAACAGAAGCAGAAGATATTAAGAAGAGGTGGCAAGAATACACGGAAGAACTGTACAAAAAAGATCTTCACGACCCAGATAATCACGATGGTGTGATCACTCATCTAGAGCCAGACATCTTGGAATGTGAAGTCAAGTGGGCCTTAGAAAGCATCACTATGAACAAAGCTAGTGGAGGTGATGGAATTCCAGTTGAGCTGTTTCGAATCCTGAAAGATGATGCTGTGAAAGTGCTACACTCAATATGCCAGCAAATTTGGAAAACTCAGCAGTGGCCACAGGACTGGAAAAGGTCAGTTTTCATTCCAATTCCAAAGAAAGGCAATGCCAAAGAATGCTCAAACTACCGCACAATTGCACTCATCTCACATGCTAGTAAAGTAATACTCAAAATTCTCCAAGCCAGACTTCAGCAATACGTGAACCGTGAACTCCCTGATGTTCAAGCTGGTTTTAGAAAAGGTAGAGGAACCAGAGATCAAATTGCCAACATCTGCTGGATCATGGAAAAAGCGAGAGAGTTCCAGAAAAACATCTATTTCTGCTTTATTGACTATGCCAAAGCCTTTGACTGTGTGGATCACAATAAACTGTGGAAAATTCTTCAAGAGATGGGAATACCAGACCACCTAACCTGACTCTTGAGAAATCTGTATGCAGGTCAGGAAGCAACCGTTAGAACTGGACATGGAACAACAGACTGGTTCCAAATGGGAAAAGGAGTGCGTCAAGGCTGTATATTGTCACCCTGCTTATTTGACTTCTATGCAGAGTACATCATGAGAAACACTGGACTGGAAGAAACACAAGCTGGAATCAAGATTGCCGGGAGAAATATCAATCACCTCAGATATGCAAATGACACTACCGTTATGGCAGAAAGTGAAGAGGAGCTAAAAAGCCTCTTGGCGAAAGTGAAAGAGGAGAGTGAAAAAGTTGGCTTAAAGCTCAATATTCAGAAAACTAAGATCATGGCATCCGGTCCCATCACTTCATGGGAAATAGATGGGGAAACAGTAGAAACAGTGTCAGACTTTATTTTCGGGGGCTCCAAAATCACTGCAGATGGTGACTGCAGCCATGAAATTAAAAGACGCTTACTCCTTGGAAGAAAAGTTATGACCAACCTAGATAGCACATTAAAAAGCAGAGACATTACTTGGCCGACTAAGGTCCGTCTAGTCAAGGCTATGGTTTTTCCTGTGGTCATGTATGGATGTGAGAGTTGGACTGTGAAGAAGGCTGCGTGCCAAAGAATTGATGCTTTTGAAGTGTGGTGTTGGAGAAGACTCTTGAGAGTCCCTTGGACTGCAAGGAGATCCAACCAGTCCGTTCTGAAGGAGATCAACCCTGGGATTTCTTTAGAAGGACTGATGCTAAAGCTGAAGCTCCAGTACTTTGGCCACCTCATGCGAAGAGTTGGCTCATTGGAAAAGACTCTGATGCTGGGAGGGATTGAGGGCAGGAGGAGAAGGGGACGACCAAGGATGAGATGGCTGGGTGGCATCACGGACTCGATGGACGTGAGTCTGAGTGAACTCCGGGAGATGGTGATGGACAGAGAGGCCTGGCGTGCTGCGATTCATGGGGTTGCAAAGAGTCGGACACGACTGAGGGACTGATCTGATCTGAAACAATCACATGTGGCCGGACGAACCTATACAGGCGGGCTAGATAACCTTCAGAGGAGTCCATAAGCTAAAACACACTTGTCACGCCCAAAAATTTTTATTGCCTTGGAGCTGCACGTTTACTCCTTCTCCGAGAAAAACGGTTATGGGGGAGAGCCCCCCGTAAAGTCAGAGGTGTAGGTGAGAGCATAAAACAGACTCTGGTTTTGGGGTAGATGCTCGGGAACAGGGCGTTTCCTGAGGCTTGATCACAGCTTTGCGTATGCCAAGCCTCCTTCTTCATGACCTTTGCCATGGGCAGCGTTCCTCACGGTGGCGCCCGGCAAGGCACCCTGCCTCTCTGCCTCGTTTCTGGAGCCTCGGGCTCAGGGGTGCTTCTTGGCTCCTCGCCCTGTAAAGTGGCCCTCAGCTGCTGAACCTGTCCATCTGGGTGCTTTTGCTATTTTTACCCGTAGAAAAAAACATACTAGAAATTGAAGGTAAGTTTTGTAATAGCTGCTTTACTGAGGTATGATCCATGTACCATAGATTCCACCCTGTACCGTGTGCAGTGAGGGTTAGGGCAGCCAGCCCCACATCCAAATCGTAGGAGACTTCGGCTGCACGGCGGAGGCAGTGTGTCCGTTGGCCGGCCGTGCCTGCCCCAGCCCAGCCGCGCCTGCTGCTCCCGTCCCGGCCCTGCCATCTGCACCGTCTACACACCTGGGGCCGCGGGGCGTGTGGCCTGTGGCACTTCACTTCCTGGGCGCCACAAGGGCTGGTGCTTGCTCCCCTTTTCCAGTCTAGTGGCGTCCAGAAACGGCGTATGGATAGACCACCTTTTCTTTACCAGTTGATCGGCATCTGAGTTGTTTCCGCTTTTCTGGTTCTTGTGAACAATACTGCCACGTACGTTCACGTGCTATGCACACACGGAATTATTCTAGTCCATGAGAGCAGGGGCAGTCGTGGAGGCCCAGGGGCCTGGGTTGGCCATGTGGAGCTGCTCGCAGAAGGTGCGGGCAGGACAGGGGGGCTTGGGATGCCGCTCCGTCGTGTTCCCGTGACGCCCAGAACTTCTCAGAGTGCATACGGGCAAACGAGACTGTTTGGTGCTGTCTCGTTGGGCTTCTGGAGTAGCCGGTCTGCACGGCAGTCCTCATCGAGTCCCTTTATTCCTGGTTGCTTTTAAGTGGCCCTCGCTTCCCTGTGCACTGTGCAGTTGATTCTGCAGAGAATGGGGGACAGCGAGTGACTCTGGAGGAGAAGTGTCACTCACTTCAGATTCAAGACTACGGAGCAGTTAATTCTGCAGAGAATAGGGGACAGCGAGTGACTCTGGAGGAGAAGTGTCACTCACTTCAGATTCAAGACTACGGAGCAGTTGATTCTGGAGAGAATAGGGGACAGCGAGTGACTCTGGAGGAGAAGTGTCACTCACTTCAGATTCAAGACTACGGAGCAGTTGATTCTGGAGAGAATAGGGGACAGCGAGTGACTCTGGAGGAGAAGTGTCACTCACTTCAGATTTAAGACTACAGAGCAAATTCGGCTAACCATAGCATAAAACATAATTTTTTCTCCCTGATTAAAATAATTTCATTTAGCATTTTCTCAGTATCAGTTTCTCTTTTCCTATTTGTTATACTCCGTCACCAGTATTCTCATTTTCAGAAATGTTTTCTCCATTTTTCTATTTAATATTAACACTTTATCTGGCAAGAGTTGAAGCAAACTGTGTACATAAAACAGAACTATATTATAGTTCCAGTTAACATTCTAATGAGAATGGATTGTGATGAATTTAACTATACAAAATGTTTAAGAGTAGCTGTGACTTGGTGTCTATTTGGAATTCTAAAATTACCTTAGTGTGTTTATACTTGTAATATGTTTTCAGTCAGATTAAAAGAATTCTAACTCTTCGAAAGTACCCAGCTGTGTGTTTCTCATTCACATTTGGTTCCAGACAAGCGCATCTCTTTTGCAGGGAAACTGCATCTTTCCTGTTGCCCTAACACAGATTGATGAGACTGATAGTCTTTTTTGCAACTCGTGGTTGGATTTAAACTGTGAAAATAGTGTTAGCTTTAGACTTCCTAATTGCTTCTCTTTTTGTTATTACTTGATTTCTAGTCCAGGCTTTCAGAAGTTATCAGCTTTGCCAGCTTAAAAGTAACTGCCTATTAAATAGGTCCTAGTGTTCAGTCCAGGCGGCACTGAATGTAAGCTCACCCCCACAGTGCCTGACCCCAGGGTGCAGCACTGACCGTTGATTTTGGCAAAAACGCACACTGAACCCGTTTGGATGTTTGGCTCTCTCCTTCCCTGCTTACCTCGACGCTGCTCTTTCTTCCTCTTCCTTCGTCACTCAGAAGATACTAGTGAGTGGGTATTGGCCTTGAGCTCGGCAGAGGAGGTGTGTTTTAACTGTAAGAGCACACTCATTCTCAGAAGAGGCAGATACGGTCTGTGTTGTGAGATCTGTGCTGTTTAGCACAATAGAAGCTCAGCAGGAGTGCTCCTGGAGGGCTGCCTGAAGGAGGCCCGTTATGGGTGATAAGGGGTCACCAGGTCAGTGAACAGATTTGGACGAGGCTGAAGTTTAGCATCCATGGAGGAGAGCAGATGATGCTGTAGAGAACCTTTCGAGGCCTCAGGCTTCAGGAACGCTGGACCTACACCTGTTAGGGTAAGAGCCTAACAGGTGTGTTTCAGAGCTGCTAGGATAGGGCTTCCCTGTGGCTCAGATGGTAAAGGATCCATCTGCAGTTCAGGGGACCTGGGTTCAATCCCTAGGCTGGGAAGATCCCCTGGAGAATGAAATGGCAAGCCACTCAAGTATACTTGCCTGGAGAATGCCACAGGCAGAAGAGGCTGTGGGGCCCCAAAGAATCGGACATGACTGAGCGGCTGACACTCTCACTTTCAGAAAAGGGAAAGATGAGAAAGCATCTGGGTGTGCTGTCAGCAGAAGCGGAGGTTCTGGTTCTGTGAGCCCGAGTGTCTCTGGGCCAGGCAGTTCCAGAATTCAGAGAAACTATGATTTGGTTAAGCAATGAAAGGCCTGATGAGAGGACTTCAACTGTAATGTTCATCTTGCAAATTAGATTCTGTAGATCAGCATCCGGGACTAAGATTTGATTTGAGTTGGAGAAGAGGTGCACTGGGTGGGATGTTCTGGTACTAAATTGCCCTCCAGCAGCTGCTGGCCCCCACCTCTCTGCTGTCTGTCTCTAGGACTGGCGGCCTCAGCCCCTCCTGTGAGTGGAGGCAGGCGCGCTTGTCCCTCAGTGACTGGCTCACCTCACTGAGCACAGCGCCCTCCAAGGCCACCGTGATGCACAGCAGGTGTCGGAGCTCCTCAAGCTGATGAGTCTGCCGTTGCTGGGCGCGTTCCGTTTGTTCATCCAGCTGTTGATGGACACGACCTACCATTGCTGTATAAATATCTGTGGGGGCCCTGTTTTCAGGTATTTGGAGTGTGTGCCTAGAAGTGGAATCATTGGGTCATACAAAGGTTCTGACTTTTCCATGTGCTCTTTCTTCTACACTTGTTATTTTCTGCTTTTTCCCTCTGTTTCTTAAACTGTAGCCCTAGGAGCAGGTGTGAAGTGCTGGGGTGTCACAAACAGTACACAGAGCCCCTCAGGAGAACGGGAGAAGTTTTGTGTCTTTTTCTTTCTTCCTCCCTAGACTTGGAAGTATTCTGTAGCTAATGTACCATCGTGATGTCTTCTAAAAAGCAAAGCTAAAAGCATGCACAAAGAGTCATACGTCATCCTGTCTAAACCTTGATATTTCTTAAACGACCGTCTTTGTGGTTTTTGAGTTTTCCATCTCTCTTAGTCTGTAAAGCTCTCTGTTTCAGAAATAGGTGAGACTGAATCCTAACCAGTGACAAGGAAGTAATGCTTACCCTGCCTGCTGAGGTCCAGGCATCTCTGTGAGCTGGCAGGGGTGCTCTGAGACGCAGGGGGGGGCCTCAGAGCCCGGTGTCCCTTGGTTGCTTATCTTCTTCCCTCTCATGGAGCTGAAATCTCAGCCCTGCAAAGTGAAAGGCTTTTGAAGACAGGGTTGATCATGGTCAGAAGAAAATGTCGGCGTGCAGTGTTGCTGCCCCCTGGCCCCACCTAGTGGGTGTCTTGGGCACGAAATGAAAGCTCTGGGCCCTGGGCTGTGTAAGGACCTGTTTGAGGCCTTTGCTGATGGGTGTTCCCCATTTCCCTTCTGAAATAGATGGTCATGGTGCAATGTCACATATGTGAGTGTCCCCTTAAAGTGCCACTGATAATACTGTAATCTGTTAAAAGTGAAAGTGTGAAGATGTTCCAGTTATTGATAGAAATTCCCACTGAGTAAATTATAGATGATAATGTATAAGAATAATTATACTAAAGAGTCTAAGTGGAAAAATTAGAGTCACTGGTAAAGTACTTAATTTGAGGAGAGAGCATATGGATTTCTGTAGAAACATATAAAAACCTAGTTCTCTGATAGAGGTTTAGGTTTATAAAATGTCGTGATTTAAAGATTGGTAGTATGCAAATACTTCATTATGTTAGCAGCTTATGTTAATGAATCTTCCCTTTTAGAATAATGATGTTGCTCTCAAATTTTTTTTCTTTAATCAATGTGGCTGCTTGTTAGCCTACTTAAAAAAGAACATGAAATTACAGATCACTGATTTATACACATATGTCCCTTGAGGAGAATGCTCAGGGTTTAAGATAGATCCATAAATAATCATCTGTTCTGTAGAAAAGCATTGAACTCAAGTCATGAGACCTTGGTTAAAGCCCGGGTTTTGCTGCTTTGCTGTGTGCGCTTGGGCAAGTCGTTGACCCGAGCTCCTCCAGCAGGGCACAGGCGGCCGGGAGGGTGGGGCAAGCGCCAGCGGCGCCGGTGCGTTCACGGTGGCCCCTGTGCGTTCACGGTGGCCCCTGTGCGTTCGCGGTGGCCCCTGTGCGTGCGTGCCTGCGCCTGCATGTGCGTGGCGGCGGCGGCGCGGGCGTGACTGCGCCTGCGCGTCTTGGAGGACGCGGGGTGCAGGCCTCCCAGGCTGCAGGTGCTCCTCAGAGTGGGGCTCCCAAGGATAGGTGTAACGTGATGCCTTTCAGGTGCAGCAGAGTCACCTCCTCGAAGCTGCAGAAAATGCTGCTGGTAACGGGGCTGGGGGGGCCTCTGTGTTCCAGATCATGGGCACCACCCCCTTTAGTACCTGCCTGCCTGTGATCCAGGCTGTCTCAGCCGTGACCCAGAGTAGCCCGTGCCCACCCGGCGCCTTGTCGGACCTCGCTCTTCTGGTGCTGAGCGCGCAAATCTGGAGCGGTGAAGTGTCCTCAGACCCTGCGGGCGGCCCTGACCACACGTGGCTGTGTAACCTTCCCACAGAGCGTTTAGGTAGAGCCTTGAGCAGCTTCTAAAGTACCTTTTCTGTAAAGCGATACTTTTTTTAAAGGGGCTGGTGGTGGTGAAATGCCCTCTCTCAGAGGGAGTCGGGTTGTTTGCGCTGCTCCTGGAATACAGCGGCTCCGCAGAGGCCCAAGGCGGAGAAGGAAGCCGTGGTGCGGGCAGCGTCGAGCGCTCCTCCGCTCTCCCCCAGGCGCCCCCGCTGGCAGCGGCCCCCGGCCCCGTACACCAGGGCTCTGCAGGTCTCCCGCTGTAAGTCAGGCAGACGCGTCTCTAGTCGTCTGTGAAGTTTCGTCAGTCAGCTTTACTTGTGTGAGTTCACATAGTCCCAGCCCAAGGTGGATCAGGCACATGTCACCACCTCGTTGACGACAGCGGGCTTTGGGGCCGAGGGACTCCTCGGTGGCACGTACTGACATGGGGGCAGGGCGCCCGAGTCTGGCTCCTCCCCACTGTACCCCAGGGACGCCCTGTGGGGCCCTGACCCCGCGCTCGGCCCGAGAGTGTGTGTCCCCGTGCAGTGACGCAGAAGCTCTGTCACGCGCCTGCCGGCGCATCAGAGATGGGCCGACCAGCGTGCCTGAAGAAGACCGCTGCCCTCTGCATCACAGCTGCAGTCCTGTACAGCCACCTGGCGGGAAGAGCTGGCTTAGATGAAAAGACCCTGATGCTGGGAAAGACTGAGGGCAGGAGAAGGGGAGGACAGGATGAGATGGCTGGATGGCATCACCGACTCAAAGGCCATGCATGAGTTTGGGTGAACTCCAGGAGCTGGTGATGGACAGGGAGACCTGGCGTGCTGCAGTTCATGGGGTCGCGAAGAGTCGCACACAGCTGAGCGACCGGACTGAGCTGAAGAGAACAGTAGTCATAGAGATCCAGAGGGGCTATATGCTGCCTGTTCGCCGCATCAATTCCTTATGCTGCCTTTTCTCCACAGCGAAGCCCTTCTGATCTTTGTGGCTCGTTTGGTTCATATCTTTGCCCTTTGTGATCTCTGATTTCTTTTGTAACGAAATGCCATGGTTGCATTGTAACCTGGACCCTCAGGACTTTGCAGAAAGCGGGGGTGGTTAGTGAGCGTAGACGCAGAGTAGCATGCCAAGCTCTGGAGGCCCCGTCAGAGGACTCTTCCTGTCTGTGAGGCCACATGTGCTGGCTACACACTTCTCACTAAAATGCTCATGTGTGGAGCAACACAGTCACATTCCCTTCAAATAAGCGTTTCTTGCTCTTGTTTTGCCCTGTGGCTATACTCGGAGATGTTTCCAACTCTTGTTTTAAATCCACAGGTAGTTGAACTGAAATCTGGTGGGAAGGACATCCCGGTGACGAGTGCCAATCGCATCGCGTACATCCACCTGGTGGCCGACTACCGGCTGAACCGGCAGATCCGCCCGCACTGCCTGGCGTTCCGGCAGGGCCTCGCCAACGTGGTGAGCCTGGAGTGGCTGCGGATGTTCGACCAGCAGGAGATCCAGGTCCACTTCTTGTGTTTGGGGACACAGTTGTTTCCTGACATGGAAATCTTTCTTAAAATCCACCTCAAGTTTTATAATGTGAACTTTTTTTTTAGGTGTTGATTTCTGGTGCACAAGTTCCCATAAGTCTAGAGGACCTAAAATCCTTTACAAACTATTCAGGTATGTTATCACTGCTTGTTTTTTATTCCTGAATATGTTATCCGTGGTCACGTTTCCAAAGGAATTGTAATGTACTTCTTCATATGGGCAGTTTGCTCGCATGGTTTAACACCCGGGCAAGATGAGGTTACAGTGAAATCCACTTCCTGTTCCTGTTTCCTCCCCTGTCCATTCCTCCCCTGCTTCTGCCCACTGTGAGTACCACTGTGCTTGGCATCTTTACATGTTTACACACAAGTGCAAACTCCATTCTTGTTTTCTTTGTGCATGCTATTCTGCATCCTGGTTTTTTTCTGCTCATAGACTATCCTCTTAAGCCACTGCGTGCTGTGCTAAGTCACTTCAGCCTTACCTCTTTGTGACAGTGTGGACCATACTTCACAAGGCTCCTCTGTCCATGGGATTCTCCGAGCAAGAGGAGTGGAGTAGCTGGCTGTTTCCTCCTCCAGGAGATCTTCTCCACCCAGGGATCGAGCCTCATTTTCTTAATGTCTTCTGCATTGCCAGGCAGGCTCTTTACCACTAGTGCCACCTGGGAAGCCCTCCTAAGCCTCTCCTTAAGGCCATAGGGTTGTGTCCAGTCTTCTGCTTTGAAAAACAGTGCTAAACCCCCCTCCCCCTGCAAAAAAAGAGACCACTAACAAAAGTTTGACTTCCCTGGTGGTGAGGTGGAAATAAGAATCTGCCTGCCCTTGCAGGGGACATGGGTTCAGTCCCTGAGCTGGGCAGGCCCCACATGCTGTGCAGCAACTTAGCCTGTGCTCCACAACGACCGAGGCCCGTGTGTCACAGCAGGAGAAGCCACCGCAGCGGGAACCCCACGCACCAGACCGAGAGCCGCCTCCCTGAGCAGAGGGGCACAGCCCAGCCCCGGCCGCCACGGGGCCACCAGGAAGCCCCGCTGACTGCACACTACACGTTTGAGGGCAAGGAAAAGAAAAAGAAAACAGTGCTGCTTCAAACAACTACTCCTGTTTTGCTGTCTTTTCCTTAATCATAGTCTGTTGCTCTAGTATTTTCAGGGTTTTTTTGGTAAAAGTCAACAGACTGATTTTTAAATTTATATGAAAATGTTAAGGACCTAAAATAGTCTAAATATTTTGTAGGAGCAAAGTTGAAAGACTGACATTGATTTAAAACTTTGTATAGGGGCTTCCAAAGAATGTTCAAACTACCATACAATTGTACTCATCTCACATACTAGCAAAGTAATGCTCAAAATTCTCCAAGCCAGCCTTCAACAGTACGTGAACCGTCAACTTCCAGATGTTCAAGCTGGATTTAGAAAAGACAGAGATCAAATTGCCAACATCTGTTGGATCATAGAGAAAGCAAGAGAGTTCCAGAAAAACATCTGTTTCTGCGTTATTCACTACGCCAAAGCCTTTGACTGTGTGCGTCACAACAAACTGTGGAAAATCCTTAAACAGATGGTAATACCAGACCACCTTGCCTGCCTCCTGAGGAATCTGTGAGCAGGTCAAGAAGCAACATTTAGAACTGGACATGAAAAAACAGACGGGTTCCAAATCAGGAAAGAAGTGTGTCAAGGCTGTATATTGTCACTCTGCTTATTTAACTTATATGCAGAGTACATCATGCGAAATGTCGGGCTGGATGAAGCTCAAGCTGGAATCAAGATTGCCGGGAGAAACATCAATAACCTCAGATATACAGATGACACCACCCTTATGGCAGAAAGCAAAGAACTAAAGATCGTCTTAATGAAAGTGAAAGAGGAGAGTGAAAAGGTTGGCTTAAAACTCAACAACAGTCAGAAAACTAAAATCACGGCATCCGGTCCCATCACTTCATGGCAAATAGTGGAGAACCAATGGAAACAGTGAGAGACTTTTATCTTTTTGGCTCCAAAATCACCACAGATGGTGACTGTAGGCATGAAATTAAAAGACGCTCGCTCCTTGAAAGAAAAGCTATGACCAACCTAGACGGCATATTAAAAAGCAGAGACATTACTTTGCGAACACAGGTCCGTCTAGTCAAAGCTATGGGTTCCAGTAGTCACGTATGAATGTGAGAGCTGGACTATAAAGAAAGTGCCAAAGAATTGATGCTTTTGAGCTGTGGTGTTGGAGAAGACTCTTGAGAGTCCCTTGGACTGCAAGGAGGTCCAACCAGTCCATCCTAAAGGAAATCAGTTCTGAATATTCATTGGAAGGACTGATGCTAAAGCTGAAACTCCAGTACTCTGGCCACCTGATGCGAAGAACTGATTCATTGGAAAAGACCCTGATGCTGGGAAAGAGTGGAGGCAGGAGGAGAAGGGGACAGCAGAGGATGAGATGATTGGATGGCAACACCGACTGAGTGGACATGAGTTTGGGTGAACTCCGGGAGTTGGTGATGGCCAGGAAGGCCTGGCGTGCTGCAGTCCGTGGGGTCGCAAAGAGTCGGACACGACTGAGCGCCTGAACTGAACTGATGGGGCTTTCTTGGTGGCTCAGTAGTAAACAATCCGCCTGCCAGTACAGCAGACAGCCAGTTCAGTCCCTGGTCCAGGAAGATTCCACGTGCCATGCAGCAACTAACCAACGCGCGCCACAGCTGCCAACGCCTGCACGCCCTGGAGCCCTGCTCTGCAGCGCGAGAGGAGGCCCCACTCTGCGATGAGAGGAAGCCTATGTGCAGCAGCAAGGACCCAGCACAAAAGTGTGGAGCAGTGTGTTTTTAAAGACATCGTGGAATTGTCACAGGGATAGGCATACTGGTTGATGGAGAGCAAGAGGGAAAGAAACAAATCCTTAGATTTGCAGCCAGTGACTTTCAGCAGCTCAGTGTGTGGTGTGTGCTTGGAAAAGAAGCGCTTAGACCTTGACCTCACACAGTGTGCGGAAGTGAGTTCAACAGGATCAGAGGCCTGTAGTTAAAAGCCAGAACTGTAAAACTTCTGGAAGAACATAGGAGGAAGTTCTCGTGACTTTTGGACTAGGCAGAGTTTTTAGTTGGACACCAAAAGCATGGTCTAGAAAAAAGAAATGGATAGAAATTTGGACGTCCTCAAAATTAGAGATTTTGTGCTTCAAAAAATACCATCAAAAAAGTGAAAAACCACAGGTTAAGAGAAAATATTTTCAAATAATGTATCTAATAATGGTTTCTGTTCCTTTGTACACATTATATTTCAAGAACTTCTGCAACTTAATAGTAAGATAGATAATTGGTTTTTAAAACATGGGGAAAAAACAAAAGTGTTTCATTTAAGACATATACAAATATCTGGTAAGCAAATAAGTACATGACACTGTTAATCATTAAAGAGATGCAAATTAAGCTGTAGTGCAGCGCTGCTGCGTACCCACTGAAATGGCTCCTCAGAAAGAGAGCAGTGCTCAGTGTTGATGCGTGAGGGAATTTGAACTCTTGCCTGGCAGCAGTGTGAAATGTAGAACTTGTTTGGAAAAGTTGGCAGGTTCTATAAAAATGTAGAACAGCTGGGTTTTTGCATAAGAATGAAGCTGTACCCACAAGTCACACCATATACAAAAATTAACTAAAAATGGCTCAAGAACCTGAGTACCTAAAACCATAAAAGTCTTAGGAGAACACAGGGATAGCTCCTCATGGCCTTGGATTTGGCAGTAAGTTCTTAGATACGACATCAGAAGCATGACCAGAGAAAGGAAAGGTGAATAAATGGAGCTTCATCAAGACTAGATTTATGCATCAGAGAACATTATTAAGAAGGTGAGAAGACAGCCTTCCGAATGGGAGAAAAACACTTGGAAATCATGTATCTGGTGAGGGTCTGGTACCCAAAATGAGTAAAGAACCCTTGCAGCTGAATAGGCAGACAGGCTGGCTCAACAACGGGCAAAGGACTTGAGTAGACCTTTGCCAAAGAAGATGCAGCCGAAGGCCAGTGTGCTCCAGAAGATGTTCAGCGGACTACCCGCTAGGGAAATGGAAACCACAGCCCGAGGGAGAGGCACACAGGCCGCAGACGAGTGTTGGTGAGGGGGTGGTGAAGCTGGAGCCCTCATTCGTTGCTGGTGGGAGCGTGAAGTAGCAGCTGTGGAAGACGGTGGTTCCCAGAAAGCTCAGTGTAGAATTACTCTGTAAACCGGCAACTCTGCTCCTAGGTCCTGTACCCAAAGGGATGGAGGCAGGGGCCAAAACACCTGTGTTCACGAGACATTGTTCACAAGAGCCAGAAACCGGAAACAACCGCAGTGTCCGCTGAGATGATGGATAAGGAAGTGTGCTGTAGGCATAGGGTGGGGCTGTAACCAAGTCTGAAGGAATGACGCTCAGGTACACGCTTCAGGGTGGATGAGCTCTTGAAAGCGTTAGGATGAATGAAATGATGACAGGCGCAGAGGATGTATACTGTAGGGCTCACCTTACGTGAAATACCTCGAAGAGGCAAGTTCCTCGCTGCTGGACTGGAGTCACCAGGGGCTGGGAAGAGCATGGGCAGTCCTGCCTCGTGGTCGGAGGCGTGTCTGCCTGGGATGATGGGAGTATTGGGCTGGAGAGGGCACTGGTGGCTGCCCGGCAGTGTGCGTGGGGGTCACACAGCTGAAAGTGGCCTAAACGGTAGGTGTTATGGTGTGTCTTTTACCACAACTAACAAAACCTGTCCAGATTCATCTACCCGGAGCCCTCTGTTCTGTTGAGGGCTATCACCCCACCTTTCCTCCAGGGTCACTTTTGAGAAGGCTTTGGAAACAGATCTGTATGTAGACATGTGCTTGCATCTCCCCTTTCGGTAATTACTCATTTGTATTTCTCTAAATTGGAACTCTGATGCTTCAGTCCAGGGAGGTGATGCCTAAGGTCTCATTGTCCTCCCCACCAGTCCAGCCTTTCCTTGCCCAGAAGTGGTCTTGGCCTGTTTGCATTATCCTGTCTGCACTGATAGCATTTACCTTTAACGGTCTTAACTGTTCCTATTCCAGTAAATAGATTTAAAATATTACCATATTCATTTTGTTGCCAATTAATACACTTAAGATACTTTATTGATGACATTTCTGTAGTATATTAACAGTGAGGGAACAATATATAGCAATTATTTTAGTTTTAGGAAGCACTTAACTAGATTAAAAGTTGTAAGTCGCAGATATTACTCTTCAGAGCATTGGTCTAATCGAGTCCTGGGGTTGGTTGGTATCCATGGTCTGTACCTTGTTGTCAGAAGGATGGGTGATAAATTTACATACTGAGATGTGTTGGAGTGACTCGCTCTACAAAAACCCCGTGAGTCCACCGTTTCTGGGTGCATGGCTGTTGAGTGAGCCCTGTGTTCCGTGGGGCTTGCTCCCCAGCCGAAGCCGAAGCCCAGCTCCTCGCGGAGCCCTGGAGGCGCCAATCCTGGCAGCACGCTTTCCTGCCAGAGTCCATCTTGCTTGGTCCTCACTCTGGCTCCAGTGCTTTGCCCTTCTGTCCCCTGCATCCTTGCCCATCGCCCCCCAGGACAGGGTCGGCTTTGAGCCACAAGCCTCTGCCCCTCCCTGGCCCGGCACGACGGAGAGGAGCTGCTCCGGTGCCTTTGGGAGAGCCCCGATTCTGCACTGACCTTGTTTTTCCTGAAGATGTCTTCCTCTTTGTCCTAGGAGGCTACTCTGCCGAGCACCCCGTGATCAAGGTCTTCTGGAGAGTCGTGGAGGGCTTCACGGACGAGGAGAAGCGCAAACTGCTCAAGTTTGTGACCAGCTGCTCCCGGCCCCCTCTCTTGGGGTTTAAGGTACCCAAGCTCGGGGCCCAGCGGTGGGGAGTGGGGTGGGGGGGCAGTAGGGGCCAAGTGAGCCAGGGTGCACACGTCGTTTTCAGGGAACAGTGGTTACTGCAGCGGTCACAGCACCAGGCTGTTACTTTTCACTGTGTCTATAGCCTCATTAACCCAATGTTTCAACTTGGTCACTGAAGGATTAGCTGTTCTCTGTGTACCTGGAGCTGGTCTTGTCTGTTTTTTTTCCTGCGTTCACAGTCCTGACGTATTGCTGGGGTGTCGCTGTGATGAGGTTTGAGCGTGAGCAGACGCTGCAGCGGGCAGGCTGACCCTGACGCCTGTCCCCCGCCCTGGGGTCTGTGCCGCGCAGGCTGGCCTCCCTTCCCAGCTGCAGAGGACGCGGGCTCCACGTGCTCGTGGGCCTGTTGCCAGGGGTGATAGAGCGGAAGTCGGCCTTTCCTTAGTGCTCTCTGTCACCTCATTCCACGTTCCTCGGTCCTGCTGTGTCGTTGCTGGCAGTTCCCGTTGGTCTCATAAATTGGCTGGGTATTCTTATCAGCTGAGATTGGTCATGGGACAGCGTGGATTTCCCTTACTCATAGTAAAAGAAACGGAGCTAGGATTAGTAAAGAGAAAGGCAGTGGTTGTGCATAACATGACGTAATGCCGAGTTAGGGGAGCATGCACACTGGCGGTGCTTGTGAGGCTCACAGGTTGACAGTCGTCCTCCAGTAACTCTCCGCCCTCCAGTAACTCTTCATTGATGAGCTCTGTGTTAGTTATTTTACTTTGAAATTACTCACAACCTATAGAAGAGTTGCAACAGTTGAACAGAGGACTTCCCAGCCCGTGTCGACCAGCTGTTAACGTTCAGTCACATTTGTTTCCTCATTCTGTATTCATGTATTTCTTTTCGGAATCATTTGGGAGTAAGTAGAAAATGTCATGTTTCTGCACATTTTTCTTGCAACACCAATCTCTCTTAATAACCACAATTAAATTATCAAAGATAAGGAGTGTGCAGTGATAGACTGAGATTATCTAACCCTCTGGTTCACAAGTATGAACCTGAGACCAGCAGCTTCAGCATCACCTGAGAACTTGTCGCAGGTAAACATTGCCAGGGCTCAGCCAGACCCCCTGAATCAGCTCGAGGAGGGGGCCAGCCGCCTGTCTCCACCCGCCCTCAGGCGTCGAGGGCGCCGGCAGTGCCCCCAGCCCCGCGGCGTCCTCCGTGGGCCTCGCGCTTCCTGGTCTGGAGCCAGTCTGAGGCCACGCGTTGTGTTTAGTGGCCGGTCGCCTCCAGTCTGTGCTGTCTTCAGCGGTCCAGTCACGTTGTCTGAGAATGCCCCTCTGTGCAGTGGAGCAGTTCCACCCTCAGGACACGTGTGCTCAAGACGGACACCCTCACGTGTCCACACAGCGTTCACAGAACTGCGACAGCCCACAGCTGGTCATGGAGAAAGAGAGTGTGGTCTGTCCAGGCAGTGGGGTGTATTCAGAAATTAAATGGAATGGATTGCTTATACAGATGCCCTGTCTGTGAACACTGGGAACGCTGTGGTCAGTGAATGGAGTGAGACACAGGAGGTTGTGTGGTTCATTTTACACAAAACGTCTTTAAAGGGGTGGAAGTGGAGAACTTTGGGGGAGAGATGGCAGCATTCTGAAGTTGAATTTAAACTACATTTAAATGAGTAAATATTATAGTATGTGAATTACACTTTAAAATTTTTTTTAATTGACATTAATAGCTTAATACAGTGTCCCAAAGAGTGTCCCAGAACTAGAGCAGTGGGAACGTCCCTGGTAGTCCAGTGGTTGAGAATCCGCCTTGCAATGCAGGGCCCAAGGGTTCCATCCCTGATTGGGGAGCCAAGACCCCACGTGCCGGAAGGCAGCTAAGCCCGTGTGCCGCAACAAAGGCTCCCGCGTGCTGCTATGACTTAAGGCCTGATGAAGCCAGATGAAATAAAGGACTGGAACGGGGAAATGGAGACATGGGGCGCGAGCTGTGGCGGGCGTGCGGTGATTCTGTCTCCACAGGAGGTGGGGGAGCAGTGGGTAGTAAGGTGAGTGTAAGTGATCATGAGTAATGCTGCTCAGTGGTGCTGGCAGAGCTGAAGTCCCTTCTGTCTTCCAAGTTCTCAGAGGGAGGAAATAAAGCCTGTAAAACAGGACAGCCAGCGCCAACTGCGTTTACCAGGTAGTAGAGCACGAAGTTAATGTGGACAGCCACAAAGCAGAAGGCGTAGAAAGGAGAGCAGGCTGAAGCGCCAGAGCGGTGAGCGCGCAGGGCGGTGAGCACGCAGAGCGGAGACGCAGGTGTTAGACGGCTGAGCGGCCTCACTCTCGCTTTTCACTTTCATGCACTGGAGAAGGAAATGGCAAGCCACTGCAGTGTTCTTGCCTGGAGCATCCCGGGGACAGAGGAGCCTGGTGGGCTGCCGTCTAAGGGGTTGCACAGAGTCAGACACGACTGAAGCAACTTAGCAGCAGCAGCAGCAGCAGGCTTGTAGTGAAGTCTGGAAATCTTGCTGTGTAGGAAGGATGTAAAGAGCAGGAAGAATGCAGATGAAATGTGCCCAGTGGCTCATTTAAATGGAGTTAATATAAAAGGCTTTCCATCGATCGGAAGTTTTTATTGTCTAGTGATATAAACAGTTACATGAGTTAAATCCTTATATATTAAGATTTTAGTATGATTAGGTAATTTTGTCAGTAACATTTATAAGGAGAGACAAAGCATATAGTTTTAGACAAAGCTTATAGTCTTCCAGTTTCAAAAACCACACTAAACCTGGAAGAAAACTGAGTGTGTGGTTTCAAGAAGGGAGATTTGGAGGACCTGCTCCATCAGAGAGCTGAGTGGAAGGCATTTGCTCCGGTAGAAACGGGGAGTCTGGCTTGAAGAGTCTGGATGCTCTGGCCAGTGGAGGAGCCTGTCGGCATGTCAGAGGTTTGGGGGTGGGAAAGCTGCGGGAGCTGCATCAGCGTTTCCAGTCCCGAGTGGAATTGCGGTTAAAACTCTCTGGTCGCCTGTCGATGGTCCCGCATGGGCATGATTGAGTTATCATTATACCATGAAAAATGATTTTCTGGAAGCCATGAAATAGTCATCCTATTTCAGGGGTTTTTTCAGTGATCGAAATCATGTAAGTGTGAGGATAAGTGTTTTCCGGTGCTTTTGACGTCATCCTTAGACTCCAGATTTGGGTAAACCACTGTGATGTGTGTGCTCCCCAGTTCACTAAGGGTGCCTGCTGGCGGGATGGCAGACTCAGGCTTGAAAGCAGAGAGCGTATCTTGGCTGAAGCACCCTCAGCAGCCAGGGTGGCCACACGTAATCTGGAAGTTAGGCCTCTGCTCATGGCCAGTTTGCTGAGAAGAGCAGCATCTGCTGAAGCTAATTAAAGCTTAATATGCTTAACGAATGTGACTGTTACAGACACAGAAATCATTAAAGTGCTGTAGAAGATTGTTCAGTTGCCATCAGGCCTCGTAATAAATTGATGTTTTTCTCACTCTGAATTAATGCAAATTCCCGTTGTACTCTGCTTAAATATGCAAAGAGTGGTGCCCTTGACTCAGATTTCAATGAAGAACTTCATTTTTTAGGTTCTGAGACTCCAAGTAGGAAATTTAATTAGCATTATGAAGGAAACAGTAAAATGTGGCATATATCTGCAAAATGTATTTCAGACTTTGCATTGAGCACTGACTGTGTACAGTGATCCTTCTGTTTCACAGATGCGGTGTTCTTAGTATATTCAGGCATTTGAGGAAATCGTTTCCCTCAACATCTTCAGGGTGCTAAGTAATAAATGTGACAGATATTCTTTCTGTTCCTCTTTTGGTTTTCTATTGAAACATATTTGAAGTGGCACGTAAAGTATAATTAGAGGAAAGACAGTGGTTCTAGCACACGCTGCCTGCCACAGAGGTCGGCTGAGGAGGTGCGGTTTCCGTTTGCCAGCGGAGGAGCACAGAGATAGGGCAGAGCCGCGTGTGTGCCGCGCCCACGCTCAGCGTTGGCTGCAGCGTGGCGTGTGTGCCGCGCTCAGCTCACAGGTGGCGGGGTCCAGCTGAGACACGTGCTCGGCTGCTCAGGCACCCGCGGTGTGACCGGTGCCCCGAGGCCGCGGCTGGGCAGGAGCGGCACTCCAGTCTTGTTCTGTTTTCCTCGGCAGTGGTTAGTAGGTAATTTTTTTTTTACGCTATTTGTGTTTTTCCTTGTAACAAAATTAACGTTTTCATTATAGAAAGTTGAGAGTTGTGGTTAGTTATGACAGAGAACAATGCCTGCAACTGCTCTGCCTGGCCCCGCTGTGGGCGTCCTGGCGCCAAGGAGCTGGACCACCCCATGTGCACGGTCCCTGCCCAGACCATTCTTCACTGGCCTCAAAGCGCCCATGTTCTGAGGTTTCCTTTCTTCCCTTCTGAGCTGATTTCTCTGTAAAGAAAGATTATTTTTTCTCATCAGCTCTGAGGTTACGCTGAGGGGTGCTGCTACGGAAAAGATGGAGTAGGTCTGGGCTGCTCCTCATCTACCAGTTGTTGAGGGGGCAGCTGGCGTTTTAAGGACAGCTAGTCCATTTTAGTTTTCCTGTCGTTCTGACCCTCTAGCGTTTGCTCTGCTTCCGCCCGTGGCACCCCCTCCCTTTGATCTTCCGTGTCCCATCCGCGACTGGGCGGTGGGCTCTGGGTCTGTAAATAGGTCCCAAGCAGCTGTGGGGGACTTCTTGCTTCCTGATGTGACGGGATAGTGACTCTTGCTTGACATCTCCTGGCCCATGTCGGGATCACATGTTTTCCAAGAGGCCCTGGTTCCTTTCCTGGAGACCAGGTTGGTAGAGGGCAGGGCTGGGCCCTTGGTGTGCTCATTGTCACCGGAGGTTACTGTGTCCAGGCCTTTCCAGTGCACAGAGCTAGGACGTGGGCGCTGTCTTCTTGAGAGAAAAATTCATCAAAGCTCACACCACTTTTTCCAGCTGACATTCAGGGGTGAGAGGTTTTTATTTCTTTGATTGTATATTTAGATCTCTTCTTTACCAGTGATTAATCTTAGCTCCTGTTATTAATAGTTCATTGGCTTGCTCTGGTAAATTATAGGATCCTACAATAAGTTAAATGTAATTCTCACATAATAGTTATATGTAACACTACTGTGATTTCAGAACAACAGTACCGGTAATTTACGGTGACATTTCTGAAAACCATTTAAGATTTCTCCCCCTGCCTTCTTTTTTTGGCCACGCCGCATGGGATCTTGGTTCCCCAATCAGAGTTTGAACCCCCGTCCCCTTCACTGGGAGCTCATGCCTTAACCACTGGCCCGCCAGGAGGGGCTCTGGGAACACCGCCCTCTGTAAGTGGGCCCCAGCGCCCATCATCCCGTGTTTAGAGGGACCGCCTTTTCTCCTTGACTGACACTGCCACCGCACCCTGCTCCCGGGTCCCTTTGTGGTTCACTTGGAGAAGGCCCTTCACATGTTTTCAGCAAAGAGGTTTATTTATGCATTCAGCTCTTTACACTGTACCTTTTAAAATTTTAAACTTATTTTTAAAAGGCAAAAAGATAAAAGCTTTAGAGGCCTTTTCACCAGAAGGACCCTGTGCTCCATGTATTCACGCTGCTTCTGTCCTTTTAATGCCTGGAGCCCAGACACGATATTGGGTAGAAATTTGGAGCCAAGTTTGAGGGCAGTGAGAAAGCGGGTGTCCCCGAGGGGACAGACGAGAACAGCCGTCGCGTCTGTGCACGTCTGACAGGCTCCCTGCAGGCTGTGCTTGGTGACCGCTCGTGCGCCTGCTGTCTTGCAGGAGCTGTACCCCGCATTCTGCATCCACAACGGGGGCTCCGACCTGGAGCGGCTGCCCACCGCCAGCACCTGCATGAACCTGCTGAAGCTCCCCGAGTTCCAGGATGAGGCGCTGCTGCGGAGCAAGCTCCTGTACGCCATCGAGTGCGCCGCGGGCTTCGAGCTGAGCTGACCCGTGGCCGTGGCCCACCCTCTGCGGAGACAGCCTGGCCTCCGTGCGCCCCTAGCCAGCAGGGCGCTCGAGCTGGACTCCCAGCTCTCCCGGGTCCCTCTCCGCCACCCCTTCCTGCATTTTTAAGTGATTTATTAAGTTGTGCTCACGTATTTAGATGGACGTTGCTTTTCAGATAACTTAAAATAACAAATGTTACATGCCACGTGGCTAATATAGTAATTTTGCCAAGAAGAGCACAGTTTTAAGACTGGTGGCAACTCAGTGAAATTAACCAAAGATGAAGCTTTGGCTGTGCTGCGGATGAGCCCCCCAAGCTGGTGACCTGGCGCCTGGGGAGGGGGCCGCGGCTCCGACCTGGCTCTGGTCTCCAGAGACTCGGGCCTCTGGGGAAACGTGGGCCACTGCTTCTCGTGTGGTTGAATTGTTTACAAGCCTCATTGTTAAAACTACAGGCTTTTTTTTTTTTTTCCTGCTGCCTTTTCCCAAAGTGGTTAGGTTGGAAAATAGATAACAATGGTAATATTTTATTTGTGTTTTTTAAGCCATCTCCCCAGATCGGGACTAGCATGCTTGTTTCCAATCTGCCGCTGGCCTGCATCGTGATGGTTTGGAGACCTTCCTGTGTGTGGGTGTGTGTGAGGCGGGTCCTTCACTCTCTTCCTTTCTGTCTCCACCTCGTGCCTGGAGAGCTTTTGGGGTGTGGGGGGAGGGGGGCTCCGTCCTGCTCCTGCGCGTGTGCGACCTGCGGTGAGCGATGCTTGGGGAGGAGGCCCGCAGCCCCTCCCGAGTGACTTGAACCAAAGTGGCGCTGCGCCTTTGCACTGCGGCCCGGGCCCCGCCCCCTCGCTTCTGGGTGCTGCGTTGCAGGGGGCGGGCGCCCGGGGCGGGGCGGGGCGGGGCGGTCCTCGGGATTCGGCACTTTATCAGGACCTGGCGAGAGGAGCGTCTGAGAGCGTCGCTGGAGGACGCAGGCGCTGGCCGGTGCTCGCTGTCACTGGAGCTCTGGGCTGACGTGGGGGACGGGCCACAATTAGCAATATCCTTTTAAATGTGGGGGAGCCGAATGACACTTTTAAGACAGTGACCATTATCAAAACAAAATGTATAATTTCTTAATTTGAAGAATAAATTAAGTGTTTAAATGCTATTTGTAGTCTTGATATACAGAAATAAAATAATTAGGGTTTGTCCTTGGTTTTATTTTTTTTATTTTAGGTCGTATTATGTTGGATGTTCTATATCTTCTTATTAATTGATTTGTATATTATTATTTCGGAAATGGAATATCTGGGACTGAAGAGAAATGGGCAGTTACTCTTACTTGGATTTTCTTCCTCGGCTAATCTGAGCTTATTTATTTATTTGTATGTTCCAATGGCTAAATATTTGCATTAAATTTTTTTCCCAAGTTTGTGTTGGACTCATACCCCAAATCATTGTGATTGGTTCCGTTCTGCCCTAGTAAAGCCACGGCTTCTAAACATCAGTTTATCACATTGTTTAAATGTCATCAGTTGAGACAGGGTAATAACAGGCTGTGTTCAGAATCTGGTACACCAGACAGTGACGCCTGGCATCTGAAATGCCCCAAGTGAGGCTTCGAGAAGGCGGACCTACAGCAGCCCCTCCAGCTCAGGCCCTGGGGAGAGCCAGGCTCGCCAGGGACCACTGCCACCTTGCCAGGTCCCGGGGGCTTGGCATCACATTACTGAGAAGAAGCGCTCGAGTCAGGCTCGCCCTTCTCTGTCATCCTGTCTGCCGTCTGCTGGCCGTCCTGGCTTCCCGCCTCCTGCTGGTGTGTGTGTGTGCTTGTGCCAGGGAGAGCAGCTGCAGGCATACCGCGACGCAGAAAGATGGAAGCTGAAGGCCTGGGACTGGAGCCTTGCTAGTACTCCGCTGGTGTCTTAGTCACCTGTCCCGAGTTCCTCTGCTCCAGGTCTGAAAGGCTTCCAGTAGCGAAGTGAAGGGTGTCCCGGATCACACAGCCTCATCTGCCACACGGAATAGCAGACGTCCCCGGAGTTGGTCCTGGGAGGAGTTAACATCCACTCCTCAGACAAGGTGAGTCGCTGAGCCCGCTGTGGGCTTCCGAAGGCTCCTTCCCGGCATCGCAGTGGTGGCCAGAGCAGACGGCCGAGGCCGGTGACCAGCAGGCGCAGGTGGGGAGTCAGGAGAGCCGAGAGGAAGGAGGCGGGGCTGGCCAGGAGCCCCTGGCACCCCGGAGAGCCACGGCCCGCCGGAGGCCTCTGCTTCCAGGAAACTCAGCGAGCTCTTAGGTAAGCTGAGGTGCAAAGTACTCAGGCCTTTCTGTGAAACAGGGACAATTAAATACCGGTCTCCCCCCACTAAGACAGACCCTCTTCAGCACCTGTTTTTGGTAACCAAAAGAAATTCAACAAGGATTTGCACTTATACCAAGAAAAAAGGGAGCAAGGTGAAGATTGGGTTCGCTCAGCCTGTCTTGCAGGAAGCATTTCAGAGGCGGCATCCACCCCACAGGGAGCGGCCCCTCCCGGCTCCTTCCCCTGGGGCCACATGCAGCATCTCAGGTGGAGCTGCCCTGTGAACCGGGTCCCTGAGCATCTGGGCTTCGTTGGTTTCCCTTGTGCCTCCACGAGCCAGACGACTCCTCCAGCGACTCCTGCTTCCCTTCTAGGCCTTTGCAGCTCAGGGAGGGTCTCCGTCGGAGAGCAGGGGACCCTGGGCTTTGTCTTCACAGGAGGGATACACAGCTTTGATGAGGGCTGTAAATAAGCTTGTGATGTCAGCGTTTAGAAACACGATTATGGAACCGTGTTTTAACTTAAGCAGTGTGATATCACGGGCAGCAGCCGTCACGTTTGGCCATTTGCACCGCGGCTGTAACGTCACCCTAGGCAACACCATTCCCTTTTCCTCTGCGGCGACAAGCAGAAGAGGCAGCCTTCAGTGCCTCATTTCTCTGAGTGACCGCACCTCTGGGAGCATGTGGGGCCGCTGTCTGCGTCCCGCCAGCGCCCTCGGGACGGCGGGAGGCTGGGCCCCAGCCCTGGGCACTGTGTAGGCAGCCAGAAGAGGCGAGGGGCGGGAGACGGGCACACAGGGGCCGGCGCCCTTGAAATGAGTGTGCCGAGACATTGATGCGCTATTACCTTTCATGGGTCAGATGGAAAGTCGTTTGTCGTGACGTGTCACCTGGAGAAGTCCCCACGTCCAGACCTCGTGGGCCTGTCCCCCTCCCCCGTGCCCACCCACCACCCAGGGTCCCCCAGGCCTGACCCCCCGAACCCTCGGGTCTGGGCCATCGTGGGAAGGGTGCAGGTTAGGGCCCAGGGGTGGGGGGCGGCGTGTGGCAGGACAGTCCTTTCAGGGTCCTTGCCAGGAGCTGTGTGGCTTGGGTGTGCTGCCTGGGGCCCAGTGCCCAGGGTTTGGGGGGCATCTCATGGGCTTCCCAGGTGGCACCAGTGGTAAAGAACCCACTTTCCAATGCAGGACTCGAGAGATGTGTTTGATCCCTGGGTCGGGAAGGTCCCCTGGAGGAGGAGATCGTCGCCCACTCCAGTCTTCTTGTCTGGAGAATCCTGGGGGCTACAGTCCGTGGGGTCGCAGAGTCGGCCGCGGCTGAGCCACCTGGCATCCGTACACAGGCGTTGCACCTGTGTGCCCCGGGACAGGGGAGCCCGCAGCGTGGGCAGGGCCGGGCCACACCTGGGGCCGCTGAGTGCCAGAGTGGGAGCCTCACGCGTGCCTGCCGCGCTTTGGGGGTGACGCCGGGCACCCGGGGCGTGCAGGCAGCACCGCTGCTGTGGTGCCCGGCGGGCACAGGCCTGCGGGCTGCCTCTCCACCCCTCGGCCCTCCTTTCCCTGGGACCCCATGCCCGCTGAGCGCTCTCCCCATGCGGCCGGCAGGGGGCGCTGAGGCTGCACAGCCAGACCCAGACCCACTCACACCCAGAAGGGGAGGGTTCCTGAGGGGAGGGGGCCTCAGCCCAGGGGGAGCGCGCAGGACTGACGGGACAGACCAGGGCAGCACCTGGTCTCCCCACACCCACCCCTCCCTGCTCTGTGGACGGGCCCCCCCCCCCCCCCGCGTGCGCTGGCCTTGCCCTGGCCGCCACTTCGCCACATTCGGGACACGATGCCCTCTGGGGCCGCCCAGCCCACCACAGGCAGCCCTGAGCTCGTGGGGTCTTCGTTCCCCATCCAGGGATGGAACCGCAGCCCCCTGCGGCGGGAGTGCAGAGTGCAGCCACTGGGTCCCCAGGGAAGCCCCGCCCTGGTGCACTTCGGTGTCCTTTCCTGCTCTGCCTGCTGGTGGTTTGGGGTTTAACTCTTTCCTCAGCCCTTCCGTCTGCTGGGCGTGTTTTCTGGGTCACAGGCCCTCCCTGCCGGCGAGCCCCAGGGCCCAGTGCTCAGGGCGGCTCCTCAGGGACCCTGCCTTCCCACCCGACCCCACGTCCCTCCCTCCGTCGTCTGTGGCGATTGTAGCTGCTGCTTTTGTTCAATCAGTTGCACGTGCACACAGTACAAAGAGTCCGTTGATTCTTTAATTTGATAAAAATACAAAGAGAATTCCCCGACCCCACCCACGGCTGCCTGAACCCCGCTCTGCACACTGCCTGGCACAGAGGTGGACCCGCAGGACTCGCTTAGGTCTCACGCCAGCTGAGCAGCTAGGACAACTGCCATTCGCGACTGCGGGCCACAGCAAGCCCCCGGAAGGCCTTGCCGCCCATCTCAGCTGGGGGCCTTCCTCCTGAGCCGCCCCTGGATTGCTGGGGCATCTGCATCCCACCCTCATGGTGGTGGGCTGGTCCCCTGAAGGACCGCGGGGCAGGTGTGGAGGGAGGAGGCAACCCTGGGTCCCTCTCGGGTCAAGAAGCTTCCTCGGGGTCGGCTAGGCTAAAGCGTGAAACCTGAGGGCCAGGAGGCAGCCGTGCAGAGACCGCTGGGGGAGGGGGCGTCTGGAGGCAGCTGTTCTGAGCATGCCACACACCTGCAGGGCAGGGGCAAAGCCCGGCACAGAAAGCACCCGCTGGTCGTCCAGGGTCTCCCTGGGGCGCGGAGCCGTTTGGTGATGCGCTGGGCAGGGACACCGAGGTCAGCACAGCTGTCGACACTGGTCCAGGGGCAGCTGCCCGGGTCACTCGGGTGACACCCTTGCCAGCCTGGTGATCGGGCCTCCTCAGCACTGAGGAGCTTGAAGAACATGTTTCCTGCCCGGGTGCCCCCAGGGTGGCGCCTGGAGGCAGCACTCCTTCAAGGCCCAGTCGCAGGGGCCCCCCCAGACCCCCGCGGGCCTCGGGGTCCCTGCCGTCTCGGGCGCTGAGCACCCATGTCACCACCTGCTGCCCCCCTCACCTGTCTCTCCCGCTGCACCCGCGGCTCTGTGTGCCCCCAGGGGACGCCAGCCACCCTCTGGGCACATTCTGGGGCGTCACAGCCGGTGGGGGCAGGAAGACCCTGGCACGAGGTGGGTGGGAGGCCCGATGGATGTGCCCCGCCCGCTGAGCCCAGACGCCCCCCGGCCCAGGCCCCTTTGAGGAGCGGGCAGCCGAGCAAGTACGTGGCTCTGGGACACCTGCTCTCGGGCCTCTGCCCTCATCCACCAACCCATGCCCTCCCCGGGGGCATCCACGCTCAGTTTCCATGCGCGGGAGGTGCCAGGCTGGGCTGCGGGGTTTGCAGAGTACACTTAGTCTCAAGTAACTGAAGACGTGGCTTCAATTATTCACACCATCGGCAGAAGCATTGGTTGCATGAGGTGCTGCCATCTCTGCAAACGCCCAACCCACATGGAGGTGCAGGTGGCCCACAGGGTGGGGAAGAATGTCGCTTCTCGCACCCTCTGCAGGGGCTTCCAGGCCATGCAGTGCCCGGTGCCGCCTCCCAGGGCTCAGCTACCAGGACACTGACCACAGGCGAGTGGGCAGCATGGAGCACCTGGGTGCCGGGTCGCCCGGCACCAGCCACGTGGGAAGATCACAGCCACCCCCAGAGGTCAAAGCCCCGAGGGAGGTCACAGTGCCTCCAGAGGTCACGGCCCCCCAGAAAAGTCACAGCCCCCAGAGGTCACAGCTCCCCCAGAGAGGTTATGCCCCCTCCAGAGGTCACAGCCCCACAGGGAGGTCATGACCCTCCAGAGAGGTCACAGCTACCCCCAGAGGTCACAGCCCCCCAGGGAGGTCACAGTGCCTCCAGAGGTCACGGCCCCCCAGAAAAGTCACAGCCCCCAGAGGTCACAGCCCCCCAGGAAGGTCATGACCTCCCAGAGAGATCACAGCTACCCCCAGAGGTCACAGCCCCCCAGAAAGGTCACAACCCCCAGAGGTCACAGCTCCCCCAGAGAGGTTATGCCCCCTCCAGAGGTCACAGCCCCACAGGGAGGTCACGACCCTCCAGAGAGGTCACAGCTACCCCCAGAGGTCACGGCCCCCTAGGGAGGTCACAGCTGTCCCCAGAGGTCACGGCCCCCCAGGGAGGTCACAGTTGCTCCCAGAGGTCACAGGCCCCCAGGGAGGTCACAGCCACCCCCAGAGGTCAGGGCCCCCCAGAGAGGTCACAGCTGTCCCCAGAGGTCAGAGCCCCCCAGGGTGGTCATAGCTGCTTCCAGAGGTCATGGTCCCCCAGGAAGGTCATGGCTACCACAGGGAGGTCACAGCCGCCCCCAGAGGTCACGGTCCCCTAGGGAGGTCACAGCTGCCCCTAGAGGTCACAGCCCCCCAGGGAGGTCACAGCCGCCCACAGAGGTCACAGCCCCCCAGGGAGGTCATGGCTACCACAGGGAGGTCACGGCCCCCTAGGGAGGTCACAGCCGCCCCCAGACGTCACGGTCCCCTAGGGAGGTCACAGCTGCCCCCAGAGGTCACAGCCCCCCAGGGAGGTCACAGCCGCCCACAGAGGTCACAGCCCCCCAGGGAGGTCATGGCTACCACAGGGAGGTCACGGTCCCCTAGGGAGGTCACAGCCGCCCCCAGAGGTCAGGGCCCCCCAGAGAGGTCACAGCTGTCCCCAGAGGTCAGAGCCCCCCAGGGTGGTCATAGCTGCTTCCAGAGGTCATGGCCCCCCAGGAAGGTCATGGCTACCACAGGGAGGTCACAGCCGCCCCCAGAGGTCACGGCCCCCCAGGGAGGTCATGGCTACCACAGGGGGGTCACAGCCCCCTAGGGAGGTCACAGCTGCCCCCAGAGGTCACGGCCCCCCGGGGAGGTCACAGCCGTCCCCAGGCCTGCGAGCTGGCGTCCAGTGGGAAGGGGTCTCGGCTGACAGTGGACAGTGGCCCGCAGCACGGGTGGGATCCCCTCTCCTGGGCCTCCCGGGTGTGCTCTGGCAGCCCACCCAGGGAGCACAGGGGCCACAGGCTGGCGTGGGCAGAGGTGCGGCCAGGGTGACCAGCTCCACCGCCAGCTCCTCCAGGTCACCAGGCATCTTCAGGGCCTCCTCCCGTCACGCTGGGGCCTGGGGGAAGGAGGCAGGCCTGCTGGGGCAGAGGACAGACGGCAACTGGATCCAGGTCCACACGCTGGAACAGGCCGAGCCCAAGGTTGGGGGTCAGGACAGAGGATTCAGGTCAGGTGGACTCTGCCCTCTGCCCAGCCCAGCCCTGGGGGCAAAGGGCCAGAGAGTCTACAAACAAGAAGTGAGGTGGGCACAGCGCACAAGGACGGGGATGGTCCCGGGGGAGGGTCGGCCGCTCGTCACCCTTCAGTAGCATGGAGGCCACCAGCTGGGCTGCACCCGACTGTGGTGCGCCCCGTTGTTCTGGGGAGCCAGGTGGGAGCCGAACGCCATCCTCTGAGGTGCCTTGGTGCCCGGGCAGCCTTCTCCCCAGGGCACGCTGTGCCCGCTCCAGGGCGCCGTGACGTCTGGGGCCACTTGCCCGGAGCGACCCTCATCCCACCCCCACCGGTGTCCTGATGCCCGGCCTGTGAGCGCTCCTTGAATGTCACCCCAGGCTTCCTAACTCGGTGACGTGAATTCACGCTTGCACACATCCCGTGTGAACACTGGAGACCACTGTGGGCAGCGCCCGCCGTCCATCCACGAGCTGTTTTCCTGGCCTTCCCGAGGGGTGTGGGGCCAGTCTGCTCTGGTCCACTGGGAGCAAGCTGCCCTCACAATCTGCGTGTCCGGGGGATAAACGTGTACTGGGGGCACCAGGCGAAGGGAAGAGCAGGCTCTGGGGCGGTGGGGGGCCGCACACGGGCCTGCCCCTCGGTGGACCAAGGCCCCCTGCGTGGGTGTCCCCACGGGGGCTGCCCTGGGAGGTCCACTGCCTGAGTGTGCCCTTCGGGCTGCTGACGACCGCACCCCACGTGAATCAGGGCTGCCCGGCTGGGTGGGGCCCCAGACTCCATGACCTAATGGCGTTGTCTCTAATTGTGGCTGCAGGTCTGCTGGGCACACAGGTGGGCATCGGAGCCCCGCCCAGCCCAGGGGTGGGGGCCGTTGTTCCCAGACTGTTGGCTGCCGCCCCCACCCGCCTCCGGGCCTGGAGTTTGAGCTCCCCCTTCGCAGCTGCCCCAGTCTCTCTGATGACTCCTGGTTGGCAGGGCCCTCAGCCAGTCACTCTGCGTCCCAGGGCCTCGCCCTGGGTGTGGTCAGAGTTCTCAAAGCGTGGTCAGATGAACAAGGGCCTGATACAGCTGAGGAGGGCAGGGAGCAATGACCACAGGGAAAGGACCATCCCTGGGCGGGGCGTCCAGCATCCCGAATTCCTGACAGTCTTCATCCCTGAGAGTCCAGGGCAGGAGGTCAAAACACCTGAGAATTTCCATGTCTCTAATGTTGATTGCTTAAAATGACTGAATCATTTTCCTATGATAGGTTGTGTTGAAAGTTTGAGGGCCTGGGACTTCCCATGGTCCGGTGGTAGTTAAGGCTCTGGGCTTCAAAGGCAGGGGGCCTGGTGTTCCATCCCTGGTCAGGGGACTAAGATCCCACATGGCACTCAGTGCCCGCTCCCCCTCTCAGAAAAATAAAGTTTGGTGGCTTTTCTGTTTCCTTTATGTATTTACTGTTTGGGCTGCCCTAGGTGGCTTGTGGAATCTGAGTTCCCCAACCAGGGACTGAGCCCAGGCCCCCAAGCAGTGAAAGCACCGGGAAGTTCCCTTTGCTATTTTAAAAAGATACGATAATAAATGCACCGTTCTCTGTGAGTTAAAACAGCTCTGGCCAACTTGGTAGACTCCCTTTATTGCTCTTAAAATACTTGCAACACTTCTCAGACCCTCTTCATCACTGTGGATGTTTAGAGAGTTCTGTTTAAGGAGGAAAATTAAGTCCGGGACAACGTGATGAAGACCCGGACCCCCGCCCCAAGGACACTGCTCCTCAGCACATCCCGCAGGGTTTGAACGGAGCGCTGTGCCTGTATGCTGACTGTGCTGGAGTTTGTGGGCAGGAATGACTCATGAGCCTGCAGGCATCTTCCGCCCTGCCAGCGGCTCGCAGGGAGGCTGTGTGGACCTCTCCCACGTGATGCAGCCGGTTCCAGAACCTGCCCACACCGCCGTCCCCTTTCCCAGCTGTGACATGACTCCAGGGGCTTCCCCAGCTGGCAGCGTCTCTGGGTTGATTAGTAAGCTCTAATTCTTCCAGGAGAATGATCATCTGTTTTCCCGTCTTACCGATTTCTCTTGGGATTCAAAAATACATGTGAATTTCCTGAGAACTCCTGGAAGGAAGTCCTGCGGGGAAACAGGACTCAGTCAGGCTTGCCTGGCCACTGGCTGGCTTGCGCAAGTCGGCCAGCAGGTCTCTGAGGCCAGCACCCTGTGGGCAGAGCAGCTTGGGCACAGCCTGGGGGCCGCAGGGGGAGGGGTGGGGGCTGCAAAGGACTCTAGACTGGCCTTTAGGTCCCTCCTGGCCGGGGGCTAACAGTACTTCTCTCGGGAGTAATCAAAAAAGTGGGCGTTGAGACATCTATTTGGCACATGGAAGAAAAGAGACCTTTTTTATAGTTTTTCTGTGTGTTCTTGCCATTTTTTAATCTCTTCTGCTTCTGTTAGGTCCTTGCCATTTCTGTCCTTTATTGTACCCAAACTTGCAAAAATTGGTATCTCCAATTTTCCTGAAGAGATCTCTAGTCTTTCTCATTTTATTGTCTTCCTCTGTTTCTTTGCACTGATCGCTTAGGAAGGCTTTCCTGTCTCTCCTTTTTATTCCTGAACTCTGCATTCAGTTGGGTATATTTTTCCCTTTCTCCCTTGCCTTCCGCTTTTCTTCTTTTCTCAGCCATTTGTGAGGCCTTTCCTTAGCACCTTAAGTCTTTCTTATCTCGTTGAGACACCAGGGCTCCAGAGCCCCACTGCATGTGGGATCTAGTTCCCAGGTCAAGGATCAAACCCAAGTCCCTGTCCTGGAAGGCAGATTCTCAACCACTGGACCAGGGGTGTCCAGCATGTTAGGTCTTAATTTGGGGACAACACTTAACTTTCAAAGTTGACAACAAGGGAGGCCGACCTGTTCCAAGCTTGATGGGGCCTCACGAGGCAGAGGTTTTACAGAGACACATCACTGCGTGCACACACATTTATCCATCGGGGTGTCCAGTTGTAGAAGCCTGAAGACCACCGGCCAGACCAGGAGCAGCAGAGCCTGTCACCCACGGGTCCCTGAGCGTGCCTGGCCCTGGCCGGCCCTGGTGTGGGGTCCCCGGGCTGCTGTTGTTCGGGTGTTCAGTTACGTCTGACTAATGGCCACCCCGTGGACTGCAGCCCGCCATGCCTCCCTGTCCATCACCGTCTCCCCGGGCGGGGTCACCAACTGAGGCAGGCAGGGGCTCAGGCAGGGCTGACAAAGAGGAAAGAAGCCTGCGATGAGACCCCGCATCAGAGGGAGTTCATTTCCCTGAGGCAGAGAAAGGGCTTCTTGTTTGCGGCCTCCTCCCCCACACGCCCCTTGGAGGAGGAGAGGGCAGAGCTCACCCAAGTGACCAGGGCAGGCGCTCCGGCTGGCGGTGGGGCCTGAGGTCTCCTCTGAGCTTTGCCCCCAGCGAGTCCCTATCTGTTACCAAGGCGGGGGCTGTCCCAGCACCCGCATCCCTCCTCAGAAGACGGAAACCCCGGGGGCTAAGTGGTACACGGACAATTGTAGATTTTTGCTGGGCCACCGCCTGGAGGGGACGTCCGGGAGCCCGGCCCACGGAGCGGTCAGTGCCGGCCGCACGGAGACCCAGAGAGGACGCGGTCCCGGGTCCCAGGACGGCCCCGATGCCACCCGAGGAAGCAGGCCCGTCCCAGCCCCAGGGCGCGGGACAGGCATCCTGAGGGGCCCGCTTGTCCTGCCGGAGGCTCCTCACACGCAGGCCTTTCTCTGGGGATCCGGGGCCTCCTGCCAGGCCCCTCCCGACCCGCTCGCTGGGGGAGAGCCGCTCCTGCGCTCCCGGACCGGCCCGGCCCTGAAAGGCCGCTCTGTCTCCCTGAGGCAGAGTCGGTGCTTGGACGGCAGCCGGGCGGGAGGGGTGGGAGGTGCTGGGCGGGGTCTGGAGGGGCGGGGGCCGGGGGAGGGTGGGGGCGGGGCGGGGCGGGGGAGGGTGGCGGGCGGGGTCTGGAGGAGGGGCGGGAGGGGCGGGAGGGGCGGGGCGGGGCGGGAGGGGCGGGGCGGGGTGGGAGGGGTCTGGAGGAGGGGCGGGAGGGGCGGGAGGGGCGGGGCGGGGTGGGAGGGGTCTGGAGGAGGGGCGGGAGGGGCGGGGCGGGTGGGAGGGGTCTGGAGGAGGGGCGGGGCAGGGGCGGGGCGGGGCGTGCCCCCCGCAGAACCGGCCTCGAGTCCACCACGGCCTCACCGGGCTCCCTGCCCACAGTCCTCACCCACCTGAGGCCTCCAAGGCTCCCGGAGGAAATGCAAATATTCCCGGAACTAGGGCGAGCATCCAGGGCAGCCGGTAACCTGGTACACGCCTGTGGCCTGGAGGGCGGCCCAAGGACAGGGTCAGGCGCGCCCTTGGGCGCCCCTGCCTGAGGAGCCGCGCGGGAGGTGCAGGGGAAAGGCCAGGCCTGACCTCCGGCCTCCGGGTGGGCGCGGGCCCCCCGCACCAGGGTCTTAGCCTTGAGGACCGTGCATCCGTCTGTCTGTCCGTCTGTCTGTCCACCCTTCCGTCTGCTCTGGGATGAGGATGCGAGAGGGCCCGCGGGTGCCACTGCCAGGCGCTCAGAGCGGCTGAGTGACAGTCACCTGTCGTGCCTGGCGGTCACCTCGCACCTGCTTGGCGCCCACCAGTGTGAGCTCTGCAGCGTCTGGGGGAGGCCTCCTCCCTGGGTGCCCCGCTGGAGGAGAAGGGGAGCCGGCAGGGCCTGTCCTGGGTGGAGAGAGCCCCAGGGGGACAGTCTAAACAGATTCCCGGGTTGTTCAGCCTCAGCGGGGAAGGGAATCCTGACTCTGCCTTGAGGTGAACCCTGGGACAGACGCTCAGTGAGAGAAGCCAGAGACGAAGAAAAATATTGTCTGGTTCCACTTGTACGTGGTCCTGGGGTCGTCAGGACCTAGAGACAGACAGAAGGCGGGGCCTGGGGAAGGGGGTAGGGGGGCAGGAGTGTTGTGTTTGATGCAGACGGTTCCGGAAATCCTGCAGTGATGGTGGCTGCACAGCCGTGTGACCCCGGGACTTCCCTGGGGGTCCTGTGGTAAGACTCCATGCCCGCAGGGTGGGGGGCCCAGGGTTCGCTCCCTGATCTGGGAGCTGGGTCCCACATGACACAGCAAAGACCCAGCACAAAGAAACAACGTGACCCTGAGCTGCGCGCTTAAAGCTGGCGACAGTGGTGAACTTTATGTTGTGAGCATTTTCACTACAATCCGAAATTGAAAAGGAATCCAAAAGCGAAGGTAGAAGACACATCGGCAGCCAAGAGAAGATAAGAGCAGAGACAGGTGCAGGGCTGGGGGGCAGGAAGCAGCGCCCGGGGAACCTGCCGGCGCAGGCCTGCCCCTCCCAGCTGGCCTCCCGGGAGGCTCCGTGGGCAGGCGTCTGAGGTTGGCATGGCCCGTAGATAAGGGACAGACAGTGGCTGCCTCGGGGTGGAGGACTCATTCGTGCTGTTTGAATATTTACTGTGGGCCAGTGTTCACATCGTGATTTAAAACATTGGTTTTAAAGGGACGTAAAGCATCCCCAGGTAGTCCAGAGGTTAAGACACCACACTGCCAAAGAGGGTGCTGGTTTGGTCCCTGGTCAGGGAGCTAACAAGTCACGTTCCATGTGGCTAAGTAAATAAAAAGGGCTTCCCTGGCGGCTCAGCTGGTAAAGAATCAGCCTGTAATGCGGGAGACCTGGGTTCAATGCCTGGGTGGGGAAGATCCCCTGGAGGAGGACATGGCTACCCACTCCAGTACTCTTGCCTGGAGAATCCCATGGACAGAGGAGCCTGGTGGGCTACAGTCTGTGGGGTCGCAGAGAGTCAGACACGCCTGAGCGACTAACACTTCCACTTTCACTTTCACACCAAAGACACACCTAAGGGTAAAGGTTAAGGTGCCGGTTGTTATGCGCAAACCTTTTCTTTGTCCCCAGACCTTCAGTGAAGGGCAACAGGAGCTCCCCGTGACCCCGTGTGAGCGTGCAGGGAGCGTGCATGTACAGGAATGGGAGTGTGCACACGTGTGTGCCAGTGTGTGTGTGTGTCTGTGGCACCACTGGCTCCAGCAGGCCTGGAGAACCATCCACGGGGCACGGGGCGCTCACACGCCTGTGAGTTGGGCAGCTTCCCCTCACTGTGGCCCCAGAGCCTGGACCCACCACGCCGGCTCTCTGGGCCTTGGCCAAGGGGCACCAGGCCGCGGGCAGGAAGGGCTGGGAGGCCCGGCCACAGCTCCGGCCCAGGTGAGCGCTGGGCGAGGCCGGGATCTTCGGGCTTAGCCCTGGGTGTGGACAGCAGGGTGGGGCTGCCCAGTGACCAACCCCAGGGCAGGCCCCAGAAAGCCCCGGGCCTGCATCGGACAGTGGCCAAGGTCCCTGTGGGCGGGAGGGTCAGCCTGTGCCCGCGGCGTGGTTGTGCCCGCCATCAGCAAGTGAACCTGAAAGAAGGCAGGAAGGGGCGCCTACCTTATCAGGACCGCCTGGCCCAGCCTCCCCTGTGCCTGTCTCGGGCCACATGCCCCCAGGAGCTTCTGGGCACAGTCGGCCGTGACCTCCACTCAGAAGCCCGCCGGAACCTTCTGGAAACGTTCTGATCGTGGTGGAGCTGGGCCAGGTGAGCGCACTGCTCCGAGGGTGCGCTAGCCCTTCCCGGGGCAGGACCTTCATCCCCACCCCCCGGACACAGAAGTGACAGGAGTCCATCTCCTGAGGGGTGTCCGTCCAGCCCCCTCCGTTAGGGTCACCTCTCCAGGTGCAGAAGGCAGAAATGTCAAAGAACCAAAGCTGAGTCACAGATCCCAGCGTAAGCACCCCACCCGAAACTGAAACCGTCAGTCGCTCAGTCGTGTCCGACTCTGCGATCCCGTGGGCTGCAGCCTGCCAGGCCCCGCTGTCTGTGGGACTCTCCAGCCCAGAAAACTGGGGTGGGGTGCCATGCCCTCCTCCAGGGGATCTTCCCAGCCCAGCGATCGAACCCGGGTCTCCTGCACAGCAGGCAGATTGTTTACCATCTGAGCCACCAGGGAAGCCCTATCCCACCCCATCACCGGACTGAAAACTGTCTCCGCTGCTGTGAGTCCGTCAGCCCTCCCTTCCACCCAGCCCCCATCGTCACGTCCCAGCCTCATCCATCAGCTGTCTGTTCAAAGGCTGCCTCTTGGGCATCTGGGTGCGGGCGGGCCGCACCGGCTGCAGGACACGGGGCAGACAGAGCCCCTGACCTCACGTGTGGACCCTGAGTCCGCGTTCCACAAGCAGGGTTTCCGTGAGAGCTCTGAAAGATGCCACGAAGGAAGTCCGCAGTCCCAGCCCAGCTGGGCAGAGCCCGAGTCCACTCACCGGACGAGCAGCAGAGCCCACCCCTGCCCCCGGGTTGCAGTGCAGAAAGCTGCAGTGTTTGCTGCAGCCCACCGAGGAGACGGGGGTTCAAAAGACCCAGACTCCCAGAAGGCCCTCAGGAGGGTTTGAAGGCGACGCCTGGGGTGAGGGTTGTGGCTCGCGCACTCCCTTCCACCTGGCTGGGGGGAGGGGACAGGTTGGTGCTCCAGGCACCTCAGTCATCAACCTTCTGGGGTCCCGTGCTTGTGGTCAGCGGTGGTCATGGTCAGAGGCATGCCTCGGGCTGTCACGCAGGTCCCCTGAGGAGGAGCTGGGACTCTGTGCTGAACCGTCCTTACCTTCCTTGCTTGACTGTCTTTCCTTTGTCCCCGTCCCGTTCCCTTACGTCCCTGCTTAGTCACTGCGTGAGTCCACTCTCTGGAACTCAGGGAGGGCCTCGGAGCCCAAAGCCTTTCTCCACAAACGAGAAACAGGACAAAGAGGCCCCGAGGGGCTTCTGCACCCAGGAGGGCCCGCTTTTCCCTGATGCTCCCTGAACCTTGAAGGGCGCGGGGAGTAAAGGGTGGGAGGGCAGTTTCGAGCGTGGCAGAGGAACTTGGTTTCCGGGGGGTCCTGGCTTCGTAGCAGCCTGCGGAAGTGCTGGCAATCTGGACTCTGGGAAGTGAGGAGCTGGCCGCGGAGTGGCAGGAGGGGCGGGGAGGACGGCTGCAGGCCCGGGCAGCCGCTCAGGGGAGGGGCAAGGCCGGGACAGGACGCTGGGCGGCGCTCCCTGGCCTGGCCGGACCTCGACCTCGGGGGATCCCGGCGGTGAGCAGGGCCCGCTGGCAGAGTGGACTTGGGCATCGGGTGCTGAGCTGCGCTAACCCACCCCAGCCCCGCCCAGGGCCCAGCTGACCTGTCCCCCCGCTCAGGGCACGGCTGCCGGGCTGGGAGAGTCCACTTCACATGGGGAGTCCCTGGAGGACAGCTGGGCCACCCGCCCCAGGAGCGATCATTAAATCCCCTGTTTAAAGCACTCGCTTTAACTCCCTTGATCCCAGCAGGGCGTGTCCCTGCCCAGAGGCCAGGCGGGAGTGCGAGCTGGACGCCTCTCTGCGTTCCCGGGCAGCACAGGTGTGCGGAGTCGGTGGACCCCTGCCCCCCCCCCCCGCCCCCAGCCCTGCCTTTCTCTCGCCCCTTCCGCCCAAGTCTCCTAACAACGCAAGAGGACCTGCGATCGCCTTGCGGTTCCCAGGGCCGAGCTGCACAGTCACCCGTGGTGGGGAGCCATCGGCGCCCGCCCTGAGGGCGCTGTCTCATCCTGGCTGCGCGTGGCCTCTAAGCTCCCTGACCAGGGTCCCGCCTGCGCCCACCTGTGCGGGGACTGCGGAGTCTTGACCGCAGGGCCGCCAGGGAAGTCCCTGAGGGCACTATTGCTCTGTCCCCGCCCTGTTGGCGAACTGGGAATCCCCCAGAGATTGCAGAGGGAGTTTCTGTGAGAGCAGAAAGCAAGACTGAAAAGGAAGTTCCATCAGGACTGCTGAGAACGCCCTGGGGCTGTTTTCCTTGGGCCGGAGGTCCTTCTCCCAGGCCGGCACCCAGGAAGGGAGAGACTCCCTCATGACCTGGGTTTGTTTCCTGTTGACCCTTTGAGTCACCTCCTGCTGAGCAAGGGCCACGTGGGGTCTGCCCTTGGTCACGTCTCGGCCCCTGGGACCTACAGCAAAACGCTGTCACCCTGCCAAGGCAGTTACAGGGGAGCGTCTGCTCACAGCGAAAGCCAGGCCCCAAGCGGTCACCCGCACTCAGGCCCAGGGCACCTGACCTCGCCGGAGGCTCGGCCTCCCCAGGGGCGTTCCCGCATCCACCAGCCTGTAATCCCGGCGGCCCAGCGGGGTCATCTGTCCTGAAGCCGCTCCGTCCCCGAGGAAGACAGTCCTGCCTTTCTCTCGCTCAGGGCTCCTTGCCCTGCCTTCCCGCTGCCTAAGAAGACGACCCACTCTGTGCGGCCTCCCGCAGAGCGTCCTGCTCATCAGATGGGGCGCGGCCGTCCGCGGAGCGCTTCACAGAGCCCGTTAGGTCTGGAAACTCCTGGGACGTCCCCGGGCTCCAGCGGTCACAGCTCCTTGCTTCCACTGCTGGGGCCCAGGCTCCACCCCTGGTCAGGGAAATAGGACCCCCCTCAAAAGAGGACACCCCCCACCTCCGCAAAAAAAAAAAAAGATCTTCAAATGTATTGGGTCGAACAATAGGTGTTTTAACAATATTTATCTTTGAAGTTGAACACAACAGGTGTCGTCTTCCATTTTCTGACTGTGGGGACCACGTTTGACTCCAAAACCTGACCGGGGCCCCTCCAGCAGCAGCAGCTATGATTTGCTTGCTTATCGACTGGAGGGAGTTCAGGAGCGTTTGCCGTGGCCTTCAGTCTGTCCGTCAGTTGCGCGCGTGTGTCCGTCTCGCTTCTCTAGCAGCCATGCTTTCCGCCGATGCCCGGGTCTGCACGGGTGTGCGCCCGGGTCACACCTGGGTCTGCTGCGTGCACGATGCCCAGGGTGGCAGCCCACCAGGAGGGGCCCCGCCCTGGGAGGTGCAGCCTCTGCGTTCTGGGGAATTGAACTGTGTCTCCAGAAAGACGTGCTGATGGCCCCGGACTTGTGAATCCTTGCAGACGCGATTACGGTGAGGTCGCACTGGAACAGGGTGTCCTTGTAAGGAGGGGGATTTAGAGCCACAGGGAGAAAGCCCCGAGAGAGGCAGAGACCGCAAGGATCGCTAGACGGACCTTTGTTGGCAAAGTAATGTCTCTGCTTTTTAATATGCTGTCTAGGTTGCTCATAACTTTCCTTCCAAGGAGCAAGCGTCTTTTAATTTCTTGGCTGCAATCACCATCTGCAGTGATTTTGGAGCCCCCCTCAAAAAAAGTCAGCCACTCTTTCCCCTGTTTCCCCATCTATTTCCCATGAAGTGATGGGACCGGATGCCATGATCTTCGTTTTCGGAATGTTGAGCTTTAAGCCAACTTTTTCACTCTCCTCTTTCACTTTCATCAAGAGGCTCTTTAGTTCCTCTTCACTTTCTGCCATAAGGGTGGTGTCATCTGCATATCTGAGGTTATTGATATTTCTCCCGGCAATCTTGATTCCAGCTTGTTTCTTCAAGTCCAGCGTTTCTCATGATGTACTCTGCATAGAAGTTAAATAAGCTGCCACATAACATTGAGCAGAGTTTCCTGTGTGATACACTAGGTCCTTGAAGTGAAGTGAAGTGAATTGAAGTCGCTCAGTCGTGTCTGACTCTTTGCAACCCCATGGACTGTAGCCCACCAGGCTCCTCCGTCCATGGGATTCTCCAGGCAAGAATACTGGAGTGGGTTGCCATTTCCTTCTCCAGGGGATCTTCCCAACCCAGGGATCGAACCCGGGTCTCCTGCATTGCAGGCAGACGCTTTATCCTCTGAGCCACCAGGGAAGCCCATAGTAGGTCCTTGTTGGTTATCTATTTTAAATACAGCAGTGTGTATCTGTTCATCCCAAACTCCCTAACTGTCCCATCTCCCCATCCTTCCCCCCAGCAACCGTAACTTAGTTCTCTAAGTATGTGGGTCTGTTTTTCTTTTATTAGTGAGTTCATCTGTGAGTGTGTGCACGCATGCTGCCGTCGTGTCTGGCCCTGTTCGACCCCATGGACTGTAGCCCGCCAGGCTCCTCTGTCCATGGGACTCTCCAGGCAGGAACTCTGGAGCGGGGTGCCACGCCCTCTCCAGGGGAACGTCCTGACCCAGGGATGGAGCCCAGGTCTCGTTTGCCCCCTGCATTGGCAGGCGTGTTCCTCACCCCTGGCACCATCTGGGAGCCCAAGTTCATCTGTACCGCTTTTTCTTTAGATGCCACATCCAAGGGGTGTCATACGACATTTCTCCTCCTCTGTCTGACTTACTTCAGTCAGCGTGACGCTCTCTAGGTCTATCCACGTTGCTGTGAATGGCATCACTTCATTCCTTTAACGGCTGAGTAACAGTCCATGGTGCAGACGTTCCACGTCTTCCTTATCCAGCCCTCTGCGGATGGCCCTTCTGAGTCCTAGCTATTGTGGACACGGCTGCAATGAACGCTGGGGTATGCGTGCCTGTCTGAGTCATGGTTTTCTCTGGATATATGCCCGGGAGTGGGATTGCTGGATCATTTTTAGCTCTATTTATTTTTTTTAAGGAACCTCCATGGTGGTTGTCCAACTGGCTGTAAATCAGAGGGCCTCCAAGATGCCCTCCTTGGATTCAATTCGTCTGCTAGGTCGGCTCACAGAGCTGAGGAAGACTCACTTAACTTCCTGGATTTCCAGCTTACTATATAGGACACAGTCAGGTGAAGACCCCCCAACGGGACGTGGGCACAGGCTTTCCTATCCCCGAGACACACGCTTCCAGCCCCCTTGCTCGCCAACCGGCCTGCCCCTGCCCAGGACTTCTGGGTTTTATGGAGCCTCGCTTCCCAGGATGACTGACTGGCTCCTCAGCCTCTGTGATGGATTTGCACTCACCCACTCTTAGCTCAGGTGGCCGGGACGGGGTGGAAAGTTCCAACCCTATAACCACTGAGCAGCTTCTCCCTGGAACCAGCCCCCACCCCTGGGTGGCATCCAAAAGTTTCCTTGCCCGGTGCATTGTCCAGAATTGAGGACAAGAGACAGACAGTATCCCATCCCTCAGGAAATTCCAAGGGCTTGGGAGCCGTGGATGGTGTGGACAGCTGGTCCATAGCCTTCAACTCTCAGCCCACCTCCCCAGAGTCAGCCGGGTGCTGTGGGATTGTGGTTTGTTTCTTTTTACTGCTGGGCGGTGCCCAGGGCTCGTGTGCCAGTGACCTGCTGAAGGGCTGGGCTGCTCCAGTTCACTGCATTTATTTCTGATGAGTCAAGGTGCCGTGAGCCTCTGTGTACAGGTTTCCCGGTGAACAGTTAGCCCTTCTCTCAAACAAACTCCAGGACAGCTTGGTTTTGTAATCACTGAGAGCACTGGTGTTTGTTTATTTATTAGAGAAATAGGAAATCACTCAATGATGGGCTGTTATAAATACAGGCGCCGTGCCAACCGCCCCTGCCGCGTGTATGGGCCCTGCTGTTCTCTGCTTTCTCTGCTTTACCCTGCTTTGCCGTCGTGTGGATGGACCCCTGACCCTGGCAAAGGCTGGGGCTGCTGGGGGTGAATCAGGAGCTGCTTAGAACAGGACTCGGACAAACTGAGTGGGAAGAGGGAAACCACACAGGCTCTGTCTGGTAGAGTCCTCGGCAGAACAGCTAGAATGTTGCTCATTCATTCTTTACACAGCCCTCCCTGTGCACCCCCGACCTCCACCTGCACAGAACTAGAGCTTGGCTGCCTCCTGTGTGCCTCCCGGCGCTGGGATGGATGTCGGCCGGGGACCCCGACTCCTCAGCTGCTCCCTGTCGCTCACGCTGCCTCGCCTGGGTTCTCCTCTGACTGTTTGCTCAGCGTCATCCCTGCGGGTCCTTCGGAAACTGAGACCGCACGGCCCTGCCTCCTGCAGGGACAGCGGCTACAGCCCCGGAACCAAATGCAGTCAGACAGATCCCACACGGCCCTGGAGCCAGCGGCGGCTTTCCTACTTTCTTTTCATAAAGGGTTGCAAACTCCGGGAGGTCCTGAAGGCAGGGAAGCCCTGTGCGCTGCAGTCCACTGGGTCACAAAGAGTCGGACACAACTGAGCAACTGAACAGCAACAACGTAAAGGACTGTAAAGAGGCAAAAGGACGGCAGAGACAGCAGAGGCCGCTTGTGGGCCCAGAGGGCTGCACGGCCGCCCAGCCCTTCCCGGACGCCCCGGGGTGGACCCCCTTCCCGGATGCCCCGGGGTGGACCCCGTTCCTGGGACACTGGGGTGGACCCCCTTCCCGGGCACCAGGGTGGACCCCCTTCCTGGACACTGGGGTGGACCCCTTCCCGGACGCCCCGGGGTGGACCCCCTTCCCGGATGCCCCGGGGTAGACCCCGTTCCTGGGACACTGGGGTGGACCCCCTTCCCGGACACCCCAGGGTGGACCCCCTTCCCGGACACCCCAGGGTGGACCCCCTTCCCGGATGCCCCGGGGTGGACCCCTTTCCCGGGACACTGGGGTGGACCCCATTCCCGGACGCCCCGGGGTGGACCCCGTTCCCGGACGCCGCGGGGTGGACCCCATTCCCCGACGCCCCGGGGTGGACCCCCTTCCCGGACGCCCCGGGGTGGACCCCATTCCCCGACGCCCCGGGGTGGACCCCCTTCCCGGACGCCCCGGGGTGGATCCCCTTCCTGGACGCCCCAGGGTGGACCCCGTTCCCGGATGCCCCAGGGTGGACCCCCTTCCCCGACACTCTGGGTGGAACCCCTTCCCGGATACCCCGGGGTGGACCCCATTCCCGGACACTCTGGGGTGGACCCCCTTCCCGAACACCCTGGGGTGGACCCCCTTCCCGGATGCCCCGGGGTGGACCCCCTTCCCGGACACTCTGGGGTGGACCCCCTTCCCGAACACCCTGGGGTGGACCCCCTTCCCGGATGCCCCGGGGTGGACCCCCTTCCCAGACACTCTGGGGTGGACCCCGTTCCTGGGACACTGGGGTGGACCCCCTTCCCGAACACCCCGGGGTGGACCCCCTTCCCGAACACCCCGGGGTGGACCCCCTTCCCGGACACTCTGGGGTGGACCCCAGACACCGACACCCCGGGGTGGACCCCGTTCCCGGGACACCCTGGAGTGGGTCCCCTTCACTGACACTTCAGGGTGGACCCCGTTCCTGGAACACCCTGGGGTGGACCCCCTTCCCGGACACTCTGGGATGGACCCCCTTCACCGACACCCCAGGGTGGACCCCGCCTCCTGCCAGTGGCAGCAGGACACTCTCACTGCCGTGGAGACAGGGGTGGTCCCTTAGGCCTCGGACCAACGAGCTCGGATGCGCCTGAGAAGGTCTGGAATCGGCCGAGGTGGGACACGCCCACATCCTAGACAGGGAGGCTGTAACAGAGAGATGTGTGTCTGAAACAAAGCCAGCCTAGGAGATGTCCTGAGGGGTGAGCAGAACCTCAGCGCAAACAGTGAGACGTCACGCTGCTGAGTGACTCACTGGAAACCCCAGAGCTGGAGCAGCCGAGCAGAGCGCAGGCTGGTGATCGCGGCGGCCGCGCGGGCCGGAAGCCTCTGTCCCCTTTGCTGACGGAACAGGGCTGTGTGGGCGCCGCCCCGCGCCTGGCTGCGAGCACCACAGAGGGCGAGTGTCCCCCGAAGCCCAGGCCTCAGCTGCTTGAAGGGCCACTCTGCGCCCTCTCGGCATGTGTGTGCGGCTCTCCTCCCTGCAGCCTCCTCACCCTCCCTGGGCCTGTGTCCAAGTTTCCCGTCTGTGAAGGGACACCGCCATGCCGGGTAGGGTCACCCAAGACCCGAGGGGAGCTTCCTTGGGCGCTCAGCAGTAAGGACCCCGCCTGCAGTGCGGGAGACATGGGTTCAATCCCCAGGTTGGGAAGATCCCCTGGAGAAGGGAATGTCAGCCCACTGCAGTGTTCTTGCCTGGAGAGTCCCACGGACGGGGAGCCTGGCGGGCTACAGAGGTGCAATGGGGTTGCAAAGAGTCAGGCTTGACTTGGCAACTGACAAACCACAGACCCGAGCACCCTAAGGGCTCAGGACCCCGATCACCCCGTGAAGACCTGTCTCCAGATACGGTCCCCTGAAGGGACTGGGGGTCAGGACTCCGGCATGTGACCCCTGGGGACGCAGTTCAGCCCCAGCACACAGCCTCAGTGGAAATGCTCGGTCTTTGCCTCTGAGGAAAAGTGGGGAGACCTTTGGGGAGATCCCTTTTTGACCACAAAAGAGGAAGTCGGAGAAAGCAGCTTAGTGAGCGCTGATGGGACTGCATCTGAGGAGGCCGGGGCTGGCTGGTCCCCTGGTGGGGGGCGGGGATGGAGGAGAGAATGAAGGGCAGGGCAGCCCGCTCCTTGTTACCCCAACTTCCCTGCCCCCACCCCTAACCCCAACCCCCAACTTCCCTGCCCCCACCCCCTAACCCCAACCCCAACTTCCCTGCCCCCACCCCCTAACCCCAACCCAACTTCCCTGCCCCCCGCCCCCTAACCCCAACCCCAACTTCCCTGCCACCCGCCCTCTAACCCCAAGCCCCAACTTCCCTGCCGCCCGCCCTCTAACCCCGACCCCCAACTTCGCTGCCCCCCGCCCCCTAACCCCAAACCCAACTTCCCTGCCCCCTGCCCCCTAACCCCAAGCCCCAACTTCCCTGCCGCCCGCCCTCTAACCCCGACCCCCAACTTCGCTGCCCCCCGCCCCCTAACCCCGACCCTCAACTTCCCTGCCCTCACCCCCTAACCCCCCAACTTCCCCGCCCTCACCCCCTAACCCCCCAACTTCCCCACCCCCACCCCCTAACCCCCAACTTCCCCGCCCCCGCCCCCTAAGCCCCCAACTTCCCCGCCCCCGCCCCTAACCTCCCAACTTCCCTGCCCCCGCCCCCTGACCCCCCAACTTCCCTGCCCTCACCCCCTAACCCCCCAACTTCCCTGCCCCGCCCCCTAACCCCCCAACTTCCCTGCCCCCGCCCCTGACCCCCCAACTTCCCTGCCCCGCCCCCTAACCCCCCAACTTCCCTGACCCCCAACTTCCCTGCCCTCACCCCTAACCCCCCAACTTCCCTGCCCCCGCCCCCTAATCCCCCAACTTCCCTGCCCCCGCCCCCTAACCCCCAACTTCCCTGCCCCCGCCCCTCCTTCCCCTGGTGTTCTGGCCTGGAGAGATAACTGCTGTTCTGGAAACCAAACAAACTCAAGCATAACAACCCAGAGACCACACACTCTGCTTGCTTGGGGTGTGCTCACCCGCGCTGGGGATGACAAGGTTGGGTTCTCAGAAGTCTGGTCCCGGGGCCTCTGCTGACCACGGGGGCGCCTGGTGCGCTCGTGAGCGTCCTGAGCGGCGTCCTGACTCGCCTGCTGGCTGAGTTTTGTCTTCTCCTGTTGGCTTGGACCCCTTTTCTTTTTTTTCTGGCCACACTGCACGCACAGCTTGTGGGGTCCCAGTTCCCGGCCACTTCTGGAAGCATGGAGCCCTGACCCCTGGACCCCTGGGGAAGTCCCAACTTCGATCTGTATTTCTGGATTTTAATCTATTTCCCACAATGCAGAAACACACGTTCACTGTGAAACATGGACAGCCTCTGCGCCAGGCCGGGGCGCGGCTGCATCTCGTGAAGGTGGGGGCTGCGTGCTGGAGCCGTCGGGGCGAATCCCTGATTTCTGCGGCTCCGGCAGCACCAGCATGTGCCTGGCCCGTGCGACGTGGCCTCTTAGCAGAGCTGGGGGCAGAGGTTGTGCACATCTTCTCTGCTCCCGGCTGGGCAGTGAGCGCACACGCTAGGTTACTGATTCTAACACTTAGGTGCTGCTGTGTTGAGTGAAATCCAGATTCAGATCAGATCAGTCCCTCAGTCGTGTCCGACTCTTTGCGACCCCATGAATCGCAGCACACCAGGCCTCCCTGTCCATCACCAACTTCCAGAGTCCACCCAAACCCATGTCCATTGAGTCAGTGATGCCATCCAGCCATCTCATCCTCTGTTGTCCCCTTCTCCTCCTGCCCGCAATCCCTCCCAGCATCAGGGTCTTTTCCAATGAGTCAACTCTTCGCATGAGGTGGCCAAAGTACTGGAGTTTCAGCTTCAGCATCAGTCCTTCCAATGAACACCCAGGACTGATCTCCTTTAGGGTGGACTGGTTGGATCTCCTTGCAGTGCAAGGGACTCTCAAGAGTCTTCTCCAACACCACAGTTCAAAAGCATCAATTCTTCAGCGCTCAGCTTTCTTCACAGTCCAACTCTCACATCCATACATGACCACAGGAAAAACCACAGCCTTGAGTAGACAGACCTTTGTTGGCAAAGTAATGTCTCTGCTTTTGAATATGCTATCTAGGTTGGTCATAACTTTCCTTCCAAGGAGTAAGCGTCTTTTAATTTCATTGCTGCAATCACCATCTGCAGTGATTTTGGAGCCCCCCAAAATAAAGTCTGACACTGTTTCCACTGTTTCCCCATCTATATCCCATGAAGTGATGGGACCAGATGCCATGATCTTAGTTTTCTGAATGTTGAGCTTTAAGCCAACTTTTTCACTCTCCACTTTCACTTTCATCAAGAGGCTTTTTAGCTCCTCTTCCCTTTCTGCCATAAGGATGGTGTCATCTGCATATCTGAGGTTATTGATATTTCTCCTGGCAATTTTGATTCCAGCTTGTGCTTCCTCCAGCCCAGCGTTTCTCATGATGTACTCTGCATAGAAGTTAAATAAGCAGGGTGACAATATACAGCCATGACGTACTCCTTTTTCTATTTGGAACCAGTCTGTTGTTCCATGTCCAGTTCTAACTGTTGCGTCCTGACCTGCATACAGGTTTCTCGAGAGGCAGGTGGTCTAGTATTCCCATCTCTTTCAGAATTTTCCACAGTTTGTTGTGATCCACACAGTCAAAGGCTTTGGCATAGTCAATAAAGCAGAAATAGATGTTTTTCTGGAAACATCTATCAGTTTAAAAGAAAAGGAAGGAAGAGACCCCTTTACATGGATCAATCAGAACTGGTAAAGGCAGAGAGAGAAAGCAGAGCATTCTGGGCTGAGAGCGGCGCAGAGGTCCCGGAGTCGGAGTTGCTGCCAGAAAGCTGCACAGCCAGAGGATGTTCAGAGACCGTGAAGAGGTTGAGTTTCATGTATGTGAACTGGGTCTCCATGGAAAATCTAAACCTGAACCGAACTTGAGAAGGTGATGCGTGTTCGACATCCAGATGCCGTCCCCCCAGCAAGGCTGCGGCGGTCCCCAGAGCGCTCGGAACCCTGGTGCCCGCCGAACTCACCGCTGCTGCCCCTCTGCTCAGCGGCGGTGTCTTGCTGCTGGGGGTGGTGGCCCTCCTCTGAGCACTGGGGAAGTTCGTGCTTGTGTTTATGAGAGGGTCACAGGCTGGAGGGCTGGGGGTCTCCAGACGGAGGGAATAGGCTGCAAGTGTCTCTTCAAGTTCTGTGTTGCTATGACGACACCTGGTTCCACCTGAACTTAACCTTCCTCACACCTTGAGCTAACCAATGTGTTTTTCTTATGGAAATGTTTTCCTTAAGCTATGGTAACAAAACGATGTGTTTGCTTTGAAATTTGCCTTTCTTCAAAAGTTTTCCACCAAAGACTAACTTTTGACTGATAATAGCTCAAGAAACCAATGTTCATATCAGTTGTTTTATGGCCGGGGGATGACACAGCTCATGACATCCTGTCTCAAAAATGCTTTTTGTGGGAGAGGGGCCTGCTGAAACCCTGTCAGCCTTGAGGTGTCTCTCTTAACTGATTAAGAGCTTTCTAACACCTGAAACAGCTTGCTGAAACTAGCATGGGGGCTCACTCCGTCCCCCTTCGGATGTCTATGCCAGAAGCTTTCCCAGTCCCCTTTTATACCTTAATAAAACTTGGCTACACAAAAGCTCTTGAGTGATCAAGCCTGGTCCCTGGTCCTGCAGCTAAATCTTCCTCTTCGGAGGTCGTGAATCCGACATTGTTCCCCGCGAGCTGTCATTTCCAGCCACTTGCATTTCTTCATGACTCACTGGATCCTTGCCCGTGGGGCTCCGGTGCGGAGCCTGGCTTCCACTGCCCGGCACCAGCGTCCTGCTCCGGCCGCCTCGCCGGTGGGCACTCCCCCAGGCTCCTGCCCTTCATCCCGTGGTTGGAACCCACCTTGTTCCCAGGCCCACTTTCCTGAGATGCCCCGGGCCTGGAAGGTGAGGCTGTGACAGCGTTCGTTGGTTTAAGGATTTCCTTGGCCCCCTCACCTTGTTCTGGTGTGTTCCAGAATGCATTTGAGTGTCTTCGAGCCATTCTGTACAAGAAGAGACTTTTCAAACAAGAGCTTCAGACTTTCACAGAATGCTAACAGTTATTCTTTGCAAAGATGTGTAAAAATAGAAATCATTTCAGTTGTGAGACTTCTGGAGAAGATTTAATATTGGTAACATGGAATTTCAAGTGGCCAGTGAAGACTCAGAGCAAGTGGGCGTGGTCACGGGGTGGATGTCTGCAGCCCTCCGGGTCGGTGGGAGTTGGCGGGAGCCGCCTCTGCAGGCTGGGGTGTGAGAGGGCAGGCCGTCCTCGGGCAGAGCGGGGCGCTGCCAGTTCCTTCTGGGAGCCCCTGCTGCCAGCCAGGCTGAAGGTGTCAGAGTAGGTCAGCCGCCCCGGGGTCGCCCCTGCCTTGGGCGAAACAGCGCAGGGCTGAGACCTGGGCCCTCAGCCACCCCCCCAAGGCTGCCTGCCCTCTGGCCTTCTGCAAAACCCTAATATGGAAAAGCTGAACGCGCAAAGGCTGCTGCTGCTGCGAGCCAGGTACCGCCTCTCTGGCTGGAGGGCAGGCTGCTCAAGCTGCGTAATCACTGCAGAGCTGCTCGGTTAAGCCTTCATGAAGCGGGCGAGAGTTTCACCCTGAGGTCCTTCGTCCACGGGCTCAGACTGACTGCGCTGCAGCTCCCCTGAGACAAAGGGAAGAGTCCTTGGTGCTTCAGGTCCACACCCACGTCTCCTGTCCTCCAGCGAACCCTGAAAAGCTGGGCCCATTGTGACCGTGGTCAAGTCTCTACAGCGGTTAATATCTAGAAGCCGAAAGGCGGTTTCCCCAGTGGGTGGTCCGGGCGCTAACAGCTCCCTCTAAAGGTGTTGCCAATGCGCTCTTTGGACAGACTTTCCACTGTGAATCGCATTTTACCGAGGTACTAGACGTCAGTTCCATAAGGGTGGGCACTGTGACGCTTCCTGTTGGCATATCAGCTCTTTTCTGGGTATGGTTCACACTGGCATCCGTGAATATGAAAAGGAAGTCCCTGAGTTCAAGTTGATCTTGTAGGGGAGGAAGACCTGTTTTCTCCACCCTCTTATGTTCTGTCCATGAGGCACTGCAAGTCAAACTGACAAAGAGCCAGATTAACAGGAGGGGAAACCCGGAGTTTATTTCCACAGGTGACACACTTGGACACAGCAGAACTCAGTGATGAGTACCTCAGAGGGGTGGTTCAAACTGGGGTTTAAATACCACGTTAATGCGTGAGGCGGAAGGGAAGGCACTTGTGGGAAAACAGACAACTCTGGGGGAAGATAAATGGTTTTCAGGAGAGCAGACAGGAGATCCAGTTGGGGAGGATGTTTCCCTGCACAGGGCTTCGAGCAGTCTTCCCATCTCCTTCGAGGCCACGCATCTGCCCTAGGAAAGGAGCTGGGTGGGTTTTCTTCTCCCTTCTGCTCAGAAGGGAGCTCCTGGGGGCCTCATTTCCCGGCAGTCACTCTCTCAGTCAGACAGGAAGGTGACGGGCAGGCCTGGCGCCTTGTCTGCAGAAGCTCCGCTGTCCTGAGTGTCCGACGGGCTCTCTGCTGACTGTGCTGTTCTGCTGTGGCACACCTCCATCCCCTCCAGTCTCCGCCGCGGTGCTAACCGACCCTGGGCCTGGCGGGCCTGCTGACTCACCTCTGCGGAGGCCACCGCGCCTCAGTTAGTCACCCTGCAGAGTGCTTTAAGCAGTGGTTCTCAAAGTGGGGTTCCTGGAAACGTGCCAGAAGCCTACATTCTCAGGCCTCACCCAGACCTGCCTGAGCAAACTCCGCGGGAGGGGCCGGCAGAGCTGGGCGTCCTCGGCTCTCCAGGTAATCCCAACTGGCGTTAGAGTTTGAGAGCCACCAACAGAATGTGGGAAAACGGCCTGGTGCCTGAGGCCAAGAAAATATTCTTAATTTTTAAGAGTAAAATAATCATAACACCAACACCAAAAGTAGTTATTAGTTTTGGAAAGAGTCGGATGCGATGGAGCGACTAATGCTTTCGCTTCACACTTTCACCTCCGTGGACACAGCAGCCTTGCCTTGCGTCTTCTGCGATTAGAGAGCCGTAAATTGTCTCCAGGACAGTGAAAGGTGTGAGTAACTGCTGCGTCAGCTAGTGTGCACAGCCAGGCCTGGACTCATCGCTTCACTCCTGTAGCTGGTGTGCACAGCCCGCCCTGTGATCACCACTTCACTCCTGCAGCTAGCGTGCGCAGCCCGCCCAGGACTCACTGCTTCACTCCTGTAGCTGGTGTGCACAGCCAGGCCTGGACTCACCGCCTCACTTCTGTAGCTGGTGTGCGCAGCCCGCCACCGCCCCACTCCTGTAGAGACCCTTTCCTGTGTTTTCTGACAGCGTGTTGTGATGGTTTAGTCGCTAAGTTGTCTGCTATTCCTTCGAGACCCTGTGGACTGTAGCCTGACAGGCTCCTCTGTCCATGGGATTTCCCAGGCAAGAACACTGGGGTGGCTTGCCTCCTTCTCCAGGGGATCTTTTCGACCCAGGGATTGCGCCTGTGTCGGCACTGGGTACTTACTGCTGAGCCTCCAGGGAAGTCCCTTTCTGACAGCTGCTGCTGCTGCTGAGTCGCTTGTCGTGTCCGACTCTGTGCGTCCCCATGGATTGCAGCCCACCAGGCTCCGCCGTCCCCGGGATTCTCCAGACAAGAACACTGGAGTGGGTGGCCATTTCCTCCTCCAGTGCATGAAAGTGAAACTTGAAAGTGAAGTCACTGAGTTGTGTCCAACTCTCAGCGACCGCATGGACTGCTAGGATCTCACAAATTTAGAAAGATGGAAACCGAACAGATTATAAGGGGGGAAGCTCAGAAAGAACTGAAATGTCCATCAACAAGAAGACTGAAGGCGGTCCCTTGACCACGGATGACGGGACAGTAACGCCTGTGCTCCTCCCAGGGCGGGCTCCACCACCTAGCCACCCTTTGAGTTCAATCTGCGTGTGTGTGTCCATCTCTCCAAGACCCTGTATTCACAATTTGGAAACACAAAAATCTCTACAAAGCACATTTTCCCCCCACAGGTCATTGAGTGTGAAACCTGAAGTAAACTGACCTGAGGCCATTTATAATCGTCAGTGTGAACATTCATCCGTTTTACGGCCAGGAATTCCAGAATGTGGCAACTGAAAAAACACACAAAAGTTTTGAGTTTGGCTTTGTTGAGGGACCTTACTGAGGACGATAGCCGGGAAACCGTCCTCTCCGATCGCTCTGGGGAACTGCTCCAAAGAGGCCAGGGAGGAGCCAGGAGTTCTGGTGAAAAGAGTTGAACATCCAAACATTGCTGCTAGTCACGTAAACCAGCCATTCAGGTCTGTGGCTTCAGTGCTTTGCTGTGTGGGGGGGGAAGCAGGAGCCTGGGGCCATTCAAATTAGCTCTGCACATGTGTCTCAGCTGCGCAGGGCCTGCGAGCTGCTCCTCTACGTCCCGAATTCAGCATGCACTGTCCGGGGGTGGCGTGGGGGGCCCGCAGTGGTTGATGGCTGGATGGTGGGTCACATGCTTCTGTCCACAGATACGAGGGACTATGTGGTCCTCGCACTGAATTCCCCCTCCAAGTCAAGGAGAATTCAGAAGTCCAAAGCATGTTTGGCCCCAGGAGTTTTTCAGAAGGGTTTGCCGACCCATCCATGCGCATCGGGGGTAACAGGTGTGGCATTTGAGGCTCTGAGAGGCTGGAAGCGACCTGCCCAGAGCACTCCGTCCGCATGGGTCCGGGTGCATGCTGACTTCACTAGACGTTGCACTGGATTGAACAGTGTCCCTGGTTTTCATGTCTACCCAGGGCCCCAGGATGGGGCCTTATATGGAGAAGCGTCTCTGCAGGCATCCTGAGTGAAGGTGAGGTCTTACGGGATGTGGGTGGGGACCCCAAACCCAGAGACTAGTGTTGGGAATGAAAATGGAGAAAAGTGATCAACTGCATTCATATCACGCCTCGGTCCTTCTCATCACTGGGCTGCACAACGCTGTTGGTCAGTCAGTCGCGTCCAACTCTGCGCCCACAAGGACTAGCCTCCAGTCTCCTCTGTCTGTGGCATTCTCCCGGCACGGACACTGGAGTGGGCTGCCGTGCCCTCCTGCACCAGGCTCCTCTGCCCACGGAGGTCTCCCGGCACGGACACTGGAGTGGGCTGCCGTGCCCTCCTGCACCAGGCTCCTCTGCCCACGGAGGTCTCCCGGCACGGACACTGGAGTGGTCTGCCGTGCCCTCCTGCACCAGGCTCCTCTGCCCACGGAGTTCTCTAGGCACGGACACTGGAGTGGGCTGCCGTGCCCTCCTGCACCAGGCTCCTCTGCCCACGGAGGTCTCCCGGCACGGACACTGGAGTGGGCTGCCGTGCCCTCTTCCACGCACTTGCTGCTGCTCTCCAAACGTGAGGGGCGAGCTGCGCCCACCAAGCTACCCGGGGAGGCCAGCTGGGGTCCTGCAGTTTAGCTCAGCTCTGACGTGATGGTCTACCTGGCCCCCTCCCAGAAGCCAGCCCCAAGTGCAGGCCATCGCCTGGGCCTCTGCCCAGCCCGCTCCGCAGCAGAGCCCAAGACCCCCTCCTCCAGCCCAGCCCCTGCCAGAGCAGCCTTCAGGAAGCTGGGCAGCAGTTCTTTCACTGGATGGCCTGCCTCCCTTGGAGGATGCAGGTCAGGGCCAGCCAGCGGGGAGAGACCCCAGGCCAGGCTTTGGGGGCACTGAACCCCCTTTCCTCCCAGGGTGCCCCACCCTCCCAGAGCCCCCACGTGGCCACCGACCCGGAAGCTCTTGGAATCCCTTCAGGTGGCGGTTTTCATGTATGCATAGCTTCTCTCTGTGGGCCTGCTGGATTAAATGAGTGCCTGCTGGTGATGGAACTGGTGTCCTTGCAGGGGGCTCAGTGGAGCTCCCGTACCACGGTCCTTTATGTCTTGATGTAGAAAATAATTCAACAAGAGAGAAGGTGATTTATTAGAAAAGAACGCTAGTGAGGCTCACAAGCGAGCTGGTGAGGGGGTGCGGTGCCCCGAGAACTACTGGGCTCCAGCTTTATAATCAAAGAACTGGGCAGGGAGAGACTTTGTCTTTCCTGAGTGGATGGCATGCTCCCATCTGCAGTTCCTCCTGCAGGTTGAGCAGGGGAGTTCTCCGGGCCCTGCATGGTCGAGCTAGGTCCACAGATGATCGCTCTCCCCGTGCGCAGAGGACGTGTCCTAGGGATCAGTAACTCCCTGAGCCCCTGGGCAGCAGGCGGGCCTCTTGCCCCATTGTTCCATTGTCTGGGGGCAGGTCTGTGTTTATGTTGCCTGGGTTTGTTGCTAAGCTAGGCTGCTTGGTTTTGTGGTTAAGCAAACCTGCTTTCTCGAGTGATCATTAACTCATAGGGTCTGCCATATTTCCCTGCTTACAGTCCCCTAGTGGGATGAGCTGTTTAATCACCTGCTGCTCCCTTTTGCTCTGATCATATCAGAGATGAGCTCCAGTTCCAGCCTGTCCCCCGCCCAGAGGTCACCAGAGTGGGGCTGACAGTCCAACTCCTAATCACAGAGTTGGTTCCCCTGGCGATGCTCCTCGGGGGATTCACAAAAGTCACCCCATTCACAGGAGCACAGGTGTGGTTGAAAGGGGCTTCTTATGAATCTCAAACTATGGCTCAGGAAATCCCCAGGGTCTTAGCGGTCTGTGCCAGACGCAGAGGAAGGCTGCATACATTTGTGTTAAGTCCCAGCACTTGTCACTGGTGCCAGCTGACCGGCAGGGTCGGGGTCCCTCTGCCGTTTCTAAGCTTGGTCCTAACTTTTCTTTCAGCTGCACAGCATGTGGGCCTTCAGCTTCTTGACCGGATCAAACCCTCATTCCAGCATTGAAGGCATGGACTCTTAACCGCTGCACCGCCAGGGAGGTTCCCATCCTAACTTTCTTGGGATTCCGGAGTACTTCCTGCTGTGTTCATCAGGACGGGTGGGCAGAAAGGAGAGACCTGGTGCCTGCCCAGGACGCGGCCCGAGGGGGAGGAGGGGGGGTCCAGGACGGGGCAGGCCGGGGGCCGGGGCATGGGGAGGAGGGGGGGTCCAGGACGGGGCAGGCCGGGGGCCGGGGCAGGGGGTGGAGAAGGATGGTCCAGGACGGGGCAGGCCTGGGGCCGGGGCAAGGGGTGGAAGGGGGGGTCCAGGACAGGGCAGGCCGGGGGCCGGGGCAAGGGGTGGAAGGGGGCGGTCCAGGACAGGGCAGGCTGGGGGCTGGGGCAGGGGGAGGAGAAGGGTGGTCCAGGACGGGGCAGGCCGGGGGCCGGGGCAGGGGGTGGAGGGGGGCGTCCAGGACGGGGCAGGCCGGGGGCCGGGGCAGGGGGTGGAGGGGGGCGTCCAGGACGGGGCAGGCCGGGGGCCGGGGCAGGGGGGATCTGGGCCCTGCTCCAGGAGGTTGGGGCATCTTAAAGAAAGTGCTGGAAGTCTGCCACCTTACCCTTCACTCTCCCCGTTGGCCAGAGCCAGACTGGGATGCTGTCTCCATTCTCAGCTCAGTTCAGTTCAGTTGCTCAGTTGTGTCCGAGTCTTTGCGACCCCATGAACCGCAGCACGCCAGGCCTCCCTGTCCATCACCAACTCCCGGAGTCCACCCAAACCCATGTCCATCGAGTCGGTGATGCCATCCAACCACCTCACCCTCTGTCCTCCCCTTCTCCTCCTGCCCTCAATCCCTCCCAGCATCAGGGTCTTTTCCAGTGAGTAGTATAATTAAAACAACTTTGAGGGGTGGGGAAGAACTAATTCCCATCACTCCAAAATCTTCTCTGATCTTAACAGACGTAAGAAGTTACATCTATTTTACTTTGTTGTAATCAGCATGCAGCTCTAAACGGCCAAGAACCTAGACCCTGAGGCTTAATTCTAGAGAACAAAGTGGGGAAAGTGTAGGCAGGGCAGGGCAGTTTCTACCAGATCTCCCTGGAAACAATCAGCTGCTGACCCAGCGGGACTGGGGCTTCCACCCTGAGCCCGGGGTCCCTAAGGACCAGGAACCGCCCCCCGGCAGGACAGGGGGCCCACCAGCTGGCGGAGGGCCTCGGCTCTCCCGGGGTGGCTGGAGCACGCCCGTGCCCCACGGGGACGCTGGCCAACAGCCCCTTCCAGATGCGGCTGCAGCTCTGGGAGGATTGAAACCCCGTCCAGTTGGATCTGGTTCGTCTCCCTCTATCGTTCTGACCCGCAAATCCTGCTAATACCGGGACTGCTTGCCAAGTGATGAGGGGCTGGAAAGATGAGGGGCGTCCGGCTGCTGTAAGGGCGCCAAGAGCCACGTGGGTGCAGACAGAATGGAAGGAATGTGGGCCGAGGCCAGCGGGCGCCAGGCAGCCAGAGAGCTGGGCGCGGACGCGGGCTTGCTGGCCTGTCAGGTCAGGTGAGCGAGACTTCCGGCTCCTGATGCCCGGAGGAAGGGGCCTGGAGCCGGTGGTGAGCCGCCCACCCCCCCCAGAAACGACCGCAGGAGCAGCGGGACTCCAGCAGGCAGACCACGCAGCCGTCTGGCTTCCCAGCTTCGTGAGTGCCTTCACCCTGGATAAAAAGGTGCAGTTCAGACAGACGAGAGCCCGCCTTACTTTCAGCCCTCGCGGGTGGCTGTCCTGAGCTGTCCCCCTCATCTGTTGAGCGGTGTGAGGTTTCCTGGGGTCATCCTGGTGACGGCCGTGGGTCTGAGAGCCGGACGGTGTCTAAGCGAGGGCGGCTGGCGGGCTCCCAGGCCTTCCTTCTTTCTGGAAAACACAGGCCCGCGTCGATGGCTAACGCTGCTGATGCTCACTGTAAGATGTCGTCAGGCATGTAGACATGCCCCTGGTGGGGTCCCTTTGCTGGGCCTTTGGGGCCCAGCTCTCAGAGCCCTGGGGGCTCCTGCGACCCCAGCCCGAGAAGCTTCACCTCTAAACACCTCTGAGTGGCTGGTGGTCTGCCTGCATCCTCTCCTTCCCACCCCGGAGCACAGTGAGGCCTCTCCTTCCCGGAGGGTGACCGCTGGCCGAGCTGGCTGCTGAGGCAATGTCCCGAGTCCATCAGAGGGTGAACAGGACACAGGACAGGAGCGGGCCGGGGACCCGGGCACTGGGGCACGTCTGTGTGGCCCTCCTCCGCATGCACAGAACAGGGGACTGCTGGGGGGCAGGGTCATAGGGAGGCAGCCCGCCCCTCAGCGCCAGTATTCCCCAGAGGGCCTCAGTCCCCTGAGCCTGACGCCCCCACCCCCATGGCTGGCAGGACTGTGAGCCTGGAGCCCGCACCCAGGGAGCTCGGAGCCTGCCCTCTGGCTACAGAATCGCCCCTGGCCCCCTAGGCTGCTCTCTGGGCCCCGGGCTAGCCGTCAGCATCCTTCCGGCTGGAGTGAGCCCTCTGGGCCAAGGTTCTCCTGGACCACCATCTCCAGCCTCTGGGTGCAGGAAGGCGTCAGTACGCATTCACCCATCTAGTCCATAAACATTTGCGGAGACCTACTCTGTGCTTCAGACCCTGGAAGGCACTGGGGGTTGGGCATGGGGCTGTGGGTGCTGGCTGGAGGGGTAGCCAGCACTGGGAGGGTTCGCGCTACGGTGATTCTGATGAACGTCCCCAGGGAGGAGAGGCACGGGAGGGTCTACTTCCAAAGGGCCTGATTTCCAGGGCACGGGGCACAGAAGACACAGGTGCTGGGCGCAGCTGCAGAGGGTGGTCCCCTCGAAGCCGGGGGACTCGGGAATGAGAGGGAGCAGGCCTTCTGTCCAGGCTGGGGAACTGACCCGAGGTGACCCCTGCGTGGGCACCGGCCCTGGGACGCCCCTGCTGCCCCACGTCCACTCCACTCCACGCCAGGCCTCCCTCGGACAGGCTGGGAGTCTTCCTCCTCCTCGACGTCAGAACAAAGTGAGACGCTGTGGATGCAGCTGGGGACTCTGTTGGGGAGGAAAATCTTTCCTTGCTCTTCTAGACTCTGGCCAGTCTAACAGTTAAACTGACATAAGACAGACTAACAGGAAGAAAGCAACTTCCATCCCTGCGGGGGCCCCATAAAAGCTGAACTGACTCTAGGTACATGCACGCTCAGCTGTGTCTGACTCTTTGCAACCCGTGGACTGTGGCCCTCCAGGCTCCTCTGTCCTGGGGAGTCTCCAGGCAAGAATGCTGCGGTGAGCTGCCACACCCTCCTCCCGTGGACCTTCCCGACCCAGGGGTCGAGCCTCTGGCTCTCATTCTTCTTGCTCTTCACCCGCAGCGTTGGCAGGTGGGTTCTTCACCGCCAGCGCCGCCTGGGGAGGCCAGGGTGACTCTGGTCCCCTTCAGTTGCATGTTAGATCACGTTCTTGCACGAACGTCTCTTTTCTTACCAGTGATGACATTACACGAGGAAGCTTTCCTTATGAGATCATACGTGCTAAGACAGCTGGAGGCAAAATGTCAGGATGTCTGTAACCCGCCTTCAGATGGCTCAGCAAAAACTGGAAAAGGAAGAAAGACTGAGCTGTGGGGGCAGCAGCAGTTGGCGAATGGAGGCGAAGACACCTGTTCATTCGACTGCTTTTTCAATTTTCCCGGAGTTCTGAGAAACTAAGAACTCAGAGTAGGGGGCAGGGTCTGTGTTGAAGGGACAGTCCGTTAGAGCTGGGGGGTCAGGGGGCTGCCCTGGCTCCACATTGGGCGGGGGGGGGGTTCCATTTGCTGGTGGCTACGTGCTGGGGAAGCCCTGTCCTGTGACCGTAGTTTCCATTTCAACCCCAGACAGCCCTTTCCAGCTTCATCTGGGCTTCAGAACAGTAGGGTGTGTGAGGGAGGCTCAGGATGGGGGGACACGGGTCCACCTATGGCTGATTCAACAGAAACCAACCAATCCTGCAAAGCAATTATCCTTCAATTAAAACTAAATAAATTTTTTAAAGTCAAATATGTTAAGAGATAAAGTAAAAAAGTAGCGGGGGGAAGTGGGGGGAATATGCCAGCTTCCTGGGAACCGGGACACGGTCATCCTGCAGGGATGCTGCTGGAGAGGAGAGGCCGTCCACTGGAGAAGCTTCCAAGGGGTGAGCGAGGACCCGTGTGGCTTCAGCTACAGAACCGCGCCCCTTCTCTCCGCTTGTCCTTCTCGGAGTGCAGCAAGCGCCGTGACAGGCGGCGAATCTCCGGGACCGGCAGGTTCCCGCTTCCTCCTCTTCTCAGCTGGGCGCGCTGTGCCCGGGCAGTGGGTCTGAGCTCTAAGAGAGGGCGCCAAGCTGCTCTCACTCCTTTGCGGAGCAAGTGGCGGTCCGCTGGAGGAGGCCTCGCCTCCAGGAGTCCTTTCTTGTTCCCAGGCCCCCGAGACTGCCTCGGGCACCCCTCTGCCTCGTCTCTGAGCCTCAGTTTCGTCCTCTGGAGATCCGAGGGACCTGGTTCTGGGCAGAGCAGTCATGGAGAGGAAAGGCAAAGGGCCAAGCAGGGGCTTTGCATGCTGCGAGCACTGCCCAAGCGCGTCTGGTGTGTTGCTTCAGATTTCCTCCAGGGGAGTCTTCCAAAGCGGTGATGCAACCCACCCAGTGGGCAGAACTCGGAGCAGACTCCAGAGTGGTGGAGGTGGCCCTCAAGCTCAGCCAGGCACTCGGTCCGAACCCTGAGATTCTCCATGAACCAGAGCCAGAGGCCGCTTTCCAGAAGCCGTGGTGGGAGTGACCTCTGGGTACGTCTTGGCACCTGGCTGGCCTGCAGGTCATCCGCTCTGCATTTCTTGGCTCACACGGGAAATAATAAACTTTCTGTATGTGTTGGTTAAATGAAGAAGAGGCCACGTGACTGAGAGGAAAAGGGACCTGACAGGCTGCACACCCTGGGCCATGGGACCCCCGCCCCGGTCCTGTCTCCCAGGTGCCCGATCCTCCTCCAGAGAAACCTCATCACGTGCACTCCTCCCAGAAGCCTGATAGTATTGGTTTGCAGCCTGAGTGCCTCCAGGATCACGGTCTGGTTGCCCTGCAGGAGCCCAGTCCTATGGGGGAAGCTGATGGCTTTGTTTCAGGCTCACCGCCTGCTGCCCAAGTCCAGTCCATGCTGCCCAAGTCCAGTCCATGCTGCCCAGGGGCCGGCAGGGATTGGCGAGGGGCTGGCGGTGACTGCTCCGGAGCGAGTGCTGAAGTCTAGCGAGAGGGACGGGGGTGGGGCTGAGCCTTGGACAAAGCCTGTGCTTGCCTATGGCCCGCCTAAGAGAGGGCTTCCCTCCCATCTTCTCACTGTGATAAAGCACACTCAGCATGAACTTCACCATGGGGACCCTCTCCAAGGCCACCATCTCCATCACTCACCTTGCAAAGCTGACGCTCTGTCCCCAGTAAACACAGACTCCCCCCACCAGCTCTTGGCCGCCCCACCCGCCCCACCCCATCTACTTTCTATGAATTTGACGACCTTAGGGACCTCAGGGGCTCTCCCAGTGGGTCAGTGGTAAAAAAAATCCACCTGCAGTGCAGGAGACTGGAGAGATGTGAGTTCAATCCCTGGGTGGGGAAGACCTCTTGGAGGAGGGCATGGCACCCCGCTTCAGTATTCTTGCCTGGAGAATCCCGTGGACAGAGGAGCCTGGCGGGCTGCAGTCCATGGGGTCACAGAGAGTCGGACATGATTGAAGCAACTGAACACACACACACACAGGGGCCTCAGTAGGTGGAATCTTAATGGCGTTTATTCTTCGGGGACTGGCTCATCTGCTCAAGGCCCATCCCTGTTGGAGCGAGTGGCAGGCTGTCCTTCCTGTTTAAGGCTGAGTCACATGCCGTTGCGTGGAGGGACCACATTTTGTTTATCCATCATCCATGAAAGGGCACTAGGTTGCTCTACCTCTGGGCCAGTGTGAGTAATGCTAATGAACATGGCGTGCAAATGCCTCCTCGAGACCCTGCTCCCATTCTTTTGTGTGTCTACTCAGGAGTTAGAACTGCTGGGTCACATGATAGTTCTATTTTTAATTTAAATCATTTTATTTTATTGGCCCCACCGTGCGTGTATGTGGCATCTTGGTTCCCCAACCAGGGACTGAATGTGTGTCTCCTGCAGTGGAACCAGGGAGTCTTAACTACAAGTCTGCCAGGAGAATGTCTCTATTTTCCATTTTTTGAGGGACTAGAGTACCGCTTTCCCCAACAGCTGCTCAGCAGTCCCAGTGGGTGTGAGGCCGTGAATAGCGAACAGGGGGTTTCGCCCCAGAGTTGGACTCCTCGGACTCTGGCTTGCCTTTCACTTTCCTAATCATTCTTTTTTTTTTCAATTAATTTTTTTATTGAAGGATAACTGCCTCACTGAATTTTGCTGTTTTCTGTCAAACCTCAGCTTGAATCAGTCATAGGTATACATACATCCCCTCCCTTTTGAACCTCTCTCCCGTCTCCTGCCCCATCCCACCGCCCTAGGTTGATACAGAGCCCCTGTTTGAGTTTCCTGAGCCACACAGCAAATTCCCGTTGGCGATCTATGTCACATATGGTGATGTAAGTTTCCATGTTACTGTCTCCATGCATCTCACCCTCTCTTCCCCTCTCCCCAGGTCCGTGAGTCTGTTCTCTGTGTCTGTTTCTCCATTGCTGCCCTGCAGATAAAGTCTTCAGTACCATTTTTCTAGATTCTGTATCTGTGCATTAGAATATGATATGTATCTCTCTCTTTCTGACTTACTTCACCGTGAATAATAGGTTCTAGAGAAGGCAATGGCACCCCACTCCAGTACTCTTACCTGGCAAACCCCGAGGATGGAGGAGCCTGGCAGGCTTCAGTCCACGGGGTTGCTAAGAGTCCAGCATGACTGAGCAACTTCACTTTCACTTTTCACTTTCATGCATTGGAGAAGGAAATGGCAACCCACTCCAGTGTTCTTGCCTGGAGAATCCCAGGGACGGGGGAGCCTGGTGGGCTGCCGTCTATGGGGTCGCACAGAGTCGGACACGACTGAAGCGACTTAGCAGCAGCAGCAGCAGGTTCATCCACCGCATTAGAGCTGACTCACATGTGCTCCTTTTGATGGCCGAGTAATACTCCACTGTGTATATGTACCTCAGCTTTCTTATCCCTTCATCTGTCGATGGACGTCTAGGTTGCTTCCATGTTCCAGCTGTTGTAAATAGTGCTGCAGTGAACAATGGGATACACGTGTCTCTTTCCATTTTGGTTTCCTCAGGGTATATGCCTAGGAGTGGGATTGCTGGGTCATATGGTGGTTTTATTCCTAGTTTTTTAAGGAATCTCCATACCGTCTTCCACAGTGGCTGTATCAGTTTACATTCCCACCAACAGTGCAAGAGTGCTCCCTTTTCTCCACACCCTCTCCAGCATTTATTGTTTGTAGACTTTTTGATGATGGCCATTCTGACCAGTGTGAGGTGATATCTCACTGTAGTTTTGATTTGCATTTCTCTAATAATGAGCGATGTTGGGCATCTTTTCATGTGTTTGTTAGCTGTCTGTGTGTCTTCTAAAAACAGTGGTTCGATGCCACGAAGTAAGTGGTAATGCCTCAGCCATATGCATGCTGTCAGGCCTGAGAGTCCCTTCCATCCTTGTCAAGCGGAATGCTAGTCTTCTCTCCTTTCGTACAACACTGTGCTTTTTGATGAACAAAAGTTTTTGCTTTTAATGAGTCCAGTTTTTCATTTTTTTTCTTTTGTGGTGAATGCTTTTTGTGCCTGTACAAATATTTTCACCAGTGTTTTCTTCTAGAAGTTTTATAGCTTTAGATCGACATTTGGGTCTATGATGTCCTTTTGAAAATTAATTTATTTTTGGCTGAACTGAGTCTCCGTTGTTGTGAAAGCTTCCTCTAGCTGCAGAGAGTGGACTACTCTCGAGCTTTCTCATCACTTAAATCACGCTAATACGTCATTGTCGCTGGCACGATACTGGCCAGCCAGCTGGGCATCAAGGAAAAGCCACTGTTTTTTATCTTTTTTAAAACACTGAAGCAACAGTTAACTTACAATGTTTCAGGTGCATAGCAAGTGATTTGGTTACACGTATACATATAGGTGCATAACTATATTCCTTTGACAGTTATTTTCCATTATAGTTTATTACAAGATATTGAATATGTCTTTCTTCGGGAACAACAGGGAACTAGTGGCAGGGGGCGCTAGTGGTAAGAGCCCGCCTGCCAAAGCAAAGACGCAAGAGACGCAAGAGACGCAAGAGACGCAAGAGACGCAAGAGACGCAAGAGACGCAAGAGACGCAAGAGACGCAAGAGACGCAAGAGACGCAAGAGACGCAAGAGACGCAAGAGACGCAAGAGACGCAAGAGACGCAAGAGACGCGGGTTTGATCCCGGGTCGGGAAGATGCGCCGGAGGAGGGCACCGCGACCTACTCCAGTGTTCCTGCGTGGAGAGTCCCATGGACAGAGGCGCCTGGCGGGCTGCAGTCCATGGGCTCACAAAGAGTCGGACATGTTCCTAGGAACTGGATTGCTGGGTCATACGGTGGTTCTAGTGTGTGTGTGTGTGTGTGTGGTGGGGGCATGGGGGGGCATGGGGGGGCATATGGAATCTTAGTTCCCTTACCAGGGATCGAACTCCCTGCAGCGGAAGCATGGAGTTCTAACCACTGGACCAGCAGGCAAGTCCCTATTTCTAGTTTTTTAAGGACCCTCCGCACTGTTCTCCATAGTGGCTGCACCAATTTACACCCCCACTGACAGTGTAGGAGGGCTCCCTTTCCCCACACCCTCTCCAGCCCTTGTTTGTAGACTTTTTGAGCGTTCTGACCTGTTCGGAGACTTTTGGTTGATACGTTCCTGTCGGCCGTTGAAGGTAGTGTTCTGAGTAGAGAAACATATACGCTAAATATATCTGTGAAACTGCCCATGTCTCACTCAACACCTGGAGCTTTCACCATACCCTTTATCTGCGACTCTAATCTTCACAGTTCCAGCGCTCGCACATGGCACCGCAGTCCCCGTCATTCCTATCTCGTCGACAGGGACCCGAGGCTCCTGGCAGAGTCAGCGTCACAGCTCGTCAACACTGACGCCTCATTGGGCCTCCTGGGGACGCCGGGCACACAGCTAAGCTCGTGCCTCAAGTGCTGGTGGTCCCAACGGAAGAGCAGCCTTTCTCCTCCTCGGCCCCGGCGCTGGCACTCTGTCCCCTTCCCGCTCAGCCAAGACCACACTGTCCAGAGGTCCGGCAGTGTGGCCGTTTCCAGATACAAGCTCCTCCCTGTTCCTTTTCTGTTGAGATGAAGGACCTTCTCTATTGCCCGCCCTTTACGATGCTGACTGTGTTCTGGAATCCCAAAGCTCCTCACTCACAGCTCTCTGCAATCCATCTGTGTTCTCCTTACCTCCTCCCCTGGGGGGTCCTGTGTCAGATGGGGGGGTTCCACCTCTGATCCCCCTGGTCACTACCCCCTCGACTTCCCATCTGTTTTACAAGAACGTGGGGTTCCAAGCATCCAGACTCCTTGAGAATGACTTTAACCTTCGCTTTCCCCCCAGCATCTTCAGCTCCTTTTCTGTCCACGGCCTCTTTAGTTAGAAAGACGCAGGGATGTCTGTCTTTGCAGAAATAAACACAGCAAAGCCAGGTAAACGCCAGGCCTTCCCGTGAGCTCCTCTTTCTTGGTATCTTCTTTCCTTCCTTCTCTCTTGGGGACAAATCCGTCTAACTGCTGCCAGGGTTTCCCACCAAGCACCGGGCTGTAATCCAGTCCCCTAGAATCACTCCAGAAAAGGCCACCAACCTGTGAACCATGACCGGGTCTCAGCTCCTGTCTTTCCTTATGTGATGATGTTAACTATTTCCTGGGCTCACCCCTACTGCCAGCTTTTAGCTCAGCTGCTCCTTCTCTTCCCGTGGCAATGAGGCTCTCAAGCCTTGGTGAGCAGCTCTGACAGGCCTTGGGAGTCCTGGGTCCCGGTGACACCACCTGCTGGGTGTTTCCAGCAGACCTCCAGGGTCCCTTTTCCCCACAGCCGACATCTGCACTGTCTTCACCCACACCAGCTCTTCCTCCTGGTCAGAACCATCACAGCGTGGAACTGAGTTTTCCTTTCCTTCACCCCCACACCTCGTCAGGCACAGGCGCTCGAGACTTCTTTTTCCTCTATAACCCAGAAGCGTTTCCAAGGTTTCACGGTCACCGTTTCCTTTCACTGTCCAGTGAAATAATCTGAGTCTCCTCCTAAAGGGGCTGCAAGGACTGCCCTGGGGGCCCAGTGGATAAGAGCTCACCTGCCGATGCAGGGGACTCGGGTTCGATGCCTGGTCCGGGAAGATCCCACAACAAAGCCCAACTACTGAGCCTGCAGGCCTAGAGCCAGTGCTCCGAGACGAGAAGCCACCGCAGTGAGAGGCCCTCGCATCACAACTGCAGAGGAGTCCTGCTCAGAGGAACTAGAGAAAGCCCCCTAGCAGTGACAGAGACCCGGGCCAGCTACACTCACTCAATTGCTTTTAAAAAATGGTCAAAAAAGAGAGTACATCTATTAAAATAATAATAACATGGCTGTAAGAAATCCAGATCCTGTCCCCTCCCTGGGCTCCTCTCCCAGGGTCTCCGGGCTGGGATCCGCCCCGTGGTCACCATCTTTTGAACACAGGCCAGGCCCCTGCTTCTTCCTGAAGATGACCTTTCACACACAAAAAGATAACACCAGGCTGGAAAGGCTGATCCCCATTTCTGCAACCCTGAGATGTCACAGAAGGAGTGAAAACGCTTGGAAACAGCTCGTGATCCGGCATCAGTGACCACAGGTCCCCGGGCTCCCTGCTCTGCCGTCCCCCCAAGGCGGCCCCTCCCAGCCATCCTCCCAACCAGGCCTCTACTCCCCACCTCCAGCCCTCCCTTCCTGTCCACCTTCTGCAGGTAAAACAGTCACAACTTTTGCAAAGATGCTCTTCTCCACAGTGTTACCACGTCACACAGCCCTCCAATCAGCCTCTCTCCGCTAGACTTTGTTGACACCCGTACATTTGCAGAGCCAAAAAGGAGGTTTCCTTCTGAAATGAGAGGCCTGTTGCCATTCCTACAGTGTGGGACAACTTTAGTTTTAGAAAGAGTACTAATCAGCCATTCAATCAGCTTCTTGGTGACCCTTGGAAGGATTTCATTTGTCTGGAGTTCTCTCCACCCACACAGGGCTTCAAACATTAACTCCTCCTGTTCTTTCAGAACTCACTCGAGCTGGGCCGCTTCTGAATGGAGGCGCAGATGCAGAGAGCTGACCTGTGGACACAGTGGGGGAGGGGGACGGGGGCAAACGGAGCAGGTAGCATCAGCATACGTACACTAGTCTGTGTAGAGTGGATCCTTGATGAGAAGTTGCCCTGTAACCCAGGGAGCCCACTCTGGTGCTCTGTGATGACCTAGAGGGGTGGGGTGGGGTGGGGTGGAGGTAGGCAGGGGGGCTCAAGAGGGAGGGGCTATATATACTTATGGCTGGTTAGAATCTGCCTGCAATGCAGGAGACCTGGGTTCCATCCCCAGGTGGGGAAGCTCCCCTGGAGGAGGGCATGGCTACTTACTCCAGTGTTCTTGCCTGGAGAATCCCATGGACAGGAGCCTGGCGGGCTACAGTCCTTGGAGTCACAGAGTCGGACACGACTGAACGATGAAGACTTTTTCACTTTCCTTTTGCTTTTTTTGGTTTGTTTTTGATAGGTAAGAAGAAGATTTATTCAGATTCAGAGAGAAGCACTCTCCACAGAGTGTGGGCCATCGCAGAGGGTGAGTGCAGCTTTGCATTTTTGTATGGCAGAAACCAACACAACATTGTAAAAATTAAAAATACAGAGCAAACGAAGACTGGCTGCTTCTGAGGAGTTTTCTCCATCTGTGCCCAGCCCCACCCCCCACCCCCATCCTGGTTTGAATGTCTCCCCTCTGGGCCCCGGAGCCTGTAAGCTTAGATCCCCGAAGCTCTGGCTTATGGCCCTGTCTTCCTCAACGGATTCAGAGGTCCTCTAGGGGAAGAGTCCTGGTGTACAGCAGGTGCTCAACGTATGCTCATGAGATGGATAAATGAAAACATACTCATGTTTATCCCACAGCTGTATTCAATCTCTCACCACTTCACACCACTGTGTGTTATGGAAGACTCATGATTTCAACTTCATCAAAATGATTTTATTAGTTTTGAAAAGTAATAGTAAAATAAAAATATTTTATACCCAACACAAAAGTTCAAACAATGTTTCAAATCAGGAAAAAGAAAGCGAGGGGGCTTCCCTGGTGGTCCAGTGGCCGAGACTCCAAGCTCCCAGTGCACAGGGCCCGGGTTCGATCCCTGGTCAAGGAACGAGACCCCACGTGCTGCAAACTAAAGATCTGGCGTGTCACAACTAAGGCCCGGCACAGCCAAATAAATATTTTTAAAAAAGGAAAAGAAAAAAGTAAGTGGGAATTATGTGAAATACTCTTTGCTGAACATTCTTCCAGTTCTCCGTGTGTTGAACTGGTAGAATATGCCATCCTAGGTATGACTCTTGGGCATAAAGATTATTTGGCAACTTCCTTTATTTTTGAGAAGCTGCAGGAGCAGGAGAAACTGAGAACCCGAATCAAACTGTACCCTTTTGCGGGGAAATTTGCATTTATAAGAGAAATCTCCATTTGTGTATGCATCTTCCTCCCTGAGGGGCTTCCCAGGAGGCAGTGGTACAGGGTCTGCCTGCAATGCTGGAGACTCCAGTTCCATCTCAGGGTTGGGAAGATCCCTGGAGACGGAAACGGCAACCCACTCCAGTTATTCTTGCCTGAAATCTCACGGAGAGGAGACTGGCAGGCTACAGTCCATGGGGTCGCAAAGAGAGGAACACGACTGAGAACATACCTGTTAATAAAACCTGTATTTATTTTTCTCTTTTGTATTTCATTATAGAGAGTTTCATTATAACCAAGAACTCAAAAGCAAAGACAGAAAATTATATGTGGACGGCCCCATCCCCATCCACCCACCCCCACCCCCACCCCGGCAAATACTTACTAGAAGAGCACTATACCCACTGTCTCAATAATGCAAGTTGGATACATTCGATGTTAGTAAGCATAATTACATTATTATTTTTATGGCTTGCAAAGTATTCCTGATAAGGAACAGATTATCTCCAAAGTCGATATCAGTAAACTTGTATGCTCTTTTTTCATTTTCTGTTTTTGCATTTATTGCCTCAGGGCAAATTATTTACAAATGTTATTCTTCTATCAGAGATGATTTTTCAGTATAGTAAAAATTGCCAAGCTGTCATTGATGACCTTCACCTTTGGTTCCTGGACTCGGCAGGCTGCCTGTGTGTGTGTGTGTGTGTGCCGGGTATACAAATTTTCTCCTATCACTTGCACGTTTGGCTGGGGTGAAGTCCATGCCTTTTATCAGTTTCTCAAAGAGACAGAAGTTTCTCGACACAGAAGAGCTATGAATTCCTGAGTTATCTCTAAGTGATAAGCACAGAGCCCAGCGCAGACAATGAACCTTCCCAGGAAGTCCATATCCCCATTTTACAGATGGGGAGCCAAAGTCACTGTCTCCCTGCTCGCTCTTCCAGCCTGCAAACTGCAGATTAGTCCTGGCCGCGCTTCCCTTCCCACCAGGTTAACAGCCCGAGGCCCTTCCCCCCACGCGTCTGCAAATGCAAATCCTTGCGGTTCCCTTTTGTAATCTTCCACTGAAGTACCGTCCCGCAGCACCGCCATCTGAGCTAACACTTATTGTACAATGTCTTTCATCGCTGAAGAGCTTTTCTGCTGTTGTACAGACCGCTTTTTACAGATGGAGTATTGGCTAACGCTCAGGGTGTTTGTCCCCCTGGAATGCCGGGAGGCGCTTTGTTGGTAGCCTTTGGTTTCCTCCTGACACACTTCACTGCATGGACAGATGTTTTAATCCGTATTTTTCCGGAGAAAGACCAAGTTATTCGTGGCTAGCCCACTGAACTCCACGCCTGTTGCTGCTTGCGTGTCCAGGTTAGCTCCCGCTCGCCTCAGGTGGGGTCTCATTAAATGTGAGACGTCGCTCGTCAGCACTGTCACCCCGGAGGCAAAGCAAGCCTGGGGCCTGCAGACAGATAGGGCTGCGTGCGGCGCCGGTACTGAGGGAAATTCCAGCCCCGCCGCGGCTTCTCCGCTTCGTCAGGAGACGCGAACACCCAACACCGCTGAGCCGCCCCGCCCGCGGAGGCTGCTGTAACCTTCCAAAGGAAGGGAGCGAGCACTGACTCAGCGTAAACACATTCTCTTTTGCTAACTGGTCACCTGCCCAGGGCCAGGTAAGTAAGACAGGGAGGACTGAAGAAACACCAGAAATGACTCCAGAGAATCCAGGGTGGGAAGACCAAAACCCACAGCGCCCACGCCTCGGGCCCCAACCGACACGGATGCGCGCCAGGAACCCGCACGCGGCGCCGCGCGGCTGCCGGCGACCGGGCCTCGGCTGCGCATGCGCGCTGCGTGCCGCGTCCCGGGCCGCGCAGAATCTTCGGGAAGGCGGGGGAGGAGGGGGTCGGGGCGGTCGGGCCTTTGCGCACGCGCGGCCTCGGGGCCGGGCGGAAGTGTCGTCGCCGCGCCGCCGCCGCCTGACGCACTTCCTGTTTGTTGTTGGAGAAAGGAGAGAAAGGAAAGCGCGAGGACCGTCGCCGCCTCCGCCACCGCGCCGGAGCCGAGGAGCCCCGGCCGTAGCCCCAGCGCGCCTTCCGCCGCCGGCTCCCGCGTCCTCGGTGAGGGCCGCCAGCGGCCGCGGGGAGGGCCCGGCGGCCCACCTGCCCCGGGCCTCGGCTGCGGCGTGTGGGGCCGGGGGCCGAGGACTCGGGGGAAGGGGCCCGAGGGCTGGAGACGGGGTTTGGTGTGGGGCCGGGCCGGCTCGGGCCGCGGGCCCGCGTTGGGGTCGCGTGTCGGGGCGGGCTCCGGCCGTCCCCTCGCTCCCCTCTCCGCTCCTCCCCCTCCCGGCCGCCGCCGCTCCCGGCGGCCCCCTCCTCCCGGCGCCCTGGGGGCCCCGCGCCGGCGGTTGGGGCCGGGCGGGTGCTGGGACCGAGCGGCGGGCTCGGGGTGGAGGCGCCGAGCAGCTGCCGGGGAAGGGGCGAGGGAGCTGCCGCGTGGGAGGCTGAGGGTCTGAGTGTTTGAAGGCCCCGCGGGGACGCCCCTGAGCTCAGGAGGGAGGTGGGTTTGCGGGAGGAGTCGGGGGCCGCGTGTCCGGAACTCCCTGCCTGCTCTTCCGAAGCGTGTGGATGGGATGGTCGAAATGGTTCGGCTTTCAGCTCACCAAAACGGTTGGCTTGCTTTCTGTTCACGGTGTATGGCAGTTTATATAACTGAAGTTTCTGTCAAGTTTTGCCCAAGTAAGGAAAGAATTGACGCAAGAAGTGGAAATTGCAAGCTTGCGTTGTCTCGCGAAACGTTTTCAGAGTGTTTTGGGTCGCCAGTCAAGACGTTTGAATCTCACTGCTAACTCACGAACCACGGAAAGGACACGGCCTTTGTGGGAAGGTCTCCGCACCAACCCGAGGGGGCTGCCTGGCAAGCGTGGGCGCGGCGGCGCCCTCTGTATTCTCAACGTTTTAATTGCAGTTGTGGAATCGTACTAAGACTTTATGGCTAGAATCTTTTAAGGCGACTAATTGATTAAGTGGAAAAGTTAGGCCGACTGCCCAAAAAAGGAAAGAGAAGCTGTTACCATTTGAACTTACTTGTTCGTGTTTTAGTCGCTTTTTTTCTAGTAGTTAACCGAATCAGTGTTACCTTGATTTGTGAAAGGCATTTTGTACTTCTTTCCCTAACTTATTTCTAGACTACCGCTCCCCTGATTGTTTCTGGGAAGTTTAGTTCACTCTTCTCTTGTTTCCAGTCAGAGACCTCAGCTCCTGTGGGTGTGTTTGTGTTAGTCTCTCATTCCTGTCCGGCTCTGCTGCGCTGTGGACTCTAGTCCGCTAGCCTTTTCTGTCAGGGGATTCTCCAGGCAAAAGCACTGGAGTGGGTAGCCGTTCCCTTCGCCAGGGGATCTTCCCAGCCCAGGCCTCGAACCCAAGTCGCCTGCATCGCAGGCGGATTCTTTACCATCTGAGCCATTATGAGTGTCCTTTGTGCGTGCTAAGGAGCTGTGGAATTTGGGGGATTGTGCAGAGTGTGAACTTGGGGAGTAAATTGGCTAGGTTAGTCGTTTGTAGGTGTGGATGACTTGAAGTGGGAGGAGAACAAAAGGGGATGAGATGTTGGTTTTACAGATTGGCTTAAGCAGGCTTGGTGTGTAGTGCTGTACAAAACGAGAAAGTTGGGAATTTAAGGGTTTTTCCAAAAATTTGACATGTGTTCAACACCCTCTTTAAAATGTCATTGTTTTAAATTCGTTTTTCTTGACTCGAAAGAGGTAGATTTGAGAATTATTTCTGACTGCAGGAGAGAGACTTACCTGGAGGGCTGGGTGGAGAGTATGGTTTGAGTAATACTCTGGATACTAAGTGGAGGATCGGGAATTGTGGTGTGACTACCTCCAGTGAGTGGCAAACAATAGCCTTACTCTTCAGGCAAACCCATTGAATTTTTAGGTGTTTGATCTCAGGGTAGAACCAGTTTCCCTTGTATTTGACTCTATTTTGAACAACTCCAAACAGAATTGTACTCCTCACCAGCAGTGACGTTTTCCACCTGGACTCAGGTTTGGGATGCGTCTGTGCCTTTCATAGTTTTAAAGAAGACAGTCATTTTCAGTTCGGTTTTTCGGCATCACAGTGTAACCCTCAGTGCGCCAGCTTAGTGATGTAGCGGTAACCTCACGTTCCACCGGGGTGCAGTCGCACGTGACTGCACATTCAAGGTCAGCTGCTGCTACCTGGGTTAGTGCTTAAGGATGATTAAATGTCACTCTTGGTGTCTGTTGGTAAGAAGTGAGTGAACGTAGTCAGTCTTTTGATATCTTAACAGAATTTTTAGAAAGCGTGTGTTTGTTTTTGCTTTTTTACTTCCTTGGAAATGATCTAGAATGTAGGCTGGTGTTCTGTGTTATAAACCTGGTTTGCTTAAAATTCGTCCAGGACGCCACCCAGTGGCAAGAGCAGGTTAACTGCGGGCTCATTTGTGATCTAGGGTGGGATCAGTGGCGAGGTTTAAGAAGTGCTTTGGTTTCTCTTGGTGAATAGAATTTAAGAGAACTTCAAACTTAAAAAAAGTGAAATAAATGAAGAAAAGAGAAGTTGGTGAAGGTAAGAATAGCGCACAGAAAGACAGTTTTAAAGCCTGATTGAAGAAAGGGGCTTACTGGATTTGTCAACAAGAAAGAGTTGGTGCTTCTATTATAGATTATAAGGTGTTTTTCAAACTTTCATTTTTAGGGAGACATACAAAGAACAGTTGACTCCTTTTGTTTCAGTATCCTACTTAAGAAATAAGTGTTGGAGAGTGCTTTAGAGGGCAAGCTTGCGCCTATCCTTTTATTAGAGTAAAATTTTTACTTTATTTCTGAACTGAAAAAAGGTGAATTTAAAAAATCTTCATTATTAAAGTGAGGGGAGTTTCTGGAAAAAGGACTAAAAGGTTAAATTTTTAAGTGTTGTAGTATATATCAGGGTAGAGAAGGTTCTGTCTAATTTATATTCTAAACCTTACTTCAAAAGCTATACCTCACTTAGGCATAGTTTGGTTTTCTCTGAAAATTGCTAACCTGTTTGTAAGGACGTCTTGATTATTCTAAATAAAAAGCAGCAATCATCGAATTTGGCTGTGAGGCGGTGGCTCTATTTGTGTGTCAGAATACTCCAGGTATTTTAGGGTTCTTAAACTCAGGTGCAAAGATCACATGTCTTTGGAATGGTGATTTCTTACGGCAGCATGTGATTTTGTGTCTTTTGAAATTTTTATCCTACCTTTTTCACCAAGAGAGGTGGGGAAATGGCAGCCCACTCCAGTGTTCTTGTCTGGAGAATCCCTTGGACAGCGGAGCCTGGCAGGCAACAGTCCGTGGGGTCGCAAAGAGTCGGACACGACTGAGTGACTATCACTCACTCACTCACTGTGTGTGCTGGTGCACTGGGCCCTCCTGTGAGGGCCTTTGGGCAGACCTGGAATTTTCTGTCGTGTGCTTCTGTGACTGTAGAGTTGTCCTGGACCCAGAGTGCTCGGAAAATAGCGGTGGAACTGGATCCTTTTTTCCTGGTTTATCTGTGCCCCTTCTGTGGTTAATAATGGAATCCAGAGGTTAGGGGAGTTTAGAGAACAATATAGCTAGCGTGCAGATTCAGTTCACAAGTACCAGGACTGATGAAATACCAATATGTGCCATGTATTATTTTAATGAAAGGAAGTTAGTCATACCTGTAAGTGTCTAATGGGTGATGATTGCCAGATGAGAGAATGGTCTTGGATCTTGAGTTATAGAGGAAATAAATTCCCTTGTTTGTTTCTGGAATAGTTTAAGGCATGTTGAGTAAGAACAAGACACAGAAGATGATGGTTTGTGATAAGGAATGACAGTTGATCTCTGTCTTCGTCCCCTGCTCTCTGTGCTACATCTCAGTCATCAGATACTGAGATGATGTGGAGGAACTTGTCCACGTTTGCCATCTGTTTCTTTTTAAACTTGCCCCCTTTCCATTAAGCAGTAGTATTGCACAAAATTACTTCCATGTCACAACATGAATTCAACATTTAAACAACGTGTTTACTTTAAAGTTTCTCCACTTGGAAGTTAGAAGGTAACAAGTACTTTGATTTGCTGATTTTTTAAGCTGAAGAATAAAGAATGTCTTCAAGAGACAAATTGCATAACGTAAAACACTGTGTAATAGGTAGCAGTCTGTGGGGCAAAGCTATCTGTAAGGAGGAACGTCGATTTTCCCCCTTCAGCTCCATTTCCAACATGGAGTCTCTTGGATTGGAAAAGAGTAAGGAGCATTTTTATTGCAAGCAGTGAGGTTTCTTAGGTGTTACATGGAGAGATAGCAGAACAGTCTTTTGGGTGGGAAGATGGTTATTTAAAAATTTTTTTGCTGTGCTGTGTGGCATGCGGGATCTTGGTTCCCCAGCCAGGGATCAGACCTGTGCCTCCTGCAGGGGGATTGAGGAGCCCAGGCCACTGGGCTGCTGGGGAATTCTCAAGGTTGTCAGGGTAACCCAGTTACCCAGTTTTAATTTGCATGGATGGGCAAGATTTGGGACAGAATAGCCAAAGGACTCAGTGCAGAGATGTCTTTGTCACACCCCGAGCTTGAGGAACATGGCTCGGGGTCATCGTGTAGAGGCAGGAAGGCCGATGTGTTGGCACAAAAGTTCTTTAGTGTCTATGAGACCATGGGGCCTGTGTAATGACTTGGAAATTCTCCTTTAGAAACTCAGTAGAGACACAGGGTTATAACTTAAAAGGAACTAGTTAAGCAGTTCAAGAAACTTGGCTTTTCAGAGCTGACTCACAGGGCACCTCTCCTGGATGGATATTTGTGACTGTCACCTGAGGTGCTTGTTCAGAATCTTGCATATGAATAGTTGAGGAAGACGGAAAGGAAGTGCTTCTCTGAGTGGGCCATTGTAAGTTAAATTCTACACATACATCCTGAGACCCCCCCTCCCCACCGCTGAGATGAGCGACCCAGGCTGAGGAGCGAGAGCCTTGGAAGGTTTACAGCTCTGTCTCAGGTGTTGGCGACGTTGTGGTGTGTGCCCCGTGAGACCTGTACAGTCACACTCACTGTCAGAAGGGGCGTCCCTGGGAAGCCCTTTCTGAGCTACAAAGGGCTGTAGGGAAGAAGCAGTTAGCTGAGGGCCCGTCTTGCTCACTGAGGCACAGCATGAATGGAGGAGAAGCCCAGGTGCTCACGGCTGTTGCTGCCCGCGGCCGGGGAGCTGTGTGTGGCCCTGGGAAGGTGCGGCCGCGCGCTGCTGGCGTGGGCGCTGCTGTCAGCCTTTCCTTTTCTTGTAAAAGGGAAAATCCTCTTCAGATTTCTTGCAATTGTCAAAAACAGGTACTAAATGTGGGTTATTTTTTAAGCATTCTTTTTTTTTTTTTAAATTACATACTTGGCTGCACCAGGTCTCAGTTGTGGCATGGGGGATTTAGTGGTGGCATGCCAACTCCCAGCTGTGACCGTGGGAATCCAGTTCCCCAGCCCGGGTCCTGCATTGGGAGTGTGGAGGCCCAGCCACTGGACCGCCAGGGAAGTTCCATATAGGTCTTTCTTGAAGGTGAAGTGTTGTGACGAGAGCTCTTGAAAAGCAGGGGACACCTGTGTTACTGAACTGGCCAAGGGGTGAAAGACTGCAACAACTGGACGTTCATACTGGCGACCCCTCTTTATCAGTTGTGCGCCTCTCCTTCCAGGGTGCCTTGAGACAGTGGCTAATTACCATGTGAAACCATGTGTGGTGGTAAGCGCAGACAAGTATCCCTTGTTTCAGCATTTCTAATTCTGGTTTGGATGTGTGCAGCAGTAGTTCAGGCCCAGGCAGACCCCGGTTTATAGCCGCTCACTTCAGCGCAGGTGTAGCTTTTTTTTCCCTGAACAAGTTGATGGTTTGTGACAGCCTCGCGTCGACCAAGTCTATTGGCCCCGTTTTTCTCACAGCATTTGCTCACTTTGTGACTGTCAGTTTGGTAATTCTCACAGTATTTCAGGGTTTTTCATGATTACGTTAATGATCTGAGATCAGTGATCTCTGATGTTACTGTTATAATTGTTTTAGGCCCTTCTGAGACCATCTAAGACCCTGTGTTCTGACTGCTTCACCGACCCCACCATCTTTCTCCCCCTCCTCAGGCCTCCCTGTTCCCTGAGACACAACAATACTGAAATTAGGCCAGTTAGATCTCTGCAGTGGGCTCTTCAAGTGAAAGGAAGAGTCTCCCTCTCATTTTAAATTAGAAGCCAGGAATGAAGATGTTTACTGACAAAAGGCCTGTGGAAAGCTGGAGCTAGGCCTCTTGTGCCGAATAGCCAGGTTCTGAATGCAAAGAAAAGATTCTTGAAGGAAAGTGCTACTCCAGTGAACACATGAGTGGTGAGAAAGCAAAATTGCCTTACTGCTGTAGTGGAGAAAGTTTTCGTGGTCTGCCACAGCCCAGGCGCGGCTCTAACTCTTCAGTTGTGTGCAGGCTGACAGAGATGAGGAAGCTGCTGGGAAAGTCTGAAGCTGGCAGAAGCTGGTTCATGAAGTTTGAGGAAAGAAGCTGTCTGTGTAACGTCAAGCGCAAGGTGAAGCAGCAGCTGCTGACGTGGAAGCTGCAGCGTTATCCAGAAGATCCAGCTCAGATCCCTGGAGAAGGCGGCTGCACGGAGCAGCAGATTTTCAGTGTAGGTGAGTCCGCCTGATGCTGGAAGGAGACACTGTTGGACGTTCACACTAGAGAGAAGTCAGCGCCTGTCTTCAGAGCGTCTGAGGACAGGCGGGCTCTCTGTGAGAGGCTGACGTGGCGCGGGACTTGGAAGTGAAGCCAGTGCTCGGCGGCTGTCTGGAGTCCTGGGGCCCTTGTGAGTTACGCTGAAGCTGCTCTGCCTGCGCTCCGGAACCGAACAGAGCCTGGATGGCAGCACAGCTGTCAGCAGCGCGGCTCCCTGGATGTTTCACACCCACTGCTGAGGCCCGCTGCTCGGGTTAAAACATTCTTTCAGAAGTTACTGCTCACTGACCATGACCCAAGAACTCCAGAGATATATAGTGAGATTCATGTTGTTTCGTTCCAGCTAGCACAACCTCCATTCTGCAGCCCATGGGTCAAGGAGTGATTTTAGACTTTCCAGTCTTGTTATTTAAGAAATACACTTTGTAAGGCTATTGGTGCCATAGACGGTGATTCCTCTGATGATCTGGACAAAGTCAATTGGAAACTCTCAGAGAAGGACTCACCATTCTAGATGCCGTTAAGAATATTTGCAATTCATGGGAAGAGGTTGAAACACCAACTAATTATAATTAATAGGAGTTTGGGATAAGTTGGTTCTGACCTTCATGGATGACTCGGGGGTTCAAGACTCAGTGGAGGAAGTAAGGGCAGATGTGGTGGAGACAGCTGGAGAGCTAGACTTAGAGGTGGACCCTGAAGATGGGACTGGACTGCTGCAGCCCTGCAAGAACCTATGAGGGGATGAGGGGTTGCTTCTTTAAAAGAATGCGCAAAGAAAGTGGTTTCTTGAGATGGAATCTGCTCCTGTTGAAGATGTTCTGAAGATTGTTGGCTTAACAGCAGATTGAGAATATTACATAAACTTAGTTGAAAAAGCAGTGGCAGTATTTGAGGATTGAGTCCAATTTTGAAAGACATTTGAAAGATGGCATAGGCTGGCTCCAGTCACGGCATGGCCTGGTGGCATAGGCTGGGTCCATAAACTTATTTCTTTACCCACTGTGTCTATAACCTCTCTCCAACACCGTTCATACTTAATTGTGTATGCCTAAGTTTTTTTTTTTTTACATGTCTGTCTTCTGAACTTGGTAACTTGGTCCCAAAAGTGTCACGATTGTTATTGTGTAGTAAATATACATAAATTTGCTCAGAATTACTTTAGTTTTTACTGAGAATGAATGTGTTGATGGTATAATTGGTACCCAAAAGGTTTTGATCTGTTGAGTCAGTGGGCCAAGATACCCAAGGTGGAGTGTACCAGGCAAGCCATGGACTTCACTTATCTGGAGAGCCACAGTCGCACAAAGGGAACGGCAGGAGAGAGGACGAGGCTGCAGGCCTGAAAAGGCCGTGGCTTGGCCCAGTTTGTGTTGACCATCAAGTTCCGAGGTTTCCCAGGAGAGCTGACACAGCGCTGACAACTTGAGAAGGGAAAAACAGGAGTGGGGTCCACTGTGCCTCCTGCAGTGGAAGGGTGGAGAGCTGACCCCTGGACCGCCAGGCCACCCCTGGTGTCTGCACTTGAAGCGCGTGACAGTCGCTCAGGCTGCCAGAGACGGACGCTAGGGATCGAAGGTGTAGAGAAGGAGCTAAGCTAGCACCGCGGCGCGCCATGTGAGCTTCCCCGGGGGTTCCGGTGGCCAAGAGTCAGGTGGGTCCTGAGTCCTCATCACGAGGAAAAAGTGCTTTTCTGTTTCTTTCATCTGACTCTCTTGTGACCCCATGAGCTGTAGCCTGCCAGGCTACAGGCCCCTCTGACCATGGGATTTCCCAGGGAAGAATACTGGAGTGGGTTGCCAGTTCCTTCTCTAGGAGATCTTCCTGACCCAGGGATCAAACCCAAGGCTCCTGCATTGGCGGGCAGGTTCTTTACCGCTGAGCCCCCAGGGAAGCCCCATATGAGATGATAGGTGTTCACTAAACTGATTGTGGTGATCAGCTTTTACACCTGAAATGTTTATAGTGGTATATGCCAGTTATGTCTCAGTGAAACTGGAAGGAAAAATACACGCCAGATGTTCAGAATCCCTTCTGATCTGTGGGTGTTTCATCAGTTTTGTTCTGGTGTCATTTTGACGTAGTTGTACTTTTTTCTCTTTTTGACTTGTTTTTAACTTTTTATTTCGAAACCACTGTGTATTTATTGGAGAGTTGCGGAGATAATGCAAGAGTTTTCCTGTATGCCTCTTACCGAGCTTTCCTTAGTATAATAACATGTAACCATGGTGTGCTTTTGAAAAATAAAAAATTAGGTTGGTATAGTACTGTTAACTACAGACTTCATTCACATCACACCAGTTTCCTGCCTCACCCCCACCCCCCAACATTCTCTTGCTGCCCCAGATACCAGTCCAGGAGCTCAGACAGTGCTTAGTTATCATTTATTCTTAGTCACTTCCAAGCTGGCACTGCTCCACAGTCTCTCCTTGTTTTTTCCTGACCAGGCCTGCAGTTTTTGCTAGTAGCATCTTTACTCTCTTGACTGACAACATCTCCTAGGCTCATCTTGTACCTTTCCTGTTCCAGACCTAGCATTAGCTAGGGCAGCAAAGCGCCATTCCAGGAATCCCCAGTGGAGCCGACCGTGTCCTTTAGAGCTGGTTTTTTCTGGTCTGGACAGCATGTTGTATCTGTTGTGATACTGTTTGCATATTTATAGCTCATCTTGGCTGTGAGAAAAGAGGCTCCCACAGGATTTCAGAAAGGGTATCTGGTGCCGCCAAAGATGAGAAAAGTGAAGGGGTTTGAGGGGTCTACAGTGAACCACACGAAACTGTGGGTTGGTTTGTTGTGCATGGGGTGGAGCGGTGTAGAGCGTGGCGAGGGTTTCCAGCCGGGGAGTGGAGTTATAGGAAGAGGCCAGGTGGGAGTGGGGAGGACAGCATGAGATGTGGTCATGTTCTATTTGGGGTGTCTTGTCAGATGTCCAAGTGGCTGTGTTGAGAGCCATCTGTCTATTTGTGTCTGAAATGCCAGAGTGAGGCCTATGATTGGGGCTAACAGGAGGGAATCATTGCTCCATAAACGGTAGTTAAATAACAGAGTAGATGAAAGCGCGGGAGTAGGGTGAGAGGGCTCTGAGCCCCCGGTGTTCCCACAGCTGACTGAGGGGAGCAGGCGGGCAGGTGGAATGCAAACTGGGGGCCTCTGAGAAGAAAGCCCATGTGTGCTCGGGCTTGCCAAGTCCACCAGCCTGAGCCCTGAAAATGTGCCCTGGGTGTTAATGGGGGAAGCGCTTCCTCGTGACCGTAAAAAAGAGTAAGGTTCAAGTGGTGAGCTGGCCAGGTGCTGGCCAGGACTGTGGTGAAGGCACTTCCTTCCAGAGCAGTCTCCACTGAGAAAGAAAGAGCCCCCGTGGCCAAGTGCCTCTGTCCCTGGGGCTGGTGCTTGTGGAGCTTGTGTGCCCCCCAGCCAGGGCTGGTCCTGAGGGTGGGTGGCTCGTCCAGGGGGTGCTGTAGGTGCCAGCAGTGGCCACCTCCAGCGGGCATGGAGTTTTCTCCAACACCACAGTTCAGAAGCATCAATTCTTCGGTGCTCAGCTTTCTTTATAGTCCAACTCTCACATCCATACATGACTACCGGAAAAACCATAGCTTTGACTATCCGGACATTTGTTGGCAAAGTAATGTCTCTGCTCTTTAATATGCTGTCTAGGTTGGTCACAGCTTTTCTTCCAAGGAGCAAGTGTCTTTTAATTTTACCATCTGCAGTGATTTTAGAGCCTAAAAAGATAAAGTCTGTCACTGTTTCCATTGTTTCCCCATCTATTTGCCATGAAGTGATGGGACCAGATGCCATGATCTTAGTTTTCTGAATGTTGAGTTTTAAGCCAGGGTTTTCACTTTCCTCACTTTCATCAAGGGCTCTTTAGTTCTTAATTTTCTGCCATAAGGCTGGTATTACCTGTCTATCTGAGGTTATTGATATTTCTCCCAGCGATCTTGATTCCAGCTTGTGCTTCATCCAGCCCAGCATTTCACATAATGTACTACCCTGCATATAAGTTAAATAAACAGGATGACAATATCCAGTCTTGACATAACTCCTTTGCCAGTTTGGAAACAGTCTGTTGTTCCATGTCCAGGTCTAACTGTTGCTTTTTGACTGGCATATAGATTTCTCAGGAGGCAGGTCAGGTGGTCTAGTATTCCCATCTCTTGAAGAATTTTCTACAGTTTGTTGTGATCCACACAGTCAAAGGCTTTCACGTAGTCAGTAAAGCAAAAGGAGATGCTTCTCTGAAATTCTCTTGTTTCTTCAATGATCCAACTGATGTTGGCAATTTCTTCTGCCTTTTCTAAAACCACCTTGAACATCGGGAAGTTCATGGTTCACATTACTGTTGAAGCCTGGCTTGGAGAATTTTGAGCATTACTTTGCTAGTGTGTGAGATGAGCGCGAGAACTAACACCCAAAAAAGACGTACTTTTCATCATAGGGACTGGAATGCAAAAGTAGGAAGTCAAGAGAACCTGGAGGCACATTTGGCCTTGGAGTACAGAATGAAGCAGGGCAAAGGCTAACAGTTTTGCCAAGAGAAAACACTGGTCATAGCAAACACCCTCTTCCTACAATACAAGAGAAGACTCTATACATGGACATCACCAGATGGTCAACACTGAAATCAGATAGATCATATTCTTTGCAGCCACAGAATGGAGAAGCTCTATACAGTCAGCAAAAACAAGACCGGGAGCTGATTGTGGCTCAGATCATGAACTCCTTGTTGCCAAATTCAGACTTTAATTGAAGAAAGTAAGGAAAACCACTAGACCATTCAGGTATGACCTAAATCAAATCCTTTACGATCATACACGAAGTGACGAATAAATTCATGGTGTTAGATCTGATAGAGTGCCTGAAGAGGTTGGACAGAGGTTCGTGACATTGTACAGGAGGCAGTGAGCAAGACCACCCCCAAGAAAAGGAATGCACAGCAGGCAAAATGGCTGTGTGGGGAGGCCTTACAAACAGCTGTAGGGAGAGGCTAAAGGCAAAGGGGAAAAGGGAGATGCACCCATTCGAATGTGGCGCTCCAGAGAATAGTGAGCAGAGATAAGAAGGCCTTCCTCAGTGATCAGTGCGAAAGGGGAAAACAACAGAATGGGAAAGACTAGTGATCTTCTCAAGAAAATTAGAGATACCAAGGGAACATTCCATGCGAAGATGGGCTCAATAAAGGGTAGAAATGGTATGAACCTAACAGAAGCAGAAGATACTAGGAAGAGGTGGCAAGAATACACAGAACTATATAATAAAGATCTTTATGACCCAGTTAATCATGATGATGTGATCACTCACCTAGAGCCAGACATCCTGGAATGTGAAGTCAAGTGGGCCTTAGGAAGCATCACTATGAACAAAGCTAGTGGAGGTGATGGAATTCCAGCTGAGCTATTTCAAGCCCTAAAAGATGATGCTGGGAAAGTGCTGCACTCAGTATGCCAGCAAATGTGGGAAACGCAGCAGTGGCCACAGGACTGGAAGAGGTCAGTGTTCATTCCAATCCCAAAGGTGGTGCCGAGGAATGCTACAGCCTTTAGAGAGACCTGTATTTTGTGAGTCCTCATCGCAGCCGTTAGTTTCCTGTCCACTAAAACAAGTCCCATCCTGAAAACAGAGCAAAGCCACCCCCCAATCTCTGGCTCACCATTCTTGGTATAATTAATTCTGTTTCTGGTACTTGTGCTCCTGCTTTCCTGGGCGCTCAGCTGGCTCTTCAGATGTGTGTGCTGGGTTTTCACATAACATTTCTAGGAATTTTGAGTTGGTCAGAGGGGTTTCTGGTTTTGATTCTGCTTTGTTGTCTGTCATTTTCTGCGTGAAGTCCTTGGACTGGCAAGGAGGGCTTTTCCCTGTGTCTTTCTGGCCTTCAGACAGCAGCCAGCCGCTGTAAAGTCAGGGAGGGCTGCGCAGGCGGGTATGCGCGCCTGTACGCTGAGTCACGGTGCAGCAGGCTTGTGTTTTTCACCGTGAGTTGCTCCCCGGTGTGGAAGAGTGGAAACACAATCCAGCTGTGCGCCCTGTGTTGAGAGACTGTGTCCCAGTTGTGGCAGTGTTTATATCTAACCTTAGCAGAACGGGCTCAGGGAGGTTATGGTCTCAGATATTTGTTTACAGTCAGAACGTTGCTTCTCAAAATCTGGTCCTAGAATTTGGGGAAAGGCTGCCGAAAGCCTGGCTTCAGTTTAGCGCTCAGTAGCCTGACAGAAGAACTTGATTTATTGGCTGAAATTGTTCTGTAGGCTTGTGTCGTGTGGGTCTGTTTCTTGTCGGTTGTTGGTCACTGGTTTAGTGAGGTGACTTACCAGTCAGGTTAAAGACGGACGCTTGCTGGACTTCACATCTTGAGAGGTGGCAGGTGTGCCGGTCGTGACTGGCGTGTGACTCGAGGCCCCATCTTCGTAGAGGAGGTGGAGCGGGGCTCCTGTCCTGTGACTCTCTGCGGGCCCACTCCGAGGCTGCCCTCTCCCTGCACTGCCAGCAGGGTGGTGCTGTGTGTTCCCACGTCAGATGCTGGAGGCCCAGGAGGCAGTCACAGGGATAGCCCCGAGTCCGAGCCGGCGGGTGGAATGTGTCTGCGGTTCCTTGTGGCGTCCCCAGGCTGGGCACAAGGTGTTGGTCAAGTGGCTGCAGTCTTGCCCAGCACCTGGCACAGGGTGTGAGGAGGGGACAACGCTTTGGTCGGTCTGGACCAGGGACCTGGCAGCTGGTGGGCAGCGGGCCCCAAGGCTGCTGCAGGGTCACCTGTCAGTTTTATTTAGTTGAGGCTATTCTTAGCTTATTTCAAAGCGTTTTTTCCTACATCAGGAAGGGTCTTAGAGTGTGAGGCTTGGAAGCGGCTCCTAGATGAGGCTCTGGCCTGACAGGCTGGTGGTTAGCGCCCAGGCGAGGTGACATCTCCTGCCTCCTGCCTCTCCCCACCCCGTACCCCCGCTACCAGCCCAGCCTGGGCCGCCTCGTCGCTGACCATGGATTTCTGATTGCAGGACTTGTTCCAGCAGCCTGTTAAAACATGGTGGATTACTATGAAGTTCTAGGCGTGCAGAGACACGCCTCGGCCGAGGATATTAAAAAGGCGTAAGTAATCATGTTCTGAAGGAGTGCATCTGGTCACCGTGGTGTGAGTTTGCACAGCCTGTGGAAACCGAATTGCAGTTTGCGTGCCGTGAGTCTGCTGCGCACTAGTTGGAATGTTAGGCCCCGGTTGGCAGGTGAGCTTGTGCCCCCTGAGACCTAGGCTCACCTGTCACCCAGGGAGAGGGCCACTTGCTTTCCTCTGGCACTTTATCTTGGGACATGGGTTTCATTTTTGCTGGAATTAGATCAAAAACTCCCCGAAGGTATGAAATCAGCCCAAAGAGCTTTGCTGTTGGACTTGGCAGCGGAGCAGCCCTGGCGCTCACGGGCGCCGCCGCCCCATCCTCAGTGGGCTGCTGCCAGCCCCTGTTGTGTGGCCGGCTCGGGTCCGTGGCGGGGTTTGAGCCTGCGTCCCTGTGTCCTCGCCGCAGTCCGTGGCGCGCCTGAGGCGAGTCTCAGGCCGCAGGCAGCCTCAGGGCACGCTGAGGTCTGTGTAGTTGCCTCGGTGTTAATGTCGAGCAGGACGTGGATGGTGTTTTAGCTATGTCACGGTGGGCCGCGGGAGTTCACACTGCGCCTGGCCACAGCCAGGAGCGGCGCGGTGCTGTGATGGTGCTCTTCTTAAATAAGGTGTGAAAGGCATGAAGACCACCACCAAGAGGGGCGGGCCTGGCTTCTGTGTTCTCCTGCGTTGGTGTGGGGGGTGGGGGCGCGTCACTGGTGCTGCCCCTGGGGGAAGGGCAGGGTGTGCGCCACGCCTGTCTAGTCTCTGCTTAGAGCTTTTGCTTTGAAATGTTTGCTTCATGTGATACATTAGGCACCACCCTGGAAGTGGGATGTGATCAGTACCCTTAACTCCTTTTTAAGATACAGGAAACTGGCACTGAAGTGGCATCCAGATAAAAATCCTGAGAACAAAGAAGAAGCAGAGAGAAAATTCAAGCAAGTAGCTGAGGCGTATGAAGTGTTGTCAGACGGTGAGTGGGGAGCGTTGGGGCTGTGCCCCCCGGGTGGGGCCTGCAGAGGAAGGCCTGGCCGAGGGGCTTCGGGGTCGTGAGGGGGGTTTTCTGGGCAGACTGGGTGTTCTGTCCCTGCCAGCCTCCCGATAAGGCCCTGTGAGTGCTGTGTGCCCTGGCCTCTAGGCGTCTCCCGGGCGGCTCTGTAAGTCTCCGCCTGGCGCCGGAGGCCGCCGGGGCCTCTGGCCCCCGTCGCCCTCCTGAGCACCCTGTGCTGAGGTGCTGGCCTCCTGGGCAGGCCCTCCTGAGTTTCAGGAAGTCAGGCGTTGCGCACATTGCTGAGGTGTGGACTCCACAGCTTGTACGCTTTCCTGCCCTGTTAGAGTTGGGAGCTGAACGGCACTGGAAGCTCAGGCCTGTTGGTTTAGTTTCATGGGTCGTACAGAGGGTGTTAGCCAGACCTTGGGTTCTTGGTAAGAGAAGCCTTGGGGCAGGGCGAGGACTGTGGAACTTCGTGAGAAAACTGGAAAAGTGCTCACAGCGCCTTGCCGGGAAGCAGCCCTGAGTGACCTGGTGTGACTCTCGGCCGAGGCGCTTAAAAGACTAGACCAGAGGAAGCGGACACCTGCTCTGGTTTAGAAGAAGGCCTCGTCACCTCACTCCATGAGCGTCTGGTGTAGTTGACTGCCATTGTCCTGCTTGTGTGCCTGATCAGCACTCCCAGATTTGTGGATCCACAGACCAAGAACATGAGACAATTTGAGAAGTAAATTCAAACGTCAAACGTGATTTTTGGCAGCAGCAGAACCTTTAAAGCTCCCATGAAAATGCTGCTTTTTGTGTGTATTTGTAAGGGGGAGTCTATTCTTCATGCTTCCTTAGGAAGTCTTCAGTTCCAGGAGTTACCGGCACAGACACACAGCCACTGTTCTTAAGGCGCTGATGCCCACCCTGGCTGCGGATAGCTTGCTTCCACCCTTGTCTCCCCGTTGCCCCCTTACTTACCACACACAGTGTGTTTGCAGAGCCTGTGTGTCTGCAGAGCCTGAGTGTCGGCAGAGCCTGAGTGTCGGCAGAGCCTGTGTGTCTGCAGAGCCTGTGTGTCGGCAGAGCCTGAGTGTCGGCAGAGCCTGTGTGTCGGCAGAGCCTGAGTGTCGGCAGAGCCTGTGTGTCGGCAGAGCCTGTGTGTCTGAGCAGGGCTGCACTGTCGCTGCTCTTGTTTGAGAACCATCGCCCGGGCTCGGGCGGGCTGCTGCCTGGCCAGGGACGGCCAGGCTGGGGGCTGGCTCCATGTGGCCCCTCTCTGCCCTCGCCAAGGCCCTGTCCTGCTCCTTGCTGTGCCGTGGGTCTTCTCCCGAGTTGCGCTTTGTAGTCAGGTCCATGTCTAGGGGTGGAGTCGCTTTGCAGCTTTGTAGTGGGGTTTTGATGCAGTGCGTGGCACACAGTTAGCAGTAGAGTGAAATAAGTTTTTTTTTTTTTTGAAATAAGTCTTTTAAGCTTTACTGAAAAATATTCTGAGGTGTTTTTAAGGGAGTTGTTGTTGTTCAGTCCCTAAGTTGCAGCCGGACTCTTTGCGACCCCGGGGGCTGCAGCCGCCAGACTTTGATGCCCTCAAGTGTCACAGTAAGGGGGTCCCAGCTCTTCAAAAACAAGTGTGGACCTTGAGAGCTGTGGGGGGCCTTTGGTTCACAGCTTCAGAAACGCTTTACTAAATTTGAGGGAAGAGAACTTGGTCTTTACTGACTTGTCTTTTTGAATTTATAGCTAAAAAGCGGGACATCTATGACAGATATGGCAAAGAAGGATTAAACGGTGGCGGTGGAGGTACGTGTGTGCACACTGGTCTTTCTCCTGGCCTTGTGATGAAAGGAGGTGGCCTGATGATACAGTCTCACTGTGATCCAGTCTGTCAGTAAATAGGAGTGCAGTCCGGAGAGCAGGCTGAACTGGGGAGAGGAAGGAGAGATTAATGGCCTGGAAAAGGCCTATTAAAAATCTTGTACTAGAAAGTACTTACTGGTGTACCTTTTGTAGATAGGAAATAACGTAAAACCTTACTATCATACGCTGAGTGTACCCTGAGATCAATACTGGAGGTTGTGTCAAAAACATCCTTACTGGATGTTCTATCAAAAAACTAAAGAGCCACCAAAGTGGCTGCCTCTGGTCGTGAGGCTTGGACGTGTGTGTTTTGATCGAAAGTGGCGCAGTAACCTGCTGCCCCGCGAGCTCCGTGGTGGGCGTTTGGGCTTGCACACCTCAGACCTCCTGCACATGCCCGAGCAGCTGTTCCACAGCCTGAAATGCTGTGTGTGGCTGGCGCACCCAGAGCGGCGGGAGCCCCTGGTGCGCGGGTGGCTCGGGGATGGCTCGGGGACATGGACCTGCGCGCGTTTCTCAGCTCTTGGCGCAGGAGACTTTGCTCCCAGCAGGACTTGCGCGAGCTTCGGGTGTATGGAACTCATTCCTTGTTTGGGTCGGGATGCAGGTAGTAATGCGTAGACAGTGTGTATGTGCCTGCCACGCGGGAGGCCCTGACTGAGCTGTGCTTGCTTCTGTAGGTGGAAGTCACTTCGACAGTCCGTTTGAGTTTGGCTTCACATTCCGAAACCCAGATGAAGTCTTCAGGGAATTTTTTGGTGGAAGGGACCCATTTTCATTCGACTTCTTCGGTAAGTTCATCATCTGGGTCGTCATTTACATGACATGTTCATGACTCACGACGACGGATGTACCCTTTCCATTTCACCACTCTTGTAGCTTGTCCTTAAACTTGCTGTTTGAGCAGTGCACGAGTTTAACTAAACCCTTTTCCCTTCTTCCTTTGGAAGATGTTTTAGAATTTATACCTTGCACGTTAACATAATAAGAGTTTGAATGTGGAATTTACACCTTGCACGTAACATAATAAAGGTTTGAACGCTTTGTGTCCTTGGCTATGCGTTTCACTCTAATCAGCTTCCTCTGCAGTGGGAAGGAGGTGGGGCTGCTCCTGGTCGGACAATGAATTCTCTGAATTTCCTATGTAGGAGTCTGATTGAAAACACTCAGCATCAAGGCAGATGTTGCTCAGAAGACATTGATTCATAAACTTCTCTTTGTTTTTCTGATTGTGGTGTTAGGACTGTTAAGTTTGCAGTTCTTGGAAAGAAAGGACACCTCTAGAGCAAGGTATCACAAGTGTTTGTCTTTGAGAATAGCTTTGCCGGGAGACCTTGCTGCTCTGGCTGCTCTTCACTGTAGGAGAGCGTTCCCAGTCGCTGGCCTCCGGGTCCTGGTGCCCGATGCGAGGTGGTGTGGCAGGAATGCGTGGCAGGGTCTGGCGTTGGCAGTGGTGTGAGCTGGGCCGCCTGCTGTGCGCACCGTGATGCCTGTTGTCTCTGCCCCTGGGTGGGGAGACAGCGCCCTGGGTCTGCTCCTTCACTGCCCGGAGCCTGGTTGAAAAGACGAGACACCTGCTGCAGCCCCTCAGGAGGGCGGCAGGAAGAGCAGCTGTGTCTGCAGATAGCACAGGGAGCCGTGGGCCCTGCACATGGCGGGCGTGGCGAGGAGCAAGGCGCTGCTGTGCCCGGTAGGTGTGGCCCTTCCTAGGGGGCGGTCCTTCTGTGACTCCGTGGGGGTTCGAAGAGACTGTGCTCCCTGTTTACTGTGGTGCCGCCTACTTTTTGAGAGAGTGGCTTGTGGAGGAGGGATGTGTTTATGCGCTAGTGTACAGAATATAACAATGGAAGCTAAGCAGGGGAGTGTGAGGGGTGGGGGAAGAGACTCATCTGTTTTGAAGGGTTTTTTTGCATTAATTACTGCTGCAGGAAACATTGGGAAGGCTCCCTGTAAGTATCATATGAAATTAATTACATTCTTTATGAATTGTCCTTTATAATTGTAGGAAATATTACTGTAAGAAAGACACAGAAGAGTTTTAATGACGTTTCTGCCTTAAGATTACCTTGGTGTCTCATTACAACCTTTAACAAGCTCCCGATGTGTTTTGGGGGAGCGGGGTAGTGTCCGGTGAAACTGGCTAGGAGTCTGGCCGCTTGAGCCGGGGATGGAGGGTCCCTCAGGCTGAGGAGGGCAGGGCAGGCCACCTCACCACGCCCGAGGCCGGCCTGCTCACACCAGCTCTGGCACAGGGTGGGTTTTTTTTTAAAAAAGAGTGTCAGGAAAGAGTCCTCAGTGTGTAATGGTAGCCAGATTGTGTTTTTCTTGGGGAAAAAGATCTAATGGGTTAAGCTTCCTCACTAAGAATGGTTTTCCGTGAGCAGCTCTTTCTGGAGTGAAGAGGGGCGAGGGTAGTTGGGGCTGGGAGAGTGAATAACGCGGTTTTACCCTTGTGAGCACCGACCTTCACGTCTTCTGAGTTGAGATTTGTGCACGTGAGGCGGTCTTGATGTGCATGTGACTTGAATCAGAAGAGTTCGGGCTTGCGGGCCGCTGGGTGGAGGTTTCTTCTCCTGGGCTCCGGGTCCGCTGGGGGCCGGGCCCCTCGGCCTCTGCCCGGGGCTCGAGGCGCGAGCTGCACTAGCAGCGCCCCCGTCTCTCGTGGCCCCTGCGGCGGTGACCCTCCTCCAATCCGTTCTTGTAGGTGTTCTAGGCGACTTCCATTTTCAGGCTCTCAGGATTTACACGCGGGAACAGAAGCTGCTCCACGGCTACTACATGTACGAAGTGACAGCGCAGCGCGCTGGCGGTACGTTCAGAGCCGGGCTGAGCGGCCGGGGCCGAGGGTGTGCTGCCTCAGCAGGCGTGGGGTGGTGCTTCCCGGCAGCCGCACCAGCCCTGTCACGCGGTCCATTTAGAGGAGCGTGTTTTTCCTTATCTTGATTTTCCACACGACCAACTCTTTTCCTCTCCCGTTTTCCAAAGAAAAGTAGCTCAGAGTCTGTTAAAAGACATTCTGAGGTTCACTTTGCATTTATCGGAACATAATACCCTGTGTCTGGTTTCAGATGGCCCAGGTGAAAGGGGAGGGACCTTGAAGCGGAGAGCTGGTGGGAAGGATGGAGTCCTGTACCTGGGGCCACACTTGTTGTGAGGCCTGCCCCCTGTGGGCAGAGGCCGCGGGCCCAGCAGCCATGGGCCTGGCTTTCAGACGGAGGGGTGCCGGCAGGGCTGTGGGCTGAGCTGACTTCCCCCTAGCCCTGGGAGAACCTCCTTTGAAAACATTCAAGTGTAGGGATCATGTTACTTTAAATTGCGATGACCCCTTCCTTGGTTTATCATTAAACGATGGTGCTAGTGAAATGAGGTTCTCAGATGGAAGAGCCGCTGAGCCCTGGAACCCTAGCGGGAGCCACCGTGTGGGGAGGCGTCTCTGTGGCCCAGCGCAGGCCGGGAGCTCCCCTGGGCGCACGCACGCTGCCCGGCAGCCCCTCGCGCCCGGCCAGGCAGGCCCGCCCAGCGCCCGGCCCGGCGCTGGAGGGTAGTGAGCCGGTCGTTCTCCCCCCAGGGTTCGAGGAGGCAGCCAGCGAGGAGTTGGAGCCTGAAGAGGAGGCGGTGGCGGAGAGCGCGAGCGAGGAGGACAGTGAGGCGCTGGACGTGGTGTCCAGCGAGGAGCTCGACCTCTTTAGTGACGACGAGCCCAGCGAGGGCGCTAGCCTGGGTGGGGGCGAGCCCCCCAGTGAGGACTTGGAGTTCATCTCCAGTGAGGATGAGGCCAGCCCGGGGGACCCGGAGGAGCTCCTCGAGGAGTGTGAGGAGCTGCTCAGTGAGGACAGCGGGCCCGAGCCCGAGGCCCTGCCGCTGCCCCGCGGCCGGCCCGCTGAGCGGAGCCTCTAGAATAAAGAGTTTCCACCACCCGCGCCTGATGGCTCCCTGCGGCCCTGAGGGAACCGGGGGCTCGGGAGGAGCCTCGGCCCCGAGGCCGGCTGTCTCCCGCTGCTCTGGTCGCCTCAGACGGCCGCTATGTCTTTGCACAGGGTCTCCTCTGTACGTCTGCGTGTCCCTCCTTACGCGTGTCTCTCCTTATGTGGACAGGGGGCCTGCTTGTCTGCAGCGGCCCTGCCTCCCGCCCGAGGTCAGGGCCGCGGGCCATCGTTGGGGGCCCTGTGCCTCCTGTGGCGTACACAGCCGTCCACTCAGCTTGGAGGCAGCGTGGTTTGGAAGCAGGCACTGGTGAAGTTGTGCTGCTGAGAGAAGCCACAAGTGGGAAAGCGTAGCCTGTGGCTGTGGAGGCAGGGCAGGTGTGATGACCCCTCCCAAGGGGGCACTCCCCTGTGGCTCAGTGACTGTGAAGGCCTTGCTGAGCCCCTGTCCCCTCAGGGGAGGGGTGCTGGGCTGGCCCGGCCCGGCCCCTCAGTGGCTGGGACCTTCTGCGGGTGGAGCTGGGGGTGGAGCTGCTGTTTCAGGACAGTTTCGTGCGGGTGGGTGCCGGGCAGACGGGCCTCGTGGTCCTACCACCTCCACCCTCGACGGAGAGGAAAGGCTTCTGAGAAGGCCACTCTCAGAGTTGTTTTCTGGGTCACGAGAGCAGTGGCTGGGCCCCAGGCTTTGCATGGTCTTCCTGGGAATACAGAGTTGGTTTTGAGACTTTAGTGGCCTTCCCGGCTCCCCCATGGTGGAGCTTCCTGAGCCCATGCAGGAGTCCAGGCTGGACTCCTTCCTCCTGGCGCGGTGGTCCCTGTGGCTGAGGGCGGTGGGCTGTCCTGGCCTCAGGCAGGGGGAGGGCGGCTCCCTCGCAGCTGCTTGGCGAGGGGTAGAGTTGCAGGGGCCCGGCCTCCGTCGCCACTGAAGTAGGGGGTCTGGATCCCTTGCGTGTGCTCGGCACCCTTGGCTTGGATGGCTGTTTGTAACTGCTAGAAGATAGTGTTCCAGCTAGGCCTGTGGTGTAACTAGGAGTCACATTTGTAATGAAGCTGTGTGCACAGCTGGAAGCAGGATGTTCATTTGCCGAGTATTAATCTTGGGCTTGGGGTGCACTGCCAGGTACCACCCCAATGCCAGGTCAGCCATGGAGAAGCGCCCCAAAGCCCTCCTCCCTGGGGTCCCAGCCGTGTGTCACCCATGGCTGTTTTTGAGTCACTTAGGTTTGTTTATTTCAGATAACTTTTCAAATATGTTGTTTTCTGCTTCTGAATATGCGAGAAGAAAACATTACAAACTTCGAGTTGTTGCGAAGGAGTGTTTTGACCTTAGCTTATGGCGTTGGGGTCAGTGCAGGTGGGGTGGTCGCGCTGGAGTCTGTCTGCTGTCCTGGCTTCTGAGTCACGTGTCGCTCTTTCCTCAGGGTTGCTGTGCCTTAGCACCGATACTGTAGTGGAGGGGCCTGTTTTTGTTTGACATGCTCAGGATGCTTGTTAGAGTTGGTGTGTTTTCCTTTGCTGTGCAGTTGTGTGCGTGTGGCCTGGGGACTGGGTGGGGAGCTCTGTGAGTGCCTTCGGTCAGGCCCTTGGCTCTGCTCCTGGGGGCACGTATCGCTCTAAACATCTTTTCGCTTAGCTTTCCCCCTAAGTCTTCTTACGAGAATGTGCTTGTGTGAACATTTGGAACACGTCTGGTGGTGGTTTTTCACAGCGTTCGGTTGGATTGTTTTTTGTCATAAGATTGACATTATTACTTAGGTGTTTGCAAGCATCACCTTAGTGGACTTGGCTTGGTGTTTCTGAGAAGAGCAGGACTGTGTAAGATTGCAGAGGAGTGTTTCTCCAGGACACCTGGGATAGGGACCCGAAAGAGTTAAGTCTTAGGTAACTTAACAGGCTGGATATGGGCCTGTTTCCGTGTGTCTGTATCCCATGATGCAGTGTTGTTGCGGGAAAGGACCTGGCTGAGCACACGTGCGCTGTGACCAAGGAGGTGGTTCTGACAGGCTTGTAAATTCTGTGTTTAGGATCTCCCGAGAGACAGACCCAGCAGGGTGTACCTCTCTCTCTGTCAGAAGTTCAGTGTGATCATGGGCTTGTTTGATTATGAGGATACACACCTGCCGGATCTGCGGGCCAGTGCCCTGGTCTGACGCTGGAGGCCATCAGGCTGAAGAACCAGCAGTGTTCCAGGTCAGAGACCGGTGGCCGGGAGAAGGCTCTTCTGTTTGTGGTCTGTTCAGCCCTTGCGCGATGGGAGGGGCCCATTCACACGGGGATGCCAGTCTGCTCCACGTGGCGGGCTGATCCACGCGTTCCTCTCATCAGAGAACACCTTCGAGGCGGCCCCTTCACTGGACACGGAATTTGTCCCCTCGTTGACATCTGCGTGCACCGTCTCCTTCAACCATAACTCATCTCCAGCAGGCCATAGCAAGGTTATAATTGAGCCGGACTTGATGAGGACCGTGTGTGTCGTGGAGAACACGCTGACCTTTCCCAAGCAGGAGGCGAGGTCCGGGCGCCAGCCTCTCCTGGAGGCCCTGCTGAGACTCTGGCAAGGAAGCTGCCTTTGCTGTGCTGTGGCAGGGTGTAAGCAGGCAGGAAGACGCAGCTGTGTGAACGGTATGAACACGTGAGCAGCGGGGCCAGAACGCAGCGGCAGGCCGTGGCTCCGGGCAGCTGGGGCCTGCTCTGGACAGGACCTGTGCCCTCTGCCCACAGCAGCACCTTGGCTGGCGGGGCGGTTCTGGGCGCCATGTGGAGTGACGTTGAACATGGCCTGGGCAGCATGTTCGGTTACGTTATGTCTGATTCAGATTTACTTACAAGATAAATGCAGTTTTTACCCCTTTTACCCTCAAAAATAGTAACCATACAGACTGAACATAAGAATTTGGAAAACAAGCGAGGTCGAAGGACAGAGCGGGGAACCACCCTTGTCTTGTTGCCGGTTGAAAGCCCACTGTGAATGCTTTTCAGATGTTAGAGTTGTGATGTGTGTTTTTTCTAAAGCTTAAACCTGATGACCCTTCAATAACCTTCATTTAACATGCTCTCCATTTCTATATTGGAAAATTATGTAATTAGGGAATTTTCAATTTTCACTATAAAAGCTTGGGGGCCCTTTAGTAAGTTATTTCCATGTTTGATGAGTTGATGTCCATGAAGTAGATTGAATTGCTGGATGAGAGGGTCTGTTAATTAACTATTGTATTCAGCTTGGAGCGTAAAGGTTGTGAAAGCGTATGGCCTGCTCAGTCACATCTGACTCTTGTGACCCATGAGCTGTAGTCCGCCAGGCTCCTCTGTCCAAAGAAGACTGCAGTGGGTTTCCATTTTCTCCTGCAGAGGATCTTCCCGAGCCAGGGATCAAACCCACGCCTCCTGCATTGGCAGGCAGGTTCTTTACACTGAGTCACCTGGGAAGCCCCAAAGCTCACGCCGCCTATTCTCCACACCCGCCGCGGCCTGTGGCGGGAGGTGGGAGTGCTGGTCTCGGCGTGGCTCCTGTTAACACACCATCGTCGTCACGACTTTCTTAAAAGACCTGTTTTCTAGCATCACCGTGACTTACAGATGAGACTTTTCATTTTGAGGGTTAACTGTTGTGACTTTACTCTCTGAAATGACACATTAAAATTCGGTGGCTACTGGAATTGTAAAAATCCATATTTAGGCTGTATAATACAAAAGTGTGCAAGATAAAAGACTTCAAAAATGAAAGAATACAAGAAAACAAAAAAAACGTAACTGAAAACCCAACTGACCTTATTCTTATAATGCTACTCAACTATAAGGTGATTTATAATTATGAAAGTTTACTTAGCTTCATGTAAACAAATTAAAACCATTTAATGATGGTATCAAATGGACCCTGGTTTAAGTTGGCCCCAGTAGTTTTGTGGAGAGTCCTGAAGGTTCCAGTTGCTGTATGAGCCTTAAATCATAACTAAACGATAGTCAGCGGTAATGAGAGGAGGCTGCAGGAGGGCGCAGGCTATGGCTGGCTGTGGCCGGCTGTGGCCCTGGGAGCCTGCGGAGACGTGAGGGTCAGGAGTTCTCGCAAGGGCAGTGAGCGTCTGAGGCTGCTCATGTGGCTCTTCTTGAGAATGCGATCACACGGAGTCCAAGCTGCACTCGCCACAGTTGTGCCTTAACCTGGGCGGTCGTAACATGAGTGTGATTACCTGCTGTCCTCTGACTGGGTGAATGGGAAACGTGTCAGCATCGCTGTGCAGACCCCAGTGAGAATAAGGTGAAAAGTAACTTATTCGAATGCTTGGATTCCATTTGAACAGAATGAAGTCTCTCTAGAGCTCTATAAAGTGTCTTGACTCTGAGGTTTATGATTAGGCTTTGTCTTTGTGCTCCTAACTGGGAACAATGGGACCGGCGGCCACGCTCACACAGCTGCTGACAGGAATGGCCTCTCCAGGCTGCGCCTCACGTGGCGGCACGCGCACACGCGCTGTGGAGCGCGGGTCCTGCAGCTCAGAAGCAGCAGCTGCTGGGCTCCGTCCTGTCGACGGCAGCACCTGCCGCCCAGCACTGCCCAGGTCCCGGCTCCCCGTGGAGCTGTGCAGCAGCGTCTGCCTTGGGCCAGTTCCTGTTCGGTCCTCCTCCCTCTCCTGCCTTCTTTCTAGGTCTCTGAAGAAGCCGCCAGGGACCATGCTTTCTAATGCCTGCTTCTTCAGGCCTGCTTTCCTGCACTGTTAACGGCTCTCTTAAGAAAGGCTTGTGGTTTTCCCACCTGCTTCCCCGTCCCCGCTCTGAGCGTTCCTTCAGCTCGGGTCTGCCTCTGGTCACTGCCGGCTACCTGGGGGATTCCCAGTCGTGGTCGCCTGTGCGCGGGGCGCGCTGTGAGCCGCAGTCCCCGCTCGCCTGCATGCTCATGGCCGTGTTCTGCTCACTGTTCTCCTGTTCCTTTCGCCACCCAGACGCGTGAATCTCCTGCTTTGGTCACGCCTGCCTGGTTTAGAAGTAGGCCGTGCCGGTTCTCTTGCTTCTGTGTCATGGGTTCGTTTCTCTGAACCATCTGTCAGGAGTCCTTGCTTTTATTTCTCAGAGAATTCCCATTTCCTAGAAGAAAATACAGCACCGATTGATTTCATAGTGAACTTAATAGGGAATCTCAGTGAGTTTTAAAAGTTTGTCTAATTCTTGTTTTCAGTAAGTGCTCATTGATTGGTGACAGCCACCAGAAAGAGCTCCGTGTGGACAGCTCTGCCCCCAGCTCTCTGCTCAGTCTGCAGTGTGTATTGATGACCTTGAGCTTTATGTTGGGACACGTGGTGTTCTGGTTTTAGATGAGTCTCGGAAACAGCAGTGAAGCCGCAGGTTAGATGGATTGCTCTGAAGGCGAGCTGTGCGGTGGAGAAGGTTTGCTCCTGCTGGAACTGTGTCAGGAGGCATCGCCCGCATTTCCTTTGCAGCTCTCCTGTGGAGAAGCACCCTGGGGTCAAGGTTTCACTAAGCACTTCTGTTTCTTTTTAGAAGACCCGTTTGAGGACTTCTTTGGGAATCGAAGGGGCCCCCGCGGAAGCCGGAGCCGAGGCACGGGCTCGTTCTTCTCTGCTTTCAGCGGATTTCCCCCCTTTGGAGGGGGATTTCCTTCCTTTGATGCAGGTACTACATCCTCAGACTGACCCTGGTGTCTGAGTGGACGCCAGTGCAGGCTTCTTTCATTCAGGGCACTTTGTAGTGTGCACATGCCTTTTGTGGAACAGCTTGGATTTGCCACTGTTTGTGTATATACAGATCTTTGCTTAGTAACCCACATTCCCCCCCACCCCCGCCCTAATTTTCCAAAGAATGTTATACTTGAGAACCTACTTCAGATCTTCACTATTAAAGGCCAGTATTTAATGAAATTCTTGGTTAAAAGGAGTGAGGTTTTGGGATAAATAACTGGAATAACTCAGATAATCTCATTAAATCCTTTTTAATCTAACCTCCTCAGCAGTTTAAAGAAAAAAAAGTCCTGGGGAGTCCTAGTCGATGGGGTCAGGAGCTAAGGCTGTAGTGGGGCCTGCGTGTGCCATGTGGAGTCTACTGGTGCGGTTTGGTGCGTGGCACTGGGTGGCGACTGGAGGCCATCCATCAGCTGGAGTCAGGCACACAACCTGGCGCAGCCGCATTTCACATGGAGAGTTGGAATCTCAGCTCCTCTCTGGTGCTCGCCCAGTCCCTCTGTCTGTTCTGGGCCTCCCTTGTGTGAGTGTCCCACGCTCTGTGGGCAGCACAGGGGATGCAGCTCCCAGACTCTGCTCCTCCGAAGCCAGGGGCCTGTGCCACCCAGGGCCAGTGCAGCTGTGCTTCCCTCTGGCAGGCCCTCTCCTCAGATGCCACACAGTATGCCGGGATTTAAGGGAGAGTCAGAGAAAAGAAAGCTGGGCAAGCCTGTCAAAGAGCATTTCACTTAAGGAGTATGTGTGGCATGCAGTCCTCCCTTTTAAGGAGCCGTGGGGAGGGCATGTTTCTGCTGTAAGGGGGCATTCAGGATGGGACAGGCAGTGGGCTCCAACAGGCAGAGCAGCCTCAGCCTCAGCCCCAGCCCAGAGTGGACTTGCTTTGTTGTGACTTCTGAGAGTCAGGGTTCATGTCCTAGGTGAGCACCTCATAGCTGAGAGTTAGTCCAGGAACTCCAGACCCATACTTCTCCTGATAATTGTGGTATTCTTGCTAAAATTATTTCAGCTTCCTGGCAATTGAGATTTGTATCCCCTGTGGTCACAGTTATAGGGAGCCAGCAGAAGCTTGTTGGGTGTGCCAGTCTGGCGGGGTTTGCTCCATCCTGTGAGATGTGTGGGGGCAGGGTGCTGGCCTGTCGGTAGGGGAGGTGGCCGGGCGGCTCCACAGGGGCTTGCATCTGCTTCCCTGGGCTGGCCGCGCGTGCTGCGCTCGTCTCTGACCCCTCTGCTGTCTCTTACAGGGTTCAGTTCCTTCGGTTCGCTAGGCCACGGGGGCCTCACGGCGTTCTCCTCCTCCTCGGCCTTCGGCGGCAGTGGGATGGGCAACTACAAGTCCGTATCGACGTCGACAAAAGTGGTGAACGGCAGGAAGATCACCACCAAGAGGTGCGGGCCCGGCGTCTGTGTCCTCGGGCGTAGGTGTGGGGGGCATCACCAGTGCCACCCCCGGGAAGGGCAGGGTGTCTGGGCCATCTGGGCCCCCTCCGATCAGAGCTTGTCCTTTGAGATGTCTGCTTCTGTGGCACATTGGATGCTGCGCCGTCCAGTGTGCAGGGGTGCGTTGGGATGGCAATGCCTCCGTTGTAGCGCCTTGGCCGCTTCGGCAGCTGCTGCCTGTGCTCAGCCAGAGGCGCCTGCGCTCAGGACGCTGGCTTCAGCCCCAGAGTCGCTGGCTTCAGGGGCGCCCGCGGCGGGTCCTCTAAAGGTGCGCGCTCAGGTCCACAGGCAGGCCTGCTCACCTCAGATGACGATCTTAAGGCGTGTGCTATCCCCCTTGCCTCCCCTCCTGCAGGATTGTCGAGAATGGTCAAGAAAGGGTGGAAGTTGAAGAAGACGGCCAGTTAAAGTCCTTGACGATAAATGGTAAGGAGCAGCTGCTGCGCTTGGATAACAAGTAGCTGACCGCACGCGCGTAGCAGAACCCTAACTCTGGCACGCGCCATGCGAGGATTAACAGGAACATTTTTTTGAAGATTTCAAACGAACTCGACTTTCAGTATAACTGTACCTAATCTAAAGTATTTATACACAGCTCGTCGGAGCCCTGTTTGTCATAGACTCTTGAGTTTACTGTTGGGACCACGTAATAGGACCATTTTATTTGTCTTTAAAATTGTTGTAAATCTCTGTATGCACTTTGCTTTTTATTAAACGTGATCCAAGGTGGCCGTGACTCTTTCGTACACTAACACCAGCACGGACTGCTTTTCCATTGTGTTTGAAACGTGAGCCGAGTAGTCTCAGCCTGCTGTGAAGTTAACATTGCCAGGATGACTCTTCCACAAGATAATCTCAGTTTTTTCAGTATTTAGTAGTGATGATATTAATACGTTAATGGTAATGCATTTCTGGTTTAATGTGCATTGAGGATGTTTTCAGTCGTGCATGAATGCTGGCAACTTAGTAAGTTTTGACAATTGTTTAAATATGTAATGTTAAGCTTAGGTTTAAAAAAGTTAAGCTGGTAAACTGGGTCTTTGTCATTTGCTTTTAAAAAAAAAAAAGAAAATAAATGCAAATGTGTTCGGTGCATTCTTTCCCGAGTGGGGCCTGTCCTGTGTGTGTGTGACTCCGTGCCGGGCTCCTGGAGTCCTGCGTTCTGTGTCTGGACCTTATTGACATGTGTACTTTGATGTATTTGGAGAGTGTATGAAAATTCCCTTTTGATGTGGAATAATGATTAGCAGTTTATTGAACATTTCTTCAGGGAGGGGAGAACCAGCTGTCCACATTCCCATCCTTCCCAGTTCTCTAGGCTGTGTTTGACACCAGCTCGTTGAAAGGTAACATGCCTAGGACAGTCACGTAATGATGTTGGCGTGGGCGGACATAAAGGGGTTTTCTTTTGTTTTTCGATCAGTGTGATCTGTCATGATTGCCACTGATAACTGGAATTCCAGCCAGAGGGATATTACACGAGAGCTAGGTGGTCTTCTTACTGCCCTACTCAAGTTTGTTCTGAACCTAAACAGTGTGAGACCGCTAGAAGAAGCTATTTAAAGAAGCAATGCAGACGTGAATGTGAGCACGAGGAGACAGCTGGGCCCAGGGAGGCAAGGAAAGTGCGGCCGTGCGGCTCCCTCCTAGCACACAGGGCCTGCAAGGTGTGGGCGGTCACGCTGGGAACCCGTGCTGTGAAGTCCGCCCGGGCGACGGCCTGGCCCGGGGGGGCGTGCTGCGTCTGTGCTGTCAGCCCAGACGTGGCTGGCCTCAGTCACTCAGGGAGAGGGTCCCAGGACTTGAAATCGGTGTCTGACGGGTGGGATGAACTGCTGAGGAGAACAGGTTCAAGGCCGCCTCGGGACACCAGGTCAGTGAAGAGGAGTCTGGTGCGCCCCTCAGCGGTCCTGGTGCCTGAGAGCACACCCCTGGGTTGGCCGAGCACAGGGGAAGAGGGCCGTCTGCCGGCGACAGTCCTCTGGGGGCGCCACCGTCCCCGCTCTGGGAGGCGCTGGTGTTAGCACGACCATGGATAGGCCCATCGGTGACGCGGGCGGAGAGCTTGGCGTGGTGGGGCCTTCCCAGCGCCCTGGGACGCGGGCGGGCGGTTGTCTGCAGCCTTCGGCCCTGTGCTGGGATGTGGCTTTGTGCGGGCAGGCTGCTGGGTGCGGCGCCGCCAGAGCCCCCGGCCCCGCGGGCAGCGGCTTCTCACTGTCCTCGTGATGCTGCTCCTTGGTCCCTGCACTCGTGGTTGAAGGTCTTCCTGGAGCTCCGGGGGTCTTTGCGGGAGGAGACTGGGCCCCGCTCCCCGCTAGGCTGCCGGTGGCCAAGCTCCAGACGGTCTCGTCGCCTGTGCGCTCTGCACGTTCGTGGAGCCCTTGGAGCCCAGTCTCAAGGGGACAGCGGTGCTCACGCTGTTTCTCTTTCCTCGTCTCCGCGCCCCTTCCCGACGGCGGGTGCCTCTGCCCTGTCATTTCCAGGCTCCAAAGGTTCAGGCTTGCGTTCCGAAGCCCAGTCAGGGTTTCTGTGATCCGGACGATCCCGGGGTTTGTGCCTGCTCCCCTTTCCTCCTCCTGACGGTCCGTGCAGGGCGCGTTGTGGAGGTCTGCGGAGACAGCTGTAGACCGCCCGCAGCTAGCGCCTGTGCCCCGGGTCTAGTCTGCCGGGGTCTCGGCTACTGTCGTGGGCCGGCGTCGTTCCTCTCGGTTCTCACCCCCTTGTCCGCTGAAGCCTCGCCCTGCCTGCCTGGTCGCCCACCAGCTGTGCTTGGCCTCTGCAGGTGGGTCTCACGTCACCAGAATCCAGCAGAGAATCCAGCAGCAACTTTCTGATCAGGTGTTAGTGGTCTTGTTTCTCAGTGGTTAGTCGTCAGGAAGTTCACAGCCAAGACGGGTGATCACTGCGGTTTCAGGGGGCTTTGGAGCAAGGGTTGCTGAGTGAGTTTGCTCCCTTGTTGCTGTGTGGTCTGAGGTTGGACTGCATGTGTGTGACCCATGGCCTTTTACTTTAAACCCCGGATCCTGCCCCACCTGAGTGATGCTCGAGGTGGTTGCTGCTTTCAGAGGGGGTGGTTTAGTGGCACAGGTGTAAAGGCGTTGGCCTGAATCATCGGTTCCTTCCTGTCATTCTTGGCTGCGTCCTTTAAGTCTGAGGCTTCTGCTTCTAGAACTGCTCATGTGGTGAGTTTCCATCCTTGTCTCGCACCTTTGAATCTGCTAGTCCTTGCAGTTGTAATGAATTGACTTAGCTAGATGGAGATTTAGTACTGAGTGTAACCAGCAATGAAAATGTGGTAAGACTTTTGTTTCCCTATTTTTGGTGACTAGTCATACTGTCTTGCTACTTATCAGGGTCAGAGGAAGGGAGGTCATGGTAGCTCTTTCTCTGTGAGCAGGAATCTCGGCATCACGGTGATGAGGGGTGTGCAGGACTAGCCCTTGCTGGGACTCGGCAGCGTCGTCCTGCCGGTGAGCGGGGGGACTGGGCCTCGAAAGGCCCGTTGCTTGCTCTCTGCTCACGCTCCGTCCACCCGTCTCACCAGACTGCCCCCCTGGGCCTTGACTGAGGTTTGGACCGGGTGAGGTGTGCGCCTCGTGGAAACCGTGGCTGGAAGTCTTCCCCTTTCCCTCTGACACGGTTCTCAGAGAGCAGTCGTCTTCTGCATCCCAGCAGCCGTGGGAGGACAGGGCCCACGAGGGCGGGCTGGCCGTTCCTGCGCTGCCTCCCCGCACCAGCGCTGGGGCGCTGGGCCTGCCCGAGGCGTCTGTCGTGTGGTCAGCAGGGTGCCTGCCCCCGCAGGGCTCACCCCCGCAGCCCTGGCAGTGGTGCCGTGAGCCGGGCGCCTTGTTCCCCGGGCCTCCCGCCCCCCGTGACCCCCGCGTCCGGCGTGGGAGACCTTGATGCCTCCGGGTGTGCCATTCTGGTTCTTTGGACCAGTGCGTCGTGGTTGCCGGTGGTTCGGTCTCACAGCAGATGCCGCAGCGGATTACGCGTTGGCCGTCTCTCCCCGCAGAGGGCTCATCTGCCCCTGGAGGGGTGCCTGGCCCACAGCCTGCGCCCTCCCCGCCCTCTCCCTCGGCCTGGTGTTGCGGGAGGCCCAGGAGCAGGGGAGCGAGCCCAGGCTGCAGGCCCCCGGTCCCGGGAGTGCTGGAGCGGGTGCGGCGTGGCCTCCCCGCTCCCTGCTCTGCGGGGACCGTGCTGTCTCCTGGGGGTGTGTGGCGCCTTGCCCCCGCGGAGCCCCACTCGGGCGGGCGCTCAGCAGTGGGCGGCCTGCCTTGGTGGATGTGCTCAGCCCTCGGCCTTCTGGGGCCTTCCTCGTCCTGCAGCCGCCCCTCCACGCCAGAACCCCCGGGCTTGAGAGACATCTGCGCGTTAGGCTTCTATTCTTCTTTTTTTCAATGATTTTCGGTATATTGGTGGTTGTGAGGATCAGTACACAGAACGTTTTAGTTTGCACACAGTTGTTACTAGGTATCGGAAGTCTAAAAAGTCATGTACCTGTGATTCTTTTTTAAGCAGTAATTGCAAGCGACTTCCCAGCTTAAAATGGGGAGTCATAATTTCATTAAAAGGATGTCAAGTACCAGCACCTTGAGAAGTGGCCAGATTGCTGCGGCCTGAGTCCAGCGGCTGCCCAGAGTACTGCTCACATGCTGTGCTAGTCACGTGTACACGTCGGTTTATCCCGGATGGACAGCCCAGCACTGTGGGGTGGAGGTCAGCACCGAGGCGCAGGCGGGAGGTGAGGGGTAGAAGTTACTTAAAATAGTCCAGACGCAGGAGCTGTGTGATGTGCCATGCGCCATGTACTGGGCTTCCCAGGTGGCTCGGGTTAAGAATCCCCCTGCCGACGCATGGACCGCAGGAGAAGGGAGTTCGATCCCTGGGTGGGGAAATCCCCTAGAGAAGGAAGTGGCCACCTACGCCAGTATTCCTGTGTGGAGGGGAGTTCTGTGGACAGTGGAGCCTGGCGGGCTGTGATCCCACCACCTTTGAGATGTTTGCTGACATTCAAAAAGCACTCTTTTCTGCTTGCACCAAAAAATCACCCCACGTGATTTGACCTCTTGAAGAGCATTTACACTTAAAAGTGGAATGAAGTGGACTTGCCTTCTAACTAAAGGTGCTCCTGGAGCTCCTAGAAGGATGGTGCGTTTACCCAGGGGTTGACAGCACACCCCAGCGTTGCCTGAGAGGGAGACGGGGCCTCCCGTTGGCATGGCTGCGCCCCTTGCAGGCCAGTGCAGGCAGGCCCTGCCGGCTTTTCCTGCTACTGTCTTCCCACGCTGACGAGCTTTCCCCTCACCGGAGCTGGCAGCCCGAGGCCCTGCCACGTGTGGAGGCGACGCGGAGCCCAGAGCTGGGTGAGAAGAGAGGCGGTCCCTCTGAGTCCTGTGTCTGCGCCCCTTCTCTGGGGGCTGGGTGAGGGGCCCGAGTGCGGCTGACCCGGGCTCGAGTCTGAGGAAGTCAGGGAAGGCTCCTGTGGAGTCCGGGGCCTGGCTGCTGGCATCCTGCCACACGGGGTCCAGGTTCCAGTTGATTCTGGAATGGCTGTGGCCCCGCCGGTGCGGCCGGGGCAGCTGTTCCAGCCGTGGTCTGCTGGTGGCCGTGGGCGTCCATCGCGGCCCCCGCCGCAGGATGGTGCTGCCCGGTGAAGCGTGGATGTTCGCTTGTTCTTTGACCATCTGTGTGTCTGTGTGGGGTGGTGTTCCTGTAGGAGAGGTCCCGCTGAACTCGGCGCCTGGACGACGTGGAATAATCGGGCGCAGATGTGTGTGCGTTGAAAGCTGGTAGTCGTTAGGTACCTCCTGCAGGGAGCGGGGGACTCCTCGCGCACGAGATGACGCGGAGCCTCTGCTGGAGGGTGAGCATCGGGCATCCCTGTGTCCCTGCAGCCGTCCTCGGATCTCGGGGCGCCTGTCCCATCGCCGTCTGCTGTCTGCTCACCCTGACGGAGTCCTCCCCCTTGTCAGCTGCCACGCGCTCATTTGACTGGAAACTCTTGTGTCTGGGGGTAGCCTCTGGTTGAACGGCGTACACGTTGCGCGTCTGAACGTTTTGTGGTTTTCTTTCACGTATTTTCGCTGGTATTTGTCCATGTGTGGCTTTGATTACTTGGAGCGTTGGCATGTGTTGAGATCACGCAGCCTGCTCCCAGATCTCTTGCCAGTGTTGGCATCCCTGAAGCCCTGTGTGGCGCCCCCCACTGGGGGCTCTCGCATTGTCCTGTCCTCTGGATTTCTTGCCACCCAGGTGGCGCTGCCACTGTGGTGCCCGCTGGTGGGGTATTTTGATGAAATGCTTGCAAGTTCCTTGGCACATGTCTGCTAGTCTAGGTAATACAGATTTTTAAAAAATATTTAATGGATATCAACACTACACTAGACCCACTCATTCTGAGATTTTTACGTCGTTTAAATGGTGTCTTGAGAAAAGTCAGATTTTGTGGCCGTGGGGCCCTGCAGCGGTCGGCCCTCTGATGGTTTATGTTGGTCAGTGTCTGTGGGGATGGCCTTCAGTCATCCTGGGGAGGGCCCTGCTTCCTCCTGAGTGCAGACTGAGCTGGGGAGGGCCCAGGCCGCCCCCTCAGGTGCTTAGGGGCCCTGGCTATTCACCAGTCCTGCCTGGCCCTGACCCAGCTTCTCTTGGGGCCTCTTCCAGGAGCCAGCCAGCCGTCTCTCTGGGAGGCGGCGTGGGCCTGGGGGCCCTGTGGGGCTTGGGGCTCTGCAGGGGAGGGGAGGGGGCTCTGGGAAAGGGGAGGAGTTCTTTGGGGGACGGGGGCTCTGTGGGCTGGGGGCTCTGCAGGGGAGGGGAGGGGGCTCTGCTAGCCGAGTGGGAGGGAAAGGGCCTCAGGCCTGGGGCTCTGCGGGCTGGGGGCTCTGCCAGGGAGGGGAGGGGTCACTGTGGGAGAGGAGGCTCTGCGGGGGAGGGGAGGGGGCTCTGGGCGAGCTGCGGGGCTCTCGCCGGGTGCGCAGGGGCCTGGACGGGGGTCGGGGGCCCTTGGGCGCACCAGTGGGCCCGGCTGGCCTCCACCTTCCTGGTGGCTGTCCCTCGGGGCTCCAGCAGTCCACCCCTGGTGTGTGAGCAGTGGGCCGTGTCTGGAGCAGCCCGAGGCACATGGACGCCCCTTGTGACGAGCCCTGCAGGCGCTCGGGGGAGGGGGCGCGCGTGGGGGCTGCCTCAGGGCAGGGTGAGAGCACGGGGCCTCTCCCGAGCGCAGCGCTGCTGGGGCGGCCAGCCCCCTGGGGCTTCAGCGGCGTGGATGCCATGCAGCGCTTGGGCTGGGGTGGCAACACAGGAGGCTCTTGCTGTGGCCTTGGCCTCCGCACCCAGCCACGCCCCTCCCGTCCTGACTCTTCCCTGCTGCCCCCTGCCTTCTCCGTCTGCCTGTGGTTGAGGCCTGCGCCCCGTGTGCTCTGCCTGTGGTTGAGGCCTGCGTTTCGTGTCTCCTGTCCCCAGTCTCCTGGGGTTGGCTCCCTCCCCGCCCCAGTGGGTCTGCGTCCCCGCCCGGGGCCGGCACTGAGCCCCGTGAGAACGACGCATACCAGGCCCTGCACCCTGGGGTCCCCTCTTGGGCCGCTGGTGCATTTTTGGGTGTTTGAGTAATCCCAGTGTGTGTCAGTGGGATTCCTGATGTGGGGAAGCGTGGGATTAACCCCGCCCACTCCCTCAACAGAGAAGAGCAAAAAGCAGCCGGCATCGAGGCCTGGGGGGGTTGTACACATTAGGGAAAAGCGACTGTTTTTACACGAGGAGGTTTGCTTCCGTTTCCAGGTTGTCAGCCAGATCCCTGCCCGTGCTGGGGCTCCATCTGAGGAAAGCCAAGTGTTTGGGGTCCCGGCCGTGCGTGTGGCCGCTGCTGGGACATTCCCCTCATAGCTGCTCGCTGACGCCACCGAGCTTCTGTGCAGGGGCCGCAGGTCACGCACGGTTTGTGTTGAAATTTTATCTTGCTTGGAGCCACGGGGCAGGATGGTCTCTGGTGTGTGTGTAGTTCCCCAAGTGAAAGGATGTGGAGAGGCAACCCGCAGGAGCTCCAGTTAGTTCCTGCGCGTTGGTGGTTCCTGTGCACGGAGAAGGCGAGCAGAAGTGACACCCAGTCAGCTCTGGGTGGTTGAATTGGATGTGACTGACCGTGACGTGCTTTGCATTTATGTAGTAAGTTGTTGAAACAAGACGCACGGTGAATTCTCATAGGAGAGGAGTATCTCACAATTAATTGATGGTATTGTATGGAAAGCTCAGAAGCAGCTGTAGGAAGCAGCCTAAAACGTGGCTGGTTTTCAGCAGGTGCGATGTTAGGTGTGGGGGTGGGATGGCGGTGGCTGTCACTGCTGGTTTAAGCTCCTGGAATTTTAGGTCGTGCCACAGGGGCAGTGCGTGGACTCCCGAGGATTTGGTGCCGTGCCATGGTGGGTGGGTTGGTGGGGGGCTGTCCCCTGCAGGTGTGGGCTGGCCTGCGGCGGGAGCCTTCAGCGGGGGCACTCTGCGTTCTGTGACCCTTGGCGGACAGCAGGCTTTTTCTAGAGGAGGTTTCTGTTTGGCGAGGAGCAGCCCTGGGCCATTGTTGAATCGTCCACAGCAGGGCTGGGGGTCAGCCTGGGGGTCGCCCCGGGGCCGGGGTCGTGAGTGCAGAGGGGACCGGGGGAAGGAGAGATGGAGGCTCGCCGTGTGGGGCCCTGGCCCTGAGTATAGCAGCTGAGCATCACGGGGCCCAAGGCTGCGACTTAAAGTGCAAGACTCCTGGCTGCAGGCGTTTCCTGGGCTGGGGACACCCTGTCCTTAGGGAAGACCCTCTGTCGGCCTCCTGGGCAGTGTCTGCCGTCGGGGGCTGCAGCCCGGGCACTGTCCCGGTGGCGGGGGCCTCGGGCGGCGTCTCTCGCACTGGACTCGCGGCCGGTGCATCTGTCCCGCCCTCCTGCCGCCTGAAATCAGGACCCTAAGGGCCTCCAAGGACCGGTGGCCCCATGAGAAACAGGCTCTCCAGCCCAAAACCGAGGGTGGGCTCGGACACCTGCGGCCCGGCGACCGCGAGGCTCCATGGAGGTCCTGCAGATCCGGCGTCTCAGCAGTGCAGGCACATCCTGGAGTCTGTCTCCAGGCGCCAGGCCCCCGTCCAGGCCCTGTGGGCTGAGTGCGGGGGGTGGCCGGTGAACAGTCTTCCCAGGCCTGGCTGAGGCTCGTCCCCTCGCAGCTTGGGGCGCCTCTGCTGCCCTGGGCTTTCCCAGGAAGGAACCACATCTGTCCTTGCCCTGGGGGCGCCTTGTTTCCCAGGGGCGCAAGGGGTTGGGGCTGGGCCTGTGGCCACGGCTGTGGGCTGGCTGGCTCCTGACCTGCTCCGCCTTCGAGCAGAGACCTACCCTAGGGCCCTGGCCTCCCACCCTGACGGGGGTGCACGCAGCCCTGGGAGTGGGGGCAGGTCTTGCAGGATGACATGGGTGCCAGGGAGGCTGTGGGCATGAGGCCAGGGCAGCGTGACCCGGAGCCCCAGAGCGGACACAGGCGAGGCCGCCCCAGCTGTCTGCGGCGCCTCTGTCTCCAGCGCTGGCCCTGCCTCTGCCAGGAGTGTCCCGTGCCCCCTTGGGGTGGGGTGTCTGGCTCCTGGGCGGGGAGTGGGGGCACTGGCGCGTGTGGCCCCGGCGCCCTGAGGGCAGAGCCGCCTCTGCTCTGGACGCCGCTGCCCGGGGAGAGGCTCGAGGCGTCTGGGGCATTGGCTCGGGGCCTGGGCTGGGGGTGCGCATGCCCATTGCTGGGCGCCTTGCAGGCCCTGCCGTGCACGTCGCGTGGCCGTCGGGGCAGCTCCCGGGCTGGGCCTGGCTGCAGCGCGTGGCGACCGGCAGAGGCCGGCCATGGCTCTGAGATGCCAGCTGGGCCCATGCCCGCTGGTGCTGCTCCTCCTGGGTGCTTGCTTTTGCCTCGAGAAGCTGTGGGAGGCACGAGCCCGCCTCACCCGGGCCTGGTCCCAGCTGCGGTCGCAGCCTGGGCCTCGTGGGGCGGGCTTGCCAGTACCCAGCGTGTGCGTGCGCTCACTGTGGGGAGCGCGTTCTAGCAGCGATCTGTGTCGCCTGCCGCCAAGCACGGTTCTCAGGACGGTGGTGGTTCCGTCCTCAGTTCTGACTCTGTGGCCCCGTGGGCTGCGGCGCACCAGGCCACCCTGTGCCTCACCGTCTCTGGAGCTTGCTCAGACTCGTGTCCACCAGATCCATGAGGCCATCCAACCGTCTCATCCTCTTAGCAGGCCCCTTCTCCTACCCTCAGTCTTCCCCAGCATCAGAGTCTTCAGTGAGTCAGCTCTTCACATCACGTGGCCAGAGTATGGGAGCTTTGGCATCAGTCCTTCCAATGAATATTCAGAACTGACTTCCTTTAGGATGGATTGGTTGGATCTCCGTGTAGTCCAAGGGACTCTCCAACGTCATCAATTCTTGGGCAGTTAGCTTTCTTTATAGTCCAACTTTCACACCTATACATGGACAAACCATAGTTTAATTATTTGGACCTTTGTCAGCAAAGTGATGTCTCTGCTGTCTAATATGCTATCTAGGCTTGTTGTAGCTTTTCTTCCAAGGAACAGCGTCTTTTAATTTCATGGCTGCACTCACTGTCTGTAGTGATTTTGGAGGTCAAGAAAATAGTCTCTCACTGTTTCCACTGTTTCCCCATCTGTTTGCCATGAAGTGATGGGACCGGAAGCCATGATCTTAGTTTTCTGAATGTTGAGTTTTAAGCCAGCTTTTTCACTCTCCTCTTCCACTTTTATCAAGAGGCTCTTTAGTTCCTCTGCACTTTCTGTCATCAGGGTGATGTCATCTGCATATCTGAGGTCATTCCCTGGTATCAACTGGTAAAGAATCGCCTGCAAAGCAGGAGACCTGGGTTCGATCCCTGAGTTGGGAAGATCCCTTGGAGGAGGGCATGGCAACTCTCTCCAGTATTTTGGCCTGGACAGTCCCCATGGACAGAGGATCCTGGTGGGCTACAGTCCATGGGGTCGGAGTGAGTCGGACCTGACTGAGCGACTAAGCATACAGCCGGCAATCTTGATTTCAGCTTGAGCCTCCTGCAGCCGGATGTTCCGCGTGATGTCCTCTGCGTCTAAGAGGATGGTGGCCTCGTGTTTTGTAAACCTGTTAATGCCCATTGTTACTCTGCGTGTAATAGTGGGTTCATAATGAGCGCTTGTGTGGATACACATGGAAGGATCTCTTTCAGAAAGTACCCAGTGGAACTACTGGGACAAGTTCTCTTTCTCTCAAGCCCCACCCTCCGCCCTGCAGAGGACTCTCTCCTGGTGCCTGACACAGGCGGGATTTTAGGGGAACCTTGTGGGGTCAGCGACGTGATCACGCTGCTCCAGACCCAGGGCCTTGGGGCTCCTGACGCTGCGGGGGGCTGGCTTGTGCGACGTGAAGAGCCCAGCCGTGCAGGTACCACTGCTTATCAGCGGCTCCCAGAGGCCACGCCCCCTCCGTCATCCCTGGACGATGCCCGGTTCAAAGACCCTGTGGCCTGGTGCTCGTTAGAGAGAGGGCTTCATGGCGGCAGGCAGGAGGCGGGAGGGTGCCAGGAGTCGGCTGTGAGCGGGGGGGGGGGGGGGGTGCCAGGTCAGCACAGCACAGCACGGGCCCCTCGCCGAGCTGGGTGTGGCCCGGGGGTGCGGGAGGGGCCACCCGGCGTGAAGAGTGCACGAGCTGCCCTTGGTTCCAGCCTCAAGGGTGCATGTGCGCCCTGGTCGGGGGGTAGACGGCCGTCTGCATGCCGAGAGGACCCTGGGGCCCAGGAGGGTGCCCCCTTGGCCCACAGTGGGCCCCAGTCTTCGGGGGGATCGCCAGGCCCCGAGCCCTGGAGTGTGCTCTGTGCTGTGTGCTTTTGTGAGATAAGAGCAGCTGTCGGGCTTAAACATGTTTTCCATTTTATTTATATGCTACGGGGCACACGGGATCTTAGTTCCCTAACCAGGGACCGAACCCTCTCCCCCGCAGTGGAGTGGAAGCCTGGCGTCCTGACCACTGGACGGGGGGCGTCCTGTGTGCCCCACACGGCGGGCCTGGCGTCTCCAGAGAGCCTCGTGCCCAGACAGACGGCAGGTGCAGCCCCGAGGACTGAGGAGGTGCTGGGGCCGGGAGGGGCTCTGCGGCTCCCACGGGGCCCCCGTCTGTGCGCTCGCACCCCTGGAGCCCGTCCAGAGCAGAGGGGCATCCCGCGCACAGCCTGGTGGGCTGGCCTCACCCTCACACGGACGCGCCGGGGGTTTCCCTGAGCGGGACTGGGCTGGGGGAGCCCCACCTCTCCTGCACAGCTGATGGGCCCTGGGGTTCTGAGGTGACCCGAGGTGGGTACCGGCAGCAGGCCGACCCCCAGGATGCCCACCCTGCCACATCCAGGCCGTTGTGGGCACGTGGCTGCCCACAGTGAGCCTGGCTAGCACCTGGACACTTGGGCCCCACCTGGCAGCACGGTGTCCCCGCAGAAGCACGTTGAAGCCCCCAGGAGTGGTCAGCCAGCCGCTTCCTGCCGGGTGGACGGGAGCCCAGTGTGGGCCTGGGGGCGACCCTCAGCGGCAGGGTTGGGCCGCCCGCCTTCCCCACTTGCGTCCTGCGGATTGGAGGCCGCGTCACCGTCACGGCCGTGTATTGGCTGTGGCTCGGGGCCCCTCCCCCGGAGTGCTCCGGGTATTGGGGGGTCATGCCTGTATCTGTGTGCTGGACCCCACAGCCCCTAGGCCCCTGGGAGCTCCCAGCCCTGCTCCGCCTCATGCCCCCGCACGCGGGCATGTTCCTCCCGCAGACGGTCGTGTCCCAGAGGCGCTCTGTTCACGCACACAGCCCGTGTCCCCGTGGTGCTGGTGACCCCTCGGGGGTGGTGAGGCAGCCCTGCGCAGGCGGGGGGCCAGGGGTGAGGGTCACAGCCAGGCGTGCTTCCTCAGCCAGCGCCCCTCGGGGTGGATATCTGCTGTGAGAGCGGCCAGGGCCCCACGCTGACCACCAGGCGCCCCTCCCTGCTGCCAGGCCTGCCTATGTGTTGCTGGAGGGGACCATGAGGCTGGTGGCAGCCCGCCCCGGGGCGCCTGCCAGGCCTGCAGGGCGGGCAGAGGCTTCTCAGGGCGCGGCGCCCGCTCAGGAGCCCTGGAAGCGCAGGCCCCGGGTCTGGGCTTCCTAGAGTCAGCTGCGCCTGGAGGGTGAGCGCCTGTGCTCCTGGAGGAGGACTCCTTGGCCGGGGCAGGTGTGGGGTTTGGGGAGGAGGCGTGTCTGGAGAGGACAGAGGCGAGGCCCCGCGCCCCAGCCCAGCACAGAGCCTGGGGCCTGGGGCCCGGTTACCAGGGCAGAGCAGGGCTTTCATCTCGGGAGCATAGCGGTCGTCTTGTCCTCCCCCAGGGGCAGTGGGACTGGAGTGGGGTCTGCGGTGGGCGGGGCAGCTGAGGGGGCACTGGCGTGCATGACCCCATGGGGCTCGCCCCTGGGGGGCACAGGGGTGCCCCCACCACCCAGGGTCCCCATTTCCCACCGTTACTGGGCCGCTGGCAGCGTGCCCTCGCGTAGGGCGCTGTGACTGCAGAGAAGAAAGCCGGAAGTCGCTCGGTGGCGGCTGCCACTTGTTTCCTTCTGGTGTTCCTGGTGTTCGCATCACATGCAGGACTTCCTCCCGTTTTCCGAAAAAACTGATAGAAACACAACCCCTGAGCGCGGAGGCACGCGCTCGGCCGTTTGTCTGGTGTGACAAGTGACCGAGTGTGCGGGTCCTCGGCTCAGAGCTCCAGCGGCGCTCCGGCCTGCGCGGGGGACGCGAGGAGTCTGCTGCCTCCATCGCGGCAGGGCCCACGGCCGGCCCTGCCCTCTCCCCGGCACGATGCCCGTGCAGCGCGGCCCCGCCGTTGCCCCGGGGCCAACGGGGGGCTTTCGGGATCCTTGAGCCCGGGGCCCGGCGAGGCCCAGCCTGGTCCCCCCTTTCTCTCCGCGAGGCTCAGCTCCGGCCCCGCAGGCGCGAGGACGCGGCCCCGGCCCGGCTCACGCGCGTCTCGCCCTCTGCTTTCAGGTGTGGCCGACGAGGACGCCTTCGCGGAGGAGTGCCTGCGACGAGGCCAGAGCGCGCTGCCCGCCCAGCCCGCCAGCTCCAGCGCCCGCTCGCTGCGGCCGCCGCGGCCCGCGCCCCCGCCCCGGCCGGCGGCGCACGCCGCGGGGGAGGACGAGGACGCGCCGGGCGCCTTCTGCGCAGGTGTGCACCGGGACCCCGCCCCCCGGCCGCCGCGGGGCCCCCGAGGACCGAGACGCCTCCTGTGCTGCTGCGTGCTGGCCTGACGGGTGGGTGGGGGCGGCCGTGCGCGGCCACATTAAACGGGCGCCAGGCTCCCAGCACCGCATGTGTGTGTTGACTCGGCAGAGCCTGCGGGCCCAGCCTGCCCCCAGGAGCCCTCCGTCAGCCGCTTGACCCCGCTCCCCGCCCTCGTGCTGATCATGCGCGCGGCCTTGGGGCCCCCTGTCCCTGGGGGCCCGCTCGCTGGGTCCCGGGTGCCGACCTGGCCCCCCCTCCTCCAGTGGAGGGCTCCCGCCCGGGATGACACGGGCCCTGTCCCACCCTATTTCAGCTTCTTGACCCGCCGTTATCTTGGGGGGCCCAGGGGGGTCTGTGAACTGCGGTCCCCATAGAAGGTTCTGTATCACGTCTGAGGGCACGGCTGTGTGCAGGCTGGACCTGGCTGAGTCTGGAGCCAGGCGTCAGGAATCGATAGTTGGGGTTGTTCCTCAGTTCTCAGCGATCACTTTGGTTCTCAGGGCTGGAAGTCGCCAGGCTGACCACAGCTGGCCACGAGGTGGAGGGACAGGTGGCCCCTCACCCGCCGGGTCTGGATGGCGTCTCAGTGGGGCTGACTCTGCACCTGGGGCGAGGCAGGGACCTGAAAGGACAGGGCCTGCTGCTTTCTTCTCCTGGAACTTCCTGCTGGCAGCTCGGTGCCTGTAGCCCCCCTGGCGCCCCCTCAACGTGGAACAGGTCCAGGGCTGCCCCTGAGGACAGGGCTTGTCGTGTCCGCCCGCCGGACGCTGGGTGTGCTGGGCCCTGAGCCAGGTCCACAGAGCCCCAGGGACGGCAGATAACCTTCTGGGTGGTCGAGTGAAAGATGGAGGCGGACAGAAGGGCTGGGTGAGTTTGGGACAGGCTTGCTGTGCCTCTTGTGGGCCTGCGGGCATCCTCCCTGGGCTCATTGCCACCTCCTGGCCTGACGGCACGCAGGCTGGTCATGGTAGGGGACACGGCCATGAGTCCAGCTTCCTGGACACACAGGACTTGATGGGGGTCTCCTGGCTGGAAGGGGTCCCTCTGGTTGGAAGGACCTGCCTCGAGGCGCTTGTTTAGACGTCTGGTCAGGAGGTGGAACCAGGGGCCACAGCGAGGCCCATGCAGCCCGTGGGTAGTGGAGGCCAGGCCCGTGCAGGGGAGGACAGTGGCTGCTGCAGGGCGTCTCGGGAGAGGAGGGTTCAGCAGGAAAAGCAAAGTGACTGTGGCCTCGCGCTTGGCCGCGGGTCCTGCCCAAGTGCCTGCAGGTGGGAGGCTGTGTTTGACACCAGCCCTGTTGACACCCGAGTGGGCCCACCCACCTGGGCGTTGATTCTGAGAAGGGGTCCCTGAGCTGGCCTGCCCACCGGGTGTTGGTTCTGAGAAGGGGATCCCCGGGTGTTGCCCACCAGGTGTTGGTTCTGAGAAGGGGGTCCCTGAGTGGGCCTGCCCACCAGGTTTTGGTTCTGAGAGAAGGGGTCCCCGAGTGGGCCCGCCCACTGGGTGTTGGTTCTGAGAAGGGGTCCCCGAGCAGGCCTGCCCACTGGGTGTTGGTCCTCTGAGAAGGGGTCCCCAGGTGTTGCCCACTGGATGTTGGTTCTGAGAGAAGGGAGTCCCTGAGCGCCCCGCCCAGCGGGTGTTGGTTGTGAGAAGGGGTCCCTGAGTGCCCTGCCCACTGGGTGTTGGTTCTGAGAAGGGGTCCCCGAGTGGGTGCAGGGCCTTTGAACAGGCTGGGGCCCCAGTGGTTTGGCTCTGAGATGCACCTGCTGCGTAGTATGAAACCCGGGGCCGCTTAGGGGGCCTTCTCAGGCTTGGGGCCACGTGTGCCGGCTCACGGGTCCGCAGTGGCCCTGGTCTGGTTCTGGGCAGGACGTCACAGTCGTCTCTTCTCCCCCATACTCAGCGTCCCCGCCCCCTGCATCCGTGTGGACGCGCCCACAGGCCCTGAGCCGTTTGTGCAGAGCGGCCCTGGGTGCCTGGCTCCAGGTAGAACTCCAGAAGGCGAGTGGTTTGGGCCCTCGTCCTTCTCCCCAGCCTCGGGCAGGCAGGAAGGCGGGACATGGTCACTGCTGGGCTTCTGCCTACAGAGGAGCCCCTGGGTGCTTCGGGGTGGGTTGTGGGGCAGTGGGCTCCCGGCGGGCGGGCGGGCACTCGGCCTCTGGGACCCGGGGTGCTGGTGTGAGAGGCTTTCACCGCCAGGCATTGAGTCAGCTCGTGTTTCTGTTGGGCCTCCGATACGGAGCAGGTGGCGTTTGCCGTGCAGTGTGTCAGCCGGGGAGGGGATGTTTAGAGCCACGCACTGTGCCTGCAGCGTCTCACAAGCCTGTCTCCTTAGGATTCAAAGAAGGCGGCAAGAGGAAGAAGCCGAAGCACAGAGAGGAGTCGAAGAAGAAGAAGTCGACCAAGGGCCCCCTCTAGACGGCTGCGGCGGAGCAGCCGAGGGCACTCGCGTGCGGCCCGCCTCCTGCGGGGGGTGCACGTGGCCGGGGGCGGGAGGGGGGGGCGGAGGGCGGAGCCGCCGGCCGCCCCTGCCCCTCCCACCGCGCCCGCGCGTCCCCTCTGGCGGCCACGGCCCCCCGCTGCCCAGCACACACGCGGGGTCCCGCCGCCCCGGCCGTGCGTGGCCCGGGCGTGTGTGCATGCTCTGACACGCCCTCTCCTCCTGCCGCTGCGTGTGTGAATCTAGGCTCCGTTTGAGCGCAGGGCGGTGTGAAGGTGATCTCCGACGGCGGGCGACACCTCCCGGAGCTTGAGGGAGCCAGACCTTCCCCAGGCGACCTGGCCGCTCGAGGGCTGCAGTCACTCTCACGCTGACGGCTTTTCATCCCCGTCCTCTGCAAGCAGTCCGCGCTGTGCCTCAGCTCGCCCATCTCCTGGACCCGGAGCTGCTCTCCTGGCAGGAAGGCGGGACTCTACAAGCTTCTGTCCCACGGGGCCACCTCCGATTCCTAGTGTGGGTCTGGGCTCATCGGGTCCTGAGCACGTGCGCTGAGCTGAGAGCTAGAGCTTCGGCCCCGCTCCTCCAAAGAGCTCCCTGCCTTGGGCTGGCGTCCCCAGCTTTAGGCAGCCGCCCTGGCAGAGCCTTCCTCAACAGCGGCCCCTCGCCCTCCCCTCGGGCGCCGAGGGCTCCGTGAGAAGCTTCCGCGGGGCTTTCGCAGGCCAGCGGCCCTTGCCCAGGGGCCCGGGTGTGCGGGGTGGCTCCGTGAGTGTGGGCACCAGGAGCGAGCGTGCCGCGTGTGGTTTTCGGGTGACCGTGGAGGGAGGTCGTGCGGGGCCCTTGGGGGGTAGAGTGGACGGTGTTTGATGCTTAGTGTGGAAAATGTAACCATGAAAGCGTAACGGATTTTAAGTGCTACCCACGTGAATAAACTAAGCGTTACTGACTGACACTCGACATCGTTTGTGAACCCCAGCTAGGAATAAACAGAGCAACTCTTCTCCATCATCTGTCAAGAGCGATCCAGTGAGGTTTTGGGGTCTAGGCCCTGACACGTGTGACCGCAGGGGGAGACGCCCCCACCGAGCATGGGACGGTGAGACAGCGGCCTTGCCGACGCGCGGGAAGCCGGACAGTACCGTAGGAGTACATCCCGGCGGGCCGCGGTTGCGTCCCGGGCCGAGGGAGGGGGTCACGGCTCGGAGTTGCCCCCGTGAGGACCACCCCCCTCTCGGCCTCTGACTGGGGTCCAGCTCAGTGGGCCACCCCGCGGAGCGTCCTGCTGCGGGGACCCAGGACGGGGCGGTCATCTCCGAGGCGTCAGCCAGCCGCCGTGCCCCCACGTGCGTCTCCGCGCGGCTCGGCCCCGCGGTCCCGCCTCCCAGGACGGCGGGGCGGAGTCAGCCGCCCGCGGGCTGCGCCGGGGAGGCAGGGGCACGGGAGGGGGCTGGGCTCACCCCCAGGAGGCCTCCCAGGCACCGCCCCTTCTCCCGTGTTGGGGGCTGAGGACCTCACCGCCGCAGAGGTTTGGAAACGTTCGTTTTGAAAGCGGTGCACTTTAACAGAAGAGGCTCCGTTGGGCCAGTGTGCCGTCCTCAGTCAGTCGGGGCAGCATGGAACCAGGACCCGTCCCCGGAGAAACTTCCAGACTACTGCTGGAGCCTTAAAGACGTTGGCCCCAGTGGCGTTAATAGTCCTGCCTGATGAATGAGGTTTTCTTTTGTAGATCAGCAGAGGGACCTAGGACCCACCCCCACCCCCGCCCCCGCCCCCCGCCCCCGCTCCCCGCCCCTGCCCCCCGCCCCCCGCCCCCTGCCCCGGACTCAGGGTCCAGGTCACGTCTCTGCTCGCCTGGGGGTCCACACATCCCAGTCCGCAGCGCATCCGGCCTCCGCGGGTGTCGTCCTTGGGGCCTGAAGGTGGCCTGGGACCAGAGTGGGTGAGGACCCCTGGGGGGCTCCCAGCCCAGGCTTGGGGGATGGGCGGGAGCAGGCAGGGGCCTCCAGGCTTGAAAGATGCCCAGTGTGTACCCACTTCCCATCCTCCTGGACAGGAGCAGATGGCCCCCACCGAGCTGGCAGAGGCGGGGGGTGCTCTGGGGGCCGGGTCCCTCCCTTGCCCCACACCACCCCCCTCCCTAAAGAGGCCCCTCGGAGCTTCCCTGGGCTGGCCCTCCGCTGTGCCTGCCTGGCTGGGGGGACCTGGGGACAGGCCCCTGGGAGTACGGGCTGTCCAGTGAGGCAGCCAGGTGCACGCGCCACCTTCTCAGCCAGGCCTGAGGTCCCCACCCTTCCGGGACGTGCAGGCCTGTCACCCCGTCGAGAGCAGGGGGCCCACATCTCACCCGGAGGTCGGGGCTGTCATCCCCCACCCACAGGCCCTGCCAAGAGGCCATGCACCCCCAGACGGCCGATGCCCCACCACGCACGTGGCCCGCTGGCCTGAGACCCTCACCGGGCCAGCAGTGATGGAGCCAGAGGCCTCAGCCAATAACTGGAGACCCTGACAGCCCTGCCTCTACCGCAGAATCAGAGGGGCCTGGCCTGGGACCCTGCCAGACCACGTCCAGCCCAGGGCTTCGCAGGGGGCTGCTCAACCCGTGTATCTTGACGAACAGGAGTGAATGGATGAATGGCCTCGATTGGGAGATCAGGCTGAGCGGCCCGGCTCTGCCTGCGGAGGAGCTGACAGCGGGCCTTGAGCTGCTTGGAGTTTTGTTCTTTTTAGTCCCGATGAAATACTGATGTTCATTCGCTCAGTCGTGTCCGACTCTGCCATCTCATGGACCGCAGCACGCCAGGCCTCCCTGTCTGTCACCAACTCCCGGAGCTTGCTCAAACTCATGTCCATTGAGTCGGTGATGCCATCCAACCATCTCATCCTCTGGCGTTCCCTTCTCCTGCCTTCAGTCTTTCCCAGCATCAGGGTCTTTTCCAAAGAGTAGGCTCTTTCCATCAGGTGGCTGAAGTACTAGAGCTTCTCAGCATCAGCCCTTCGGTGCTGATGAGTGAATTTACCGTATTAGCCAGTTTTCACTGAGTAGCTCAGGACGTTCAGCACCTTTACACAGCTGGGCAGACGTCGCACCATCCTTCCCAGACGTTCTCGTATTCCTAGTGTCCCCAACAGCATGACCCCGCCCCATCCTCCTTCCTGTCTCTGATTCAGGGGCTCCAGGGCCTCCTTTGAGGAGAGGCCCGCAGGGTCTGTGCTCCTGCGACTGGCCTGTGTCCCCGGGCAGGCCCGTCCGGGGGGCTGAGGAGTGTCTGTGTCAGGGGACCACGCTTGCCTGTCCATCGGTCCCAGGAGGGCTGGATGCCTGCGTCCTGACGTCTGAGCAGCAGGGCGTCCGTCCTCCGCGGGCGGCGCTGGGTCCACTCTGGGCCCACGTGGCGGCTGGCAGGGGTGTCCTGCCGTCTGGGCGTCGGGGTCCTGACCCGGCCCATCTGGCCGCCCTCCTCCCATGAGCCACCGGCCCTCAGAGTGGGCCCCCCACTTCTGCTGGCCCCACGGCTCGCCCAGACCCCGCTGCCACGCTGGGAGGCCCGGGTTTTCTGTTGGCTTTCCCTGTGCCCAGGGCACCTGGCCGCACCCCTGCCTGCCGCATCCACAGGGGTTGCGGCTGAGTCTGCGGAGTGAGGATGGGGGTCAGGAGCCGCCCCGTGTTGGGGTGGGGGTCAGGGTCGCGTGTGGAAGTGCCGTCTCACAGTCGGGGTTTCCGCCCGGCTCAAGGCAACCCTAGGCAGGGGTCACGTGGGCCGGTCAGCAGGTGGGCGCCGGCCCCGGACCTGCTGCTGACGGGCGCCCGGCTCTCAGGTGGACCCCCGCCCCGCTGATGCTCGCCAGAACACGGCTCAGCTGTTCCGTCAGCACCGCCGGCTTCTTTCCCAGGAGAAGCAGACGGACTCTGTCCACGCCCGGGCCCAGCAGCTCTGACCGCGGCCTGGAGCGGGGGCGGGTTGAGGGTGCGGCTGTGTTCCCTCAGCAGCCCAGGGGCGCGGCTCCCCAGGGCCCCAGTGCATCAGGCGACCCTTCGCCTTTGTGTCCGGGGCTTCATAGGTTTCGCTTGATCAACAGCATTCCTTTTTAGTGAACAAGCGGAATTCTGTTTTATGGCACAGAAATGACTGTTTCTCTGGCCGAGTAGCTGTTCACACGGTGACTGGGCAGCCACGGACGACAGTGTGATGGGTCTCTTGCTCCCCGGAAAGGGCGCGTGATGTGTGGGTCCGGCCGGGCGGTGGGCTCTGGAGGAAGGGCTGGGGCTGGCCGGAACGCTGGCCGTGCCCCTGGCCCAGAGGCCTGCTTCTGGGCGGAGGGCTCCTTGCTGCACGATGGGGCCCAGGCGGGAGAGGGCAGGCCCCGGGGTGACCCTGTGTCCACCGGTCAGGCCTCCAAAATGCGGCCCGTCCCTGGGGGTGACCCGCCCGGGCCCTGCCTGTGTCCTGTGCCCCCTGGGACTGGGGGCGGCAGGCCCTTGGGGGCCGTGGAGAAGGACACGGTCTGCCCGCCAGATCCTCTGGCCGAGGCCTGGCGCCGTCTCCTCTCGCCTCAGTGTTCACCGCATTCTCTCTGCGCCCTCAGCAGGGGCGGTTTTCCCTGAGGTCCAGCGCGCAGCAAAGGCCTGGCACGCTGTGTGTTTCCCGACATGTCAACACAAGTGCTCAGAATACTGCTCATTCCCTGGCTTCCTCCAAGGACACCCCAGGTGACAGCTGAAAACCAGAGTCCCTGTTTAGTCTCGAATACCCGGACGGCCCAGGGTGCTCTGGGTGACTGAGGGAGGCGTGCATCTAGCGGGGGTCCTCCCAGGACCCGGAGCAGGAGGCTGTGGCCTGCGAGCAGAGGGGTGGCGTGTCTGTGCCGGCCGATGTTGCAGCCATTCGGGACGCGCTCACGGCTGTTCGAGTGGGACGAGCAGGCCCCATGGCCTTGCCCGGCTCCCGCCTCGGCCTGGGTGCAGGGGAGTGCAGGCCTTGCTGCCACGCGCAGGCGGAGCCGCCCCGAGGAGGCAGGTGGGTGGAGCCGCGCGGTGAGAACTCGTGGGGAGGAGGGTCTGGGTGAGAGGATGGGGGCCTTGGGGTGGGGGCTGGGGGAGGGCAGCCTCCAGGACAGGCAGAGTCCGGGCGTGGTGCTGAGGCCGGCAGAGCCAGCCTGGCCTGGACATGGCAGGCAAGGGAGAGGGGCTGGGGCCCCTGCCCCCTCCTGCAGCGCCTGCTGCGTGCTGGTGGGCCGGCCCTGGGGACCGTGTCTGCCCGCGGAGGGCAGGGCGGGCTTACCTGTGAGGGCCCGTCCCCGTGCCAGAGGCGCCCCTTGAGCTCAGGCCCAAGCTGGACAGAGGGAGCCAGGTCGGGGTGGGGCTGTGGGCGGCGGGGTGGTTCCTCTGCCCACTCACTCTCACCGTGAGCACCCGCTGCTCCAAAGGCGGTGACATCGGTGTCTTCCGGTGGCCTTGAGGTCCTCATCACCTGACACATTGTGGGTTCTGCCCCCTCCTCCTCGGTGCTCATCCCTGAGGAGCCCGTGAGGGGCTGCTCCCCCACCGTCTTGACCACCCGCGGGCAGCACCACGCAGGCCTGGTGGATGCCTGATGGGAGAGGAGCCTGGAGCGGGGCTTGGGGTGAGGGGCAGCACCAAGAATGCCCGCCGGGCCGAGCAGCCTGGGCTCAGGGCCAGGCCGGGAGCAAGCATTCTGCTGCCTGTGGGCCACAGCTGCCCGCCCACCACGCCCCCAGTCCCCCCAGGGCCTGGCGGTGTGAGTGAGGGTTGTCGCAGAGCGGTGACTGGCATCCTGAGGGAGGCAGGGGCGCTGGGGGGAGCCCAGGGGGAGCGGGAGCATGGCTGCCACGGCCTGAGTCACCCCCTGGCCCCATCATCCTGGTCAGTCCATCACCTGCCAGTCCATTGCCTGTGGCCTCATCTGGGAGATCCTAGCTTAGAATGTGGTTCCCGTGCCATAACACTCCAACATCTCCACTTAAAAAAACCCACATCAAGTATTTCCTGAAAGTTCTCATGTGGCTATGCATCTTAGAGGGAATTTTTCCTTATCCAAGGTCATCGCAGAGAAACGTGTGTGCAAGACGGCTGTGGCGCAATATTTTATGTGGCCACAAGAGGGCGCCTCCATAAAGGAAAACGACTGGGCAGGAGCGCCCCCCCACCTCTGCCCCAACCAGCGCAGGCGGCACATACTTGCACACGCATGCACACACACTTACACAACACGCACACACGCACACAGATATCCACACACATGCATACTTGCGCACACGCACACAGGTATGAATACATGCACAGGCACGTGCATGCACACACATGCACACCCAGACACGCACACGTGCACACTCGCACACGCACACTCGCACACGCACACGCACGCACACAGATGTTCACACATGCACACACACCCACACATGCATACTTGCACACACAGGCATGCACACACATGACTGCACACGTGCACACGCACACACACGTGCACACGCACACACACGTGCACACGCACACACCTGCACACGCACGTGCACACACACCTGCACACGCACACACCTGCACACGCACACGTATGCACACATGCAGACACATACCTGCACACACGCATACGCGTGCACACCTAGACACGCACACACGTCCTGCACATACACACATGCACACATATAACACACATGAACACAGGCACACACGATAGAGTAAATCAGTAAATCAGACGCTGTAATAATGTTGAAGTTACTCAAAGCGAAAGTGAGTCCAAGTGGGGGGCCACAGGGTTTCCTGTCCCCTGGTGGAGTATAACTGTTTTACTGGAGAGCAGGGAGCTTTCTCATTCAACATTTACCATCTAGTCTCACCGTGTTATAAATAACACATCAAAGGGCTCACAAGAACTCTTCCAAAGGTAAAATTTGGCTCTACCGAAAGTTCTAGATTTTTCCCTACACTCACGCCAAGAACATTTCTACACCTTTTACTCAAATAACATTTGAAAATGGTAATTTCTAGTTTTCTGGGCTAATGGAAAAAAAATAAAATTGGTTGTTAATGTATCTAACACCTTCTAGCTAAAATAATCCTGAGACCCTCTGCACCCCACACCTGTCCCTTACTAGGGGGCAACAAGGAGAAAACGCCGAGTCTGCCCAAACCTGCACCAGAGCGCGGTCATCGAGGCTGCAGGGGCTGTTCACGTGACCAGGCCCCCAGCATGCCTGCGGGCTGGGAGCACACAGGAGGCGTGTGCCTCTGTGCTTGACCAAAGCTCTCTTGAACTGTTTCTGAAGCCTTTGGTGCAAACACACAGCTGTTTCATTAATCCGAACTTTTACGACTGATTAGCTGTTTCTCCAGGGTGTGGTATAACATCCTCATACCGAACCCCTCGGTTTTGTGTGTCTTGTCACCTCAGTGCACGGCGTGTCTCGCTCCTGACACGGCGACATCAGAGAGGGTGACACCTGGTGGCCCCGTCCTTGGCTCCCTACCAGGCTGTTCTTGATACCGAGATGGAAAGAAACAAAGCAGAGGGGAAACAGGCAGAGGCCAGGCCCGAGCTGCCCCACTCCTAACCAGGACCCCGCCACCCCCACCCCGCCGCTCAGTCCCATGTAAACGCCTGGGAGGACTAGGAAATGCGTGCAGCGCTCGGCAAGCCTGCCACGGCCTCGTCCTCAAAACAACCTCCTGATCCAAACTCGGACGGAGAAGACCCTCCCTGGTCACCAGTCAGTCCAGGGAAACACATCCTTCTGTGAGACTGGCTTCCGGTTTTGTTTTGATGGCTGTGCGGGTCTTCACTGCGGGGCTCAGCTTTCTCTGGTTGCAGCGCGTGGCTTGATTGCTCTGCGGCACGGAGGAGGTCAGCACCCTCCATTGGAAGGCAGATTCTTGACCCCTGGACCACCAGTGAGGTCCCTAGGCTTCCGTTTTGATGCCAGTCAGCTGATGTATGGCATCAGTTGTTAATAATATCAGACTCCCCTGTGAACTGCAGTCCGATGCGCAGAGGGCTTACTGTCTGCCTTGAAAGCACAGCGTGTGGCAGTGAGGATGGGATTCAGGCATCTTTCTGGATCATGGTGGCAGCTTTGCTTCATCTGGAGCCTTGAGAGTCTCCTGACTCCACCCTCCCTGCTGAGACTCCAGCCAGACCTTTCTGATCCCAGGGGGTTGGCGGGAGGGGGCCGGGCCGTCACAGCACCCTGTCGTCCAGATTCCAGATGAGGAGGTAGAGGGTGGGCTGGAGACTTCTTCCCTCTGCCCTTGGGCTCTTAAATCTACTTTCTTCTCATCTTCAGCTGCATTGACGGGCCCTTCTCTGTGAGTCCCAGCCGTCTCGAGAGACTATAAAGACAGTCTTAT